>NC_057798.1:758825992-759125992 GCF_018294505.1 Triticum aestivum | reverse complement strand
TTCCTATTTCGGATCCAAGTTTGCACTGATGCTGAACTGCTTGGACGAATCGCCAGGTACGAAGTCAACAAGCTTAGTCTCAGCAGCCAATTTAAACTTCAGGGCCGGATCATGCGCCGTAGTTGGCTTTTTCAACGGAGTCATGTCTGCCGGATCAACATTATCCTTGTAAAATTTCAACTCCTCCATGGCACAAACCGACTCAGCATAGGCCGCATCACCTTCTTCACACTCCAAAGCAATCTTGCGGCTTCCATGGACAGTTATTGTTCCTTTGTGACCCGGCATCTTGAGCTGTAAATAGACATAGCAGGGCCGTGCCATGAATTTAGCATAAGCCAGCCGTCAAAACAGGGCGTGATATGGACTCTGGACTTTCACCACCTCAAAGGTCAATATTTCCGATCTGGAGTCATGATCATCTCCAAAGGCCACCTCAGTAGCTATTTTGCCAATAGGATATGCTAACTTACCAGGTACCATGCCGTGGAACATTGTATTGGACGGTTTTAGATTTTTATCTGTTAACCCCATACGATGGAAGGTTTCATAGTAGAGGATGTTAATACTGCTTCCTCCCTCCATGAGCACCTTGGTGAATTTATAAACTCCCACCCGAGGCGCCACCACCAAAGCCAGTTGACCCAGATTGTCAACCCAGGGAGGATGATCCTCTCTGCTCCACACGATTGGCTGCTCGGACCAGCGTAGGTAACGGGGCACTGCCGGTTCAACAGCGTTCACTGCCCGCTTATGAACCTTTCGGTCACGCTTGTCCAAACTAGTGGTGAAGACATGATATTGCCCACTATTTAACTGCTTCGGGTTGCTCTGATAACCCGATTGCTGCTGCTGCTGATTGTAGCCACCCTGGCTGCTCTAGTTACCTTGATTGTTGTGTCCGCCCTGATTACTATTGAAGCCTGAACCGGAATTTCCTCCACCGTAACCCGGCCCATGAGATCCGGATCCTGAACCGCCACCTGATCCGTGATCATACCGGAAAGAATTAGATTTTTTGAACTCTTGCATGATGTAGCAGTCCTTCCAAAGCTGGTTGGCCCGCATCTCCTTCGTCCCATGTTTTGGACAGGGCTGGTTCAACAGGTAAGACAGGTGGTCCGGGTTAGGATTAGGCACTCCGCTGCGATTCGGAGGTTTACCCTTTCATCGCTGGCCCTTGTCCCGTGTGCTGGTATTAGCCACCAAGTCCATGCTGTTATCCTCTTTACGCTTGCCGCCGTTTCCATGACCCGCCGGGTTGTAGTGCTGTGCTTTGGCGTTGCCGCTATTTTTTCCCTTCCCTGTCTTATCATCATCAGACTCGGGATCCTTGGTACTATCAGAATCGGCATACTTCACTAATGTAGCCATGAGGGTCCCCATATCGTTGCAATGGCACTTTAGCCATCCCAATTTCAACTTCAGAGGTTCAAACCGGCAGTTGCCTTCCAAGGTTATAACTGCTGTATCGGCATTGATGCGGTCTGACGAATGCAAAATTTTCGAGACCCGGCGCACCCACCGGGTCGTCGACTCTCCTTCTTCCTGGACACAGGCCGCTAAGTCCACTATCGACATAGGCTGCTTGCATGTATCCTTAAAATTTTGGATAAACCGGGCTCTCAACTCGGCCCATGAACTGATAGAGTTGGCTGGTAAACTTTTTAACCAAGTACGGGTCGTCCCTTCTAGCATCATGGTGAAATACTTCGCACATGCCGCATCATCCACATCAAGCATCTCCATGGCCATCTCATAGCTCTCCACCCATGTTTCTGGAGATAAATCGGCAGTGTAATTCGGCACCTTGCGCGGGCCCTTGAAATCCTTGGGCAGGCGCACATTGCGTAATGCAGGGACAAGGCCCAATACCCCCAAAGAAGTAGAGGTAACTCCTGGCTCAACTGATGTGGTCGGACGAACCAGTGTAAGCTAGCGAGCTTCATACTGCGCCGCTAACTCGGCCTCCCTGCGCGCTCAGGCCCGGTCTACCACTTCCTGAGCATCACCAACACCACCTGTCGGGTTGTTGCCATGGGGCGCTTCACGGTTCCGTGCATTGCTTGACATGGCCGGCTCATCCATACGCCTGCTGTAACTCCGGCTCGGACGAGGGGTGGAATGAATTCGATCACGGCTGTACGAATATGCTTCCTGTTGAATCAAGGTTGTCCGAAGAAGCTCCTTAACTCGGCGTGTCTCCACCGCCGCCGGAGAATCACCTTCAACTGGGATGGCCTCCAGTCGTGAAGCGGCAGCAACGAGATTGTCTATTGGGATAGAATAATGACCCGGCGGTGTGGGGACGGGCTGAGACACAATGTTGTTCTGCCGAGGTGGACCCATCAAATGCATATGAACCGGCGCACCCGCTCCTGGTGCCTCCGCCCGGTTCGCTACCGGCGGGTTACTGGTCCCTGCTCCTGGGGTGTTAAAGAGGTTCCTAGCATCGTAATCTAGAGGTAAGAGGGACCGGTGCCTCCTCTTCAGGACTTCGTGCGATGCGTTTTGATCCAGCATAAGCCGATAAGCCTGCGCGTCCAAAGCGGCCCGCTCCGCGGTCATCCTGGCTTCCTCAGCCGACAAATCAGCCTTGGCCTGAGTAATCTGATCCTTTACCTTTGCGATTTCTGCATTGTGGGCATCCTGATCCGCAGGGTTAGCCTCTGCCATGAGCGTAGTCAACGCATCGAATAGATCGGATAAAACTTGAGCCGGCGGGCGCACGAGGCCTCCTGCCCCAGCTGCCGTCACCGCTACTGATCCGGAGATCATTGCTGCTGCGGTCGAAGAGTGGACCGCCGCTTGTGTACCGGCCATGAATATTCCAACCTGGTTCGGCAGATCAGAGGGGTTCGGAATACTGTCGCCATTGGAACAGCCCCAAATCCGGCCATTTTGTAACTGATATAAGGACTCGGTCTCCCCAGTCGATGACTCATCGCCGGAATAAATGACAGTCTCGCCACCAGATTCCGATCTATCCTCGTATTCCCCTTAATGGATGACTCCCACGAAGGCACGCCTCATGGCCGGTTTGACCCGGGAAGATCATGCACACTGAGCCGTTTCGACGAGGTCGGTGCAGATGTCCGGCTCAGGGCCCGGTTCGCCGATCTTGCCGATGAAGACGTGTATGCCACCAAAGGGGACCCGGTACCCGTACTCAATTGAGCCGGCCTCGAGGCCCCATCCTGCATTGTCGATGTAGAGCTTGCCACGATGACTCTTGGTCATCCGGCCCATGGCGTAACCCTTGAGTCCTTCGAAGTTGCCCTCCAAGAACTTGAAACCATCGTGCGATAGCCCCACGGTGGGCGCCAATTGTCGTGGTTTTGTCACGGCAGATGTCCTCTTGAAAGGACTTAGTCATGGAGCCATTGCTAGGGGTTAGCTTGAAGGGGTTAAAGCGGACAAGGGACTTCGATGACCAGGGAATTTTATACTAGTTCGGCCCCTTCGATGAAGGTAAAAGCCTATGTCTAGTTGTGATGGAATTGATGGGGTTTCGATGACCAAGGAGCGAATATGCTTCGCCTAAGTCTCGAGTTGTTGTCTATTGTCCTGAACCGCCGCCGAGTCGTCCCCTTATATACATGGGTGACACCCGTCGGTTTATAGAGTCCCGAGACTGGCTCATAAACGTGTCCGGTTCGGTCTCCACTCTTTCTATCTTACCATACAAGTTACATACTAATGCCAGTTCATGGTTATAGGCCTTGAACCGGTTCTGGGCCTTGGGCCCCTATCTTTAATTCAATCTGCCTTCACGGGCTTCAAGCATACTCAACTACTGATGAAGTTAACCCGGCCTGTCCTGGCCGGTTTACGCCCAGTAGTAATATCCCCAGCAGCGGGGGACACGTTGTTTACCCAGGTTCGGGCCGTCTCGATGGAGGTAATACCCTACTTCCTGCTTGATTGATCTTGATGATATGAGTATTACAAGAGTTGATCTACCACGAGATCGTAGAGGCTAAATGTCGGTGTCAAAACTAGCGGATCTCGGGTAGGGGGTCCCTAACTGTGCATCTAGGCGGATGGTAACAGGAGACAAGGGACACGATGTTTTACCCAGGTTCGGGACCTCTTGATGGAGGTAAAACCCTACGTCCTGCTTGATTGATATTGATATTGTGGATGTTTACAAGAGTGGATCTACCACGAGATCAAGGAGGCTAAACCCTAAAAGCTAGCCTATGGTATGATTGTTGTATGATGATGATGATGATGATGATGATGATGATGATGATGATGATGATGATGATGATGATGATGATGATGATGATGATGATGTCCTACGGACTAGAGCCATCCGGTTTATATAGACACCGGAGAGGGCTAGGGTTACATAGAGTCGGTTACAATGGTAGGAGATCTACATATCCGTATCGCCAAGCTTGCCTTCCATGCCAAGGAAAGTCCCATCCGGACACGGGGCGAAGTCTTCAATCTTGTATCTTCATAGTCTTGGAGTCCGGTCGATGATGATAGCTCGGTCGATGATAGTTCGGCTGATGATGGTAGTCCGGCTATCCGGACACCCCCTAATCCAGGACTCCCTCAGTAGCCCCTAAACCAGGCTTCAATGACGATAAGTCCGGCGCGTATATTGCTTGGCATTGCAAGGCGGGTTCCTCCTCTGAATGATAGAAGATTGTGAACACCAGGATAGTGTCCGGCTCTGCAAAATAAATTCCACATTTCACCATAGAGAGAATAACATATACACAAGTTCAATCTGCTGACTTTTTTGCGGCATGACATCACGCCACTACCAAGCCATTACTTGAATCGTTTTTTACTCTACCACCTCACCGCATTTAGCGAAGCAGTTTCCTTGGCACGTCTTGTCGAAGCAGAGATCGTGTTTCCCCTTAATCCGGGATTCTCATCAATACGGACGTGGGTAACCCAACCGCGCCATTGATGGTGACGCTTGGGGGATAAGCGAGTTTTCCCAGGCCGGTGGGGGACCCGTAGACTTCGCCCGCCCATATAAGGGATTAGGATTCACCTTTTCACCTACGCCTTCTTCCTCCTTTGCTTACCCATCTCCGCGCACTCGAGCTCCAGAGCCCAAGCCCGCACATCTCGTCTCAACCTTCCTCAGTCATGTGTGGAGCGGGAGGCAAGTGGATGACCTCCTCCGTTACAGAGGAGCACATCGAAAGACTGCGCAGCGCCGGCTACCTGTCCGGCGACATCGCGCACCGGCTGCCCGGCGAGGGGCAGCTCATCCCCACCCCCAGGCCCCATGAGAGGGTCGTTTTTCTTCCCCACTTCCTCCATGGACTGGGTTTTCCACTTCACCCCTTTGTCCGGGGGCTCATGTTCTACTACGGCCTGGATTTCCATGATCTGGCGCCGAACTTCATCCTCAACATCTTGGCGTTTATCGTCGTGTGCGAGGCCTTTCTCTGCATCCAGCCCCACTTCGGCTTGTGTCTCAAGACCTTCAATGTCAAGCCGAAGGTAGTGAAGGGCACTCAAGCGGAGTGCGGAGGAGCCATGTTGGGCAAGATGCCCAATGTCCTTTGGTTCGATGGGGCCTTCGTGGAATCCGTCAAGGGGTGGCAATCGGGGTGGTTCTATATCACCGAGCCGCGCGACCCTAAGTGGGCGGCGGCCCCCGAGTTCAGATCTGGTATCCCCACGCAGCTCACCTCCTGGAAAGAGAAGGGCTTGCTGTGGGGTAGTTCGGAGGAGGTGACGGGACTCCAAGCTTGTATCCAGAAGCTGGTGAAGAAGCTCAGGCTGGTTAATGTGGTCCAAGTCATGCTCGTCCGCTGGATTCTCCCATGCCAAGAGCGGGCATTCAATCTGTGGGAGTTCAATCCGGAACAGCACCAGGCGCTGAGCGGGCTCTTCGATACGATGTACGAAGGCGCCTGGAGGGTGTTGTTTAAGGGCGCCGAAGCCCCCGCATCCGCGACTGAAGATCGCGGATTCCGCTCGCAGCACCAAGCCGACGAGGTAAGTGATTCTACCCCTTTAAGGGACACTTGCTTTTCATAGTTTGACTCTATTTGGGTTTTAATTTCCCCTTTTCCTTTGAAAGGACTGGATGAGGAAGGTGGAGTAGATTATCTGCCCGGCTCCTATGCCAGAAAACCCAGTAGACGCCCGTCTAGCGAGGCTGCTGGTTCCGGCACCGCACGTGGTGCCGGAGAAGAAGGCCAAGAAGGAGGCCATGGGTGCTCGAAAGAGTTCCCATTTTCAGGTGTCCGACGACTCCGGGGCAGACTCCTCCCCCAAAAACGAGGAGGAGAAAGAGGACTCTCTCCCAGAGGGGGGAGAGAGGAAGAGGAAGGCTTCCCCAACAGGGGAGGCCGAAGGGTCCAAGAGGGGAAGGACTATTCCCCCGGACAGCTCCGCCAACATCAACGTTGGCGGGGAAGAATGGCCTTCAAGGGCCAGGCCTCCGGCGAGATCGTAAGTATCCGGATTCCTGAATGAGTTATAATTTCTTTTTCCGCGTCACATAGTGTCATTCTAATGCCGCATGCTGCCTGTAGTCCGGCCAATGATGATCTCCCCGCTTCAACGAGCGGGTCGTTGGCTCTGTCGGAGGTAGACTCCATCCCGACCGCCTCCACCCCTCGCTACACCGAGGACGCCGAGGTAGGGTCCCAAGAAGGGGCCCATCAGGGGAAGGCTCCAGAGGCGCCACGAGGCGGCCTCCCGGACTTTGCGCCGGACTCCATATCAGAACCCGCAGTGGTTCCGGAGTCCGGCCGGCGGCCCATTCACACGAAGGGCAAGACCATGACGCCGGCGGCTTCCGTCCAACCGGAAGCGCCGAATAATTTGTTGGAGGCGCTCCAGAGCACTTCCATCGAGGAAGAACACCGCACTATTATGAGTGCGGTGATTCAGAAGGTACAGCTCGCCAAGAGCAGGCTGACCGAAGCCTGCAACAGCCTTCTATCAGGCTTTGAGGTAAGAAGTTAAAAATATGCAATGTAATACCGCATAGACAGTAGCCCCTGATGCTCGGTTCGTTGTTCGGAAAGAAAAGCCGGACTGAGGATCTGGAAAAAAAAGATATACGCAGGGTTGCTAAAAAAATTATGTCAATATGGGTTGCAGGCTGCGCTGCTGACCTCTGCCGCACTGACTGCGGAGGTCGGTGATTTGAAGCAGGAGCTCGAGCGGTCCGAGCAAGAGCTTGGCCGCGCCAAGGAGCAGCTCCCGGACAAAGAAGGTGAGTAACACCACTTTGAACTTGTACCTTACAGAAAAGGATTTAGGTTGCAACAAAAAATAACAAGGATAACATGGGTACTGCAGGGGCCACGAATGAGGTGGTGACCCAGAAGGAGGTTGTGTCTGCGGCCGAACGCAATGTGGCCACGGAATGAGCAGAGCGAGAAAAGCAGGAGGCGCGGGTGGCGGTGGTTCAGCAAGAGCTCCAGGCTCTCATGGAAAAGCATGAGAATTTGGAGCGTGACTCAAAGACTCGAGAGTCCGAGCTTGCCTCGGCTCTCGAAAGTGCCAAGACTGCCAAGGCCGATGCCCATAAGCCCCTTCAGGAGATTGAGTTGGTGAGGAAGATAGCGGCGGGTAAGGCATTTTTCATGCAAAGCAAGCATGTGAATGTAAATTACTTGTTACTTACCCATATTCGGAGCTCTCCAGGGGCATTTGCAGATCTGCCTCGCAGTGTATCTGATGCCGCCGCATTCTATCGAGCCGAGGAGGGGAGCTCAACGGAGAAGGTCTTCTGGTCTCAGTATGCTGAGGCCGGCCATCTGGTGCCCCCTAGCGACTAGCTGAAGCAGCTGGTCGAGCTCCACAAGGCGGCCGAGCAGGCCATGAAGGGCCTCATAGTCCGGCTGTGGCCTGGAGAGGCCATGCCTGGGAGCTACTTCGGCCTCGTGCGACGGTTGGTGGATGCGTGCCCCTGGGTGGAGGTTATCAAGCGCTCCGCATGTATTGAAGGTGCTCGTTGGGCCCTTGCCCGTGCAAAGGTGCATTGGGGCAAGCTGGATGCGGAGAAGCTAATCACTAACGTGCCACCAGCGGGCAAGGAATATCGTACGCCCGAAATGTACTATAGGACTGTCCTGAAGGGTGCCCACAAGATTGCGGATGAGTGCCCCAGGGATGTAATTATTGAGTAAATTCACAATGTGTTATCCTGTGCGCTGAAAACTTTGTTCATATGCGCTAAGCAACGCTTGTTAATTTAAAATATTACCTTCTGTGTGGCCGTTTATTAAATCTGAGAGATGGCAAGTCGTCAGCTTCAGCCCCCATGCCACGAGTGCTGGGGTGTTCGGGATAAACTTGAGCACTCTTGTTCCCATTTTTGGGTCCATCTAGGGAGGCGCTCAACACAACGAACAAGGCAACCGGACTTATAGTGCTTGAACACTCTCACTTAGCCATAGAATTCTATAATTTTAAATTTCGGCGAAGCCCCTAGTATTCGGAAGAACGAATTAGGAGCGCTATCCACGCCTTCATCGGACATTATCCGGAACTTCGCTCGAAGCGGCGTAGGTCTTTAAGGACCCGAAAGGACCTCTCGAATAGCGACCAGTCTCTCGCCTTATCATGACAGTCAGTTTTAGCTTTCTCCACTGAGGCGTTAACCCGGCTCAACCGGGGCGCAATCGCAGTGGTTCTCCCAGTGCTACCTTAGCCGATAGAACGGAACGTAAGGTGCCAAACATGGGAGCCGGGCAAACCCAACTATTTACCCAAGACATGATTCGGAGCCGATTCATATAATGCTATAAGTTCGGGGTGCCGCACTTGTGAAAGTGTTCGGACTTGATCACACCATAATGTGGGGAACATAAGCCCCGGGCGTATTTGGCCGTACCAAAATGTACGGATGCAACATGTCGTAAATGAACATATATATAAGGTAATGCAATTATGAGCAGAAAGTGCTGCATTTTATTCGAGAAGATCTGTTATGAGTACGGAATGATACAAATAGTGCGGAAAGCAAGGGATTGGACGAATTAAAGGCGTCTCCCTCCAGGGGTAGGCCGCGGAATGGTGTATTTAATAAATTTAATGCTCGTAATGGAGACCACCCGAGTGTTCGTCGCGGCCTTTGTCCCTCCCTGGTTGTTGCATTATGAGTTCGGCAGATTCGCCGCCGGACAGAGTTCTGTATAAAAAAGAAAAATAAAAGATAAAAAGAGCCTCACACTTGGGAGCCCCTGGTGTGGTCGAACCGCACTCTGGGTCTGTTGTGGTTGTGCCTCTCCCCCTATGCCCATGGTATCTCCAGGGCGTAATTATGTACGCGGAGAGTTTGTCTTACAATTGAGCGAGGGCTGGGGTTGAGGCCGCATTGCTACGCGTGCTCGGAACGTGCCAGGTGGTCTTGGTTGATGTTGCTCCGGGCGCGTTTGGCCGTGTCCGGTCGTTTAACGGCCGACCTCGAAAATTGCCTTAAAAGGCTGCTCTATACTTCTGCCGCGAGAGCCGCTGTATGTTCCTCCGTTCGGAGGGAGTGTTCCGTGTTTCCATTGACCGTGATGACTCCACGAGGGCCTGGCATTTTGAGCTTAAGGTATGCATAATGCGGCACCGCGTTGAATTTTGCGAACGCGGTTCATCCGAGCAGAGCGTGATAGCCACTGCGGAACGGGACTATGTCGAAGATTAACTCCTCACTTCGGAAATTATCCGGGGATCCGAAGACCACTTCCAGTGTAACTGAGCCTGTACAACTGGCCTCGACACCTGGTATGACGCCTTTGAAGGTTGTCTTTGTAGGTTTAATCCTTAAAGGGTCTATGCCCATCTTGCGCACTGTATCCTGATAAAGCAGGTTCAGGCTACTGCCGCCGTCCATCAGGACTCTCGTGAGGTGAAATCCATCGACGATTGGGTCTAAAACCAATGCGGCGAATCCGCCATGGCGGATACTGGTCGGATGGTCTCTTCGATCGAAAGTGATCGGGCAAGAGGACCATGGGTTGAATTTTGGGGCGACCGGCTCCATCGCATATACGTCCCTTAGTGCACGCTTCCGCTCCCTCTTGGGAATATGCGTTGCATATATCATGTTTACCGTCCGAACTTGAGGGGGGAATCCCTTTTGTCCTCTGTTGTTCGGCGGCCGGGTCTCTTCCTCGTCATCGCTGTGTAGCCCCTTGTCACTGTTGTCGGCGATTAATTTGCCTGCCTGCTTGAATACCCAACAATCTGTGTTGGTGTGGTTAGCTGGCTTTTCAGGGGTTCCATGTATTTGACAGGAGCGGTCGAGTATTCGGTCCAAATGGGACGGGCCTGGAGTGGTTCTTTTGAATGGCTTCTTCCGTTGACCGGGCTTGGATCCTCGGAATCCGGCGTTGACTGTCGTATCCTCATTGTTGTCGCCGTTAATGCGGCGTTTGTTTTTGTTTCGACGCAACCTTCCATTGCGGTCCTTGGTATCCGGACTGCCAGCGCTTTTGCCAAGGTTGTTGCTGCGAGCTAGCCAGCTATCTTCTCTCGCGCAGAAGCGGGTCATGAGTGATGTGAGGGCTGCCATGAATTTTGGCTTCTCCTGTCCTAGGTGCCGGGCCAGCCACTCGTCGCGGATGTTATGTTTAAAGGCAGCGAGGGCCTCTGCATCCGGATAGTCGACGATTTGATTTTTCTTTGTCGAGGAATGCGGCTTCCAGGTCTTCCCAGCATCCAATTGACTCTACGGGCAGGCTGTTCAGCCAATGCTGAGTTGGTCCTTTAAGCTTGAGCGGGAGATACTTGATGGCATGAAGATCGTCGCCGCGGACGATATGTATATGGAGGAGATAATCCTCAATCCAAACCGCGGGGTCGGTTGTGCCATCGTAGGATTCGATATTAACGGGTTTAAACCCTTCAGGGATTTGATGATCCATTACTTCGTCAATGAAGCATAGTGGGTGTGCGGCGCCTCTGTATTGAGCAATATCGCGACGTAGCTCGAGAGAGCGTTGTCTGCTTTGTTCGGCCCGGCCGGAGTAGTTGTATCCGGCGCGACGGTATTCGTCGTGGGTCTTGGGGCGCCCACATGATCCATTGATAGATCTGGATTGTCTTGCCTTGTCCTCCAATGTATCTCGCAAGTCCGGCGCGTTCCCCCGTGGCTTCGTACTTTTTGAGCGATGCCGGGGTACGGTTTTGGTGGAGGGTTTGCATGCCTCTCTGTCGCGGCCACGAGGTGGTCGGTCTGCCGTATTGTGCGCTGGTGATGCAGGTTTGTACGCTTCCTCCTCTAGTCGGGGGAGCAACTTGCGTTTTGGGTAACTTTTGGAGGGGCGTTTGAGTTCATACTCTTCGGCCGCGAGGATCTCGGTCCATCTGTCGGCCAGTAGGTCTTGATCAGCTTGAAGCTGTTGCTGCTTTTTCTTTAGGTTGTTTGCCGTGGCCATTAGCCTGCGTCTGAAACGCTCTTGTTCGACGGGATCCTCAGGCACGATGAATTCGTCGTCGTCGAGGCTTGCCTCGTCTCTGGAGGGAGGTAAGTAAGTATCATCCTCGACCTCGTCATCTGCCGCCATTTCGTGAGGGCTTGCTTCTCCCTCCTGCTGCGCTAGATCGTGCTGGAGGGGGTTGTCTTCGGCACTTTCCGGGGTGCTATTATCTCCTGTGCCGGAATCTCCATTCTTGCTGTGGCAGGATTTAGAGCGGCGCCGCTGACGTCGGCGCTTGGGCTGTTTCTTTAAGGAATCGGCCTCCGCTGCTTCTTTGCCGTCCCCATCTTTTGGGGTGTCCACCATGTATATGTCGTATGACGAGGTGGTCTTCCAGTGTCCTGTAGGCACTGGTTCTTGATAGTCTCTGGCATCGTCGTCCATACCGTCGATGTCTTCGGAGTCGTAGTCGAGTACGTCGGTTAGATCGTCGACGGTGGCTACGAAGTGGATGGTGGGCAGGTTCTGAATTTCTTCGTCGTCCGCGTCCCAACCGTCCTGGCCGTAGTTCGGCCAGGGTTCTTCGGATAGCGAGAGATGCTTCAGCGATTTTAAGATATCGCCGAAGGGTGAGTGCTGAAAGATGTCCGCAGCGGTGAATTCCATGATTGGCGCCCAATCGGATTCGACTGGCAGGGGCGCAGGAGGTTCAGAGTCCGGAGAGAGTCCGGCACCTTGAAGTCATGAGCTTTGTGCGGGACAAGGTAAGTGTTCGGCTCCATCGTCATAGAAGTTGCATCTCCCGAGGCGGTGTCCAGCCATCCGTCCTTGATCTGAGCGATCGGCTCCGGACTATGGGTCAAAGCGGATTCGGGTGCGGCCTCCAAGGTGCTGTCCGGCGGCAGAGTTAGGTCATGCCCATCATGACAGCACGGCACGCTCGGCTGTGGCTCGGATCCGTCGAAGATCAAGTCCCCCGGACATCGGCCGTGAAGTTTAGGCTCCCAAACCTGACCTGACGGCCAGGGGCGTAGCTTTCGATCTGCTCCAGATGGCCAAGTGAGTTGGCCCATAGTATGAAGCCGCCGAATACGAAGATCAGTCTGGGGAGAAAAGTCTCACCCAGGACTGCGTTGTTGTAGATTGAAGAGGCCATCAAGCCTATCGGTGACGACACAGAGGAACTCTCAATGAAAGCACCAATGTCGGTGTCAAAACCGGCGGATCTCGGGTAGGGGGTCCCGAACTGTGCGTCTAGGCGGATGGTAACAGGAGACAAGGGACACGATGTTTTACCCAGGTTCGGGCCCTCTTGATGGAGGTAAAACCCTACGTCCTGCTTGATTGATATTGATATTGTGGATGTTTACAAGAGTGGATCTACCACGAGATCAAGGAGGCCAAACCCTAAAAGCTAGCCTATGGTATGATTGTTGTATGATGATGATGATGATGATGATTATGATGATGATGATGATGACGATGATGATGATGATGATGATGATGATGATGATGTCCTACGGACTAGAGGCATCCGGTTTATATAGACACCGGAGAGGGCTAGGGTTACATAGAGTCAGTTACAATGGTAGGAGATCTACATATCCGTATCGCCAAGCTTGCCTTCCACGCCAAGGAAAGTCCCATCCGGACACGGGGCAAAGTCTTCAATCTTGTATCTTCATAGTCTTCGAGTCCGGTCGATGATGATAGTCCGGTCGATGATAGTTCGGCTGATGATGGTAGTCCGGCTATCCGGACACCCCCTAATCCAGGACTCCCTCACTAAACCCTAGAAGCTAGCCTATGATTATTATTGTTCTTATCTCTATCGACTAGCCTGGCCTCGGTTAATATAATGCACCAGAGGCCTAGGATAACAAGAGTCCTAGCCAAATACGCCGGTGGGGAGGAGTCCTTGTCTTGATCACCAAGTCTTGTGGATTCTTCCTTGTATGCGGCAGTTGTCCGAACTGGCCCATGAGTATATGGCCATGGGGGTCCTCGGCCCAATCTAACAGATCGGGAGATGACGTGGTGAGTACCCCCTAGTCCAGGACACCGTTAGTGGGCACTCTTTCCAATTTTTCAATAGCTCGTCTATTTCCTCGTCGCTCCTCGTACGCGGGCGTGTTTGGGGTTCGGTTTCACCATCGAACAGATCCTTGCGTTTTCTCCATGAGTCATCGTCGCGAAGCCACCTTTGACGTCCCATGAACACGATTTTTGAAGACCAGGGATCTCTATCTAGCTGGCGCTACATTGTGTCATCCATCACTACAAAAAAAAGACACATCCGTGACATTTTGGGCCGAACGAATTTTTTTCCTGTCATACATATGACACTTCTATGACGATAATTGTGACAAAACCCGGTATCATCGTAGATGTGGTGGGCTCCTACTTCTATGACAAAAAATCATGACAGAAAATGGGCTTTTCGTCCTGGGCGGGCTGGAGACGCAGCTGCATGACATTCTTTGGGCCGTCCATGACGGAAAAAACCGTGGTAGAAGCGAGGGGGAGGAAAATTTTGGGGAGTTCCCGGTTACGGTGGGAGGTCGGGGGCCGAGCGATGCGCGTTTCTCTCGTACACGTATGCGCCTGTGTGCGAGGCGTTGGCTCTAACATAACCCGAGCGAGGCGTTGGGCTCTAACTGAACCCGAGCGATTGCACTACAGGCTACGCGTTACTGAACCCGAGCAATCGATCGATGGCTGTTAACTGAACCCGATCGAGTGATTCCTTCGCCATGCTGGTAACTAAAGCTGATTGATGCTGCCTCTGGATGAACAGTGAGCGCTGCGGGGGGGGGGGGGGGGGGGGTTGTATGAACAGTTCTCGGTTGGGGTGGATGAACAGGACCCCGTGGTGTTGCCTCTGGATGAACAGGACCCCGATCGATCGAGCCGATTGGGGCTGGATGAACAGGACCCCGTGGAGGGCTGGATGAACAGGACCACCCCGTGGAGGGTAGGATGAACAGTAGACGGTGGAGGGCAGGATGAACAGTAGCCCGTGGAGGGGTGGTTGAACAGGAGCCCGTGGAGAGGGGTGGTTGAATAGTAGCCGGTGGAGTAGCGCGCGGTGGAGGCTGGATGAACAGGAGCCCGTGGATGAACAGTCACAGGTGGAGGCTGGAGGAGGTCGACAGTGGATGAACAGTAGCTCGTGGAGGCTGGAGGGGGTCGACGGTGGAGATGAACAGTATCCTGTGGAGTCCCTTTTTGCGGTACGCCACACCCCTCCCGATGAACAGGACCCCCATTTCGACCGTAGCACTCCAACACAAGTCCGTTTCCTCCGTTTTAAGGTACGCCACACCCCTCCCGATCAACAGGACCCCCGTTTCGACCGTAGGAGGTCCGTTTCCTCCGTTTTGCGGTACGCCACACCCCTCCCGATCAACATGACCCCCGTTTCGACCGTAGGAGGTCCGTTTCCTCCGTTTTGTGGTACACCACACCCCTCCCGATCAACAGGACCCCCGTTTCGACCATAGGAGGTCCGTTTCCTCCGTTGTGCGGTAAGCCAGGCCTCGTTTCCATCGCCTCTTCAGTCCAAGCCCTCCCGATGAACACGACCACAAATTCCGTTCCGCCCCATGAACACGACGACGATGCTGTTTCTCCGTTCCGACCCAGCCAAGTACACGAGCCCTCGCCGTACGTATGCGCGAGTAGGCGTTTGAGACCCCGCCCGTATGTACACATACGTGGCCGTATTTTCTTTCTTGCACCCTGGCCGCGGTACGTACGTGTACATGCTACGTGCGCGCCTCTACATCGACCGGTATGTACGTACACGTTCGCGACCAGAATGACAACGGTACGTACGCTTCGACCAGGTGGGTCCCGACTGTCAGACACTTCCTTGCTTGCGAAGATGTAGCTGGTGGGTCCCAGCAGTCAGGGGGCGAATCGTTTTTTTGCCCGGACGCACTTCCTTGCGTGCGAAGATGTAGCTGGTGGGTCCCAGCAGTCGGGGGGCTGGTGGGTCCCAGCAGTCAGGGGGGCGAATCGTTTTGGTTTTTTTTGCTCGGACGCACTTCCTTGCGTGCGAAGATATAGCTAGTGGATCCCAACAGTCAGGGGGCGAATCGTTATTTTTTTGCCCGGACGCACTTCCTTGCGTGCGAAGGTGTAACTGGTGGGTCCCAGCAGTCAGGGGGGAAACGTTTTTTTCGCTAAATACGGTGGCCCGTCCGGTGGGTCCTTGCTGTCAGGTGGAGGAATCATTATTTTCTGCGTAATAAGGAGGCACTTCCTTGCTACCGCCGTGGACCCAGCTGTCAGCCTCTCCACCTACAGTCCACGTCTGATGGAAGTCATTCCTTGACCACGTTGACCACGCTGCGCCGAGAGCACCAGGGCGGTGGACGACGGCGAGGCCTAGGAAGGGGACGACGCGGAGCCAGTGAAGACGCGGCAGTGGATGCCCACGCGGAGAGGAGTATGAGGGTTCACTCGTTCGGCTGCGGTGTGAGGCTGTCATCGCCGCAGGGCCTGGCCAGTGGTGGGAATAGTAGGGGCGGTGAGGCCTCCGCGGCAGCACAGCCGGCCACGGGAGGCAGGAGCAGGCGGCACGACCGGCGCTGCTTTCGGCGGCTGGAGCAAGAAGACTAGAGGTTGAAGAAGCACTACGGCCGTTGTATGGACATCGTACGGTCACTGCAGCTAGAATCGTTTATATTGTCTAAGTTGACAAAGCCCTTGGTACGTCAACTTAGTAGGCCCACAGGTCAGCTTCCGAAACGGTGCGCCCCAGATGTCAGGGGGAGGAATCATTTTTTGGGCGGGTGAAGCTAGAATATCCGAGATTGAAGAAGAAGCACGGCATCCGTTGGATGGGCATCCAACGGCCACTGGTGCTAGAACCGTGTGTTGACTATAAGTTGACAAAGCCTTGCATACGCGTCAACTCTGTTTTTTTAGGGGACGCGTCAACTTAGTAAGGCCAGAAGTGTGTGGCAGAGAACTTATAGCCCATTTGAGATTTGTTAGAACGTGTAGCCTATTTTTGAATTCTAATGGAATTTACTGCAGCCCATTTACAGTTGGTTAAAAGTACAGCCCATTTCAACCAACCATTCAAAACAGAATTCAATAAAATTTCCCACATTTTGATGGGATCCGAAATATTTTTATCCCGAAATTTCTAGTCAGATTAAATAAATTTATATTACGTAAAAATCCAACAAAACATTGCGCTCGCAACAATTAATGAAATTAAAATTTTCAATATCCAAAAATAATATTTTATAAAGTAATCACGTGTTTGGTGCATTTTTTTATAGTTACTGCCCAGTTTTTATAATTACATCCCATTTATTATTTCTTAAAGCCCATTTTCTTGTTAAGCCTAATGCATCCCTCCTAGGAAAGATTTGCAGCCCAGCGGGGCGGAGAATAACAACTTGACCTTGCCTGGGTATTCCTAACAAAAAGTATAGCTGGGCTAGCCATTTTCAGCTTGAAAAAAATTAATATCTCAGCTGGATATCTGGCCTGGGCTAGACGGGCCACTGCCCGCCTAGTTAATAACTGCAGCGATGTTTTCGTTGTTGTTCAGAGGAGAAAAATTAATATCTGGGCTAAACATCGAAAAACTCTGCAGTCCTCACACCTCAAAAACACAAATACTGCTCGAGCTGCTTGGTCCCAGCTGTCGGCCGCTTCTTGTGCAATTCTCTCATTTATTGACTACTACATAGGTTGACAATGGTTTGGGACCGTGATGTCAGGAAACCATGTTTAGCAAAATAAATTACTCCAGCGAGCGCTTCCACCTCTGCCTTGTTGTCACCCGTGGAAACCCCTTTCCTCCCTTTTTTTTGCTCGGGCAAGGACCAATGCATGCAGCACATCCATGCGGTTATTAGCCAAGAAATAAAAGCGCTTTGCATGCTATGAATTACGATGGCCTGCATGGGTAGCTAATAAGGCATCCTCTTCACTGCTGTGATTAAATGTTGTGTTTAGAAGAGAGAAATATTCTTCTTTTCCACCAATCTACTTGCACCTAGGTAGTGATGCACCTTCTAATACGACTTATTCACCTAGACGGAGGGAGTATAGTTTTATACATACATACATATATATATATATATATATATATATATAATAAGGAGGCACTTGCGTACGTGAGGCTATGGACCTGGTGGGTCCCCATTGTCATCCTCTCCAAGTAAAGTCATCTCCTCGCCCGCGCGCTCTTTCCGCCCGAAACCGTCAGCGCCGCCTGCCCCGCTTCCCGGTGCAGGCGATTGCTCCGCCTTCAAACGACACAAGTGTCGTCCGTCCGTCCATCTGCCGCCCACATTAATGATACACGGTTGTCGTGGCGGCTACTCCGGCACCACACATCCGTCCCTCCGCCCGCCCACCATTTCTATATAAACTGCTGCGCCGGACATAGCCATAGTCATCCGCATCCGTTCCCTTTCTCCTGTCCACACCACTACTGCCCACCATGGCTTCCTCGTGCTCCAGCGCACTTCGGGACGGGCGGACGATGGACCACAAGGAGATGGTAGCCATTGCTGCCGACCGGCTGGCTGGCAGGCAGCCGGGGGACGACGACGTCCCAATGGAGAACATGGTAGTCGACGATCCGGTGCCAACCCCCTCCTCCGCACCATCCTCGCCAGTGCATTGCACCATGACCATCGGCGAGGCCCATGCCCAATATATGGACAGTGTGAGGCAGATGCTTCAGGAGCAGTTCCGGGAGGCGCAGGCCCACGCCGCCTACAACCACCATCTTCTCCAGGAGCACCTGCAGGTGGAGGAGCAGATCACCGCAGAGCAGGCGGAGCAGGAGGCGCTGCTCGACTCGTACTGCTCCCCCCGCAAGGGCCGCCTCGAGCGCTGGTGGTACCGCATGCGGGTGGCGGAGGCTGCGGCCGCCTACAAAGAGGCTAGCAAAAGGGCGATGAAGCGGGCGAGACACTATTTGGCGAGACCGAGGACGAGGCAGAGGACAATGCCGGCTCCGACGAGTCCCCGCTCCGCTGGTGTCGACGAGGCCCTGCTCCGCCGAGGCCCCGCAGCGCCAACAACGAGGCAGAGGACACCGCCGGCTCCGCCGAGGCCCCGCTCAGCCAACAACGAGGCAGAAGACATCACCGACTCAGCCGAGGCCCCACCCTGGTGGCAACGTGGGGGAGGATTTCCACCGCTCCGCTGAGGCCCCGCCCACCGGCAATGAGACAATGGACATCGCCGGCTCCGCCGAGGCTCCACCCTGCTGCCAACGAGGCCGCGCCACACAGAAAACGAGGAAGAGTACAACACGGTAGGTCGCCGCCGCTCGGGTCCAAGTAAGGCCACCGCTACTACTCTCCGGTTGAAGCCAAGCTAGGCGGGTTAACCATTGACGGCCGGTTAGCTTCTTGGTGGCGACGTGGAGTCGAAGAGCTGTGCTTGAGAAGGACGCTGCTTCTACTTAACTGCTGGTGCAGTTGGCTGACTGACACGTGGGCCCAACAGGCCACATGTCAGTTATGCAACTGCACCTGCAGTTTAGTCACTGAAGCTTCTGTTCGGCTCAGCGGGACACAGGTGGGTAGCTTTGGTTAATTAATTATACCTCCTTCATCACCAAGCTTCCTCCTTCGTGGATCTCATTGGCACTCTTGATGTGGAAGAAAAGGCGAGAGCAAAGGACATACATGCTTGAGGAATTGAGGGAGGATCTAGTGCCAATATAGTACAGAAGAACTTCCAGCCCCACAAGTTCAAGAACAAGGGCAAGTTTGATGGTAAAGCAAAGTTTGATGGGAAGAACAAGGTTGTGCAACACAAGAACTTCAAGAAGAAGAATGACAAGAAGAAAGGTGTTTGTCATGTGGTGATCCTGATCATTGGGGTCCTAGTTGCCCTAATCGCTATGACAAGCTACGCGGGTTGACCACTGACAGCCGATTAGCTTCTTGGCGGCGACGTGGAGTCGGAGAGCTATGTTGGAGAAGGACGCTGCTTCTACTTAACTGATGGTGCAGTTGGCCGACTGACACGTGGGCCCAATAAGCATCTGGGCCACATGTCAGTTATGCAACCGCACCTGCAGTTAAGTCACTGAAGCTTCTGTTTGGCTCAGCAGGACACAGGTGGGTAGCTTTGGTTGATTAATTATACCTCCAGCGCATCCCTTTTTATTTGAAGAATGTAGGAAATGTAATGAAATCCGGCATGTTTATATGAAATCCGACCGTGTATGAATGAATTTATTTCGATTAGTTCGAGTTCCTGTATCACTGGCATTGGATGAACATGCAAAACAATACGTACTAGAATTATTCCCAGGGTGATCAATTCGTTTGCAGCAGTTTCACATGTACTCCCTCCGGTCCTTTCTAGTCTGCATGCAAGTTTTGTCTACAGTCAAAGTATCTCTACTTTGACCAATCTTATACAAAAAAGTATGCACTTTCACAATGTGTGAGGTAAAAAGGAACAGAAGGGGTATGAAGAGTTTGAGCAGCTTTTTAGCATTTCTGTACATTGCAATCAAACACACAGGCCTGGCAATCCATAGAGAACATTCAAAACAATCGATGATTATGCATCTCAGCGACTCACATGTCAGAGGCAATATTTACTTCACAACTAAAGAATAAAGAAAAAATTGATCGACGTTGCTGACAGCAAAGGGCGTCCAATTCGAAAATATCAAACGCATGTCTTGCTAAAATCAACGAGCAAAATTTGACAAGGTTGTCCCATTCCAAAATATCAAATGCCTGTGATTGTGGGATGGGCAGGGTTTGCCATCAGTTCGGACATTGACATGGCACCTCGTGCTAAATAAACCAACTGTTCTTTTTGTGCAGTTCCACCAAAATCAACCAAATTCGCGCATAGCTTGTATGATTTCGCCCTTATATGTTGCAACGCCTTGAACTTATCGGCACCTCCTTTCTTGTGGTGGAAATGAATGATTTGATGTATTCATGAAAATTTTGTGCAGTTCCCATTGAAATCAAGCTAAGCACCCCTATTTGCACAAATACAAAAAAGTGATTAGTATAGAGCAAATTGTACTATGAATTGACAGTTTCAACAGGCACATACATGGTCCATGTAGAGCACACTTTTAGAAAAATGGAAGTCACAAGAAAGAATCCTAGAACAACATTGTACTCGCGCATCACAGCAAAAAATGGAGATTTTGACAGTCCTTCTGAGCTGAAGTTAGTTTGGTCTTGTGGGGAGTAATGTAACCATCCTTCAGCTGCTCCTTCTGATGATAAGATAGACATGGCTTCTTCATCCTGGCATAATCGGAACTAGTCACTTCACGTACTCCATATTCTTCTTCAGAGGAAGATGATGCTGTTGTGCAAAGACAAGAGGACTACTAAATGTTAGCATCACTGTTTGCTCGAAAAAAAGGAAAGGAAATATTTAAAATAGCATAGATGAAGCACTTCACAAGGACAATACCACTTTTTCATGACAGTATCTAAACAGTAGCACAACACCAATAGAGATGACAAAGCTCAATGATATGGATGAAATCAGTGGGCGAGTACCAACCTTTGTCAGGAGGCTTATTGTGTAGAGCATACAGATGAAGCATTTCTCCGGAACCATCTGTTGCTATCTACGGTGGTGGCCAAGCTTACTATATACTCCTCAATTAGTTTAATGTTTCCAACATCTTCTTGTGTAGTTCCACTAAAATATATGGTATCTTCAAAGAAGATCCCTGTTTGCACAAGTAGAGATAATTACATATTACATTAAGAGTGGCATCAACTCAGTGGGAAAACAATTGTTTCTTCCAGCCATAGCAATAAATTAAGATGCAACACCATATCATTACTTGTGCCATCACAGTTCTAGTGCTTCATTACAGCACCTGGAGTTGTTTTTTGTTTTTTTCCTTGTTCTTCCCCTTCATCACTTGGTTCAATAACAAACAAGCTACACCTTCAATGTAAGATTTGGCATGTCAATTAGGGAGCACAAGTATAGTACTAAACTTAATTTTCTGATGAAAGTGGCAAAATACAGGCCAGCAGTTGTGAAATATTCTTATCTTGCCTCAATGGGATATTACGGTGTACATATAGATTGGAAGTCTTGTCTCCATTTGTGCAGTTCACTAAAATCAAGCAACATTATCGTACAAGTAGCACAACATATGAATGCACACTGCAGAATCATGTGAAAGAAGGCTAGTACTGACCTCTCATGATGTGGAATTCAAACAACTCACAAGAAGAAGATCTGAACCAAATTCGCCTTAATGGATAGGAAGTAAGATCTCCTCTTGTGCAGTTCCACTAAGATCAAGAAATCAAGCAACGTTGTCGGTGTAACATTTTGGTTGAACTGCACAAAACACTCTTAAAAAAGTGTTTTGTGCAGTGCAACAAAAGGTCACAATGGCAACGAGGTGAAGCAGATAACCCTATTTACACAGAGGTGCAAAGGAAACAATTAGTGGTCAATAACGGTGGATGACACAGAAGCCAATAAAAAGAAGCATCTACCTTATCTAAATGGGAAAGAAAGCAAGACAGTAGCATTTATCAAACGGTGGCATTGATTAATATTAACATAGAGATTATATTAACAATAAAATTCATTAAACATGTAATTTGCTTTTAGCTGTGGCATTGCATCAATTTTCCAGCGGCATTATTAGAGGGTGTCTGTTTACAGGGACATTTTGGTGTAGGGACTAAAAAAACTCCGTGTCAGTCCGTGTTTGTCCCAGTTTTGTTATCAGACGCCTTTCCCTATGTGAGCGCAGCAAGTCTAGTCCTGCTCAAACTCTACAGCCTTGTCCCTTCCTTTCCTTTTTGAACTAGTACTTTCGCCCCTTCCTTTCCTTTTTGAACCACGTCCTAGATTTATGCGATACAACTTTCCCCACTACTTTCCCCCATTCCTTTCCTCTTTGAACCATGTCCTAGATTCTTGCTATATACAACTTTTCCCACTCCTTTCCTCTTTGAACCACGTCCTAGATTCATGGTATACATGCAGTCAGAGCAATGCATGTGGAGTAAGTAAATTATACCTTAAGGTTCTTGGGGCGTGGTTCGGTGGGCGACGGGCCGGCGGCGAAGAAGAAGGGGTCGGAGGCCCTCCCGCGCCACCGCTGGGTGGAAAGTGAACAGCTGCGCCGGTAGTCCCTCGCCGACGGCGACAATGTTAAGCCTCCTTCGCTTCCCGGCGGACGGATCCTGCCGGCTCTTTGAGCAGCAGTGAGGGGAGAGAGAGGCCAACGAAGTCTTGTTTAGATATGGAGAGGGAGAGAGAGTGTGAAGAGAGCAACTACAAGCGCTCAGGCTCCAGCATGTATATATATACTGGAGAGAGAGTGTGAAGCGTGCAAACCCTACAAAACATTTTGACTAGTCAAAGAATCCTCCTGCCACAAATTATGCTCAAGTGTAGTTATCGAACCTGAGACCTCAAGTTTGATGAGCGAACAGGCTAACCAGCTACACAACCCTCCCGTTGTGTTCAACGAGAGGGAAATAACCTTTTATACATTCCTGAATCCTTATTATAGCATGCATACAAATTTTGGGCACTTGTATTCGACTTAAGTCAGTGTGCCACCGTATCTCGTATACTTACTACTCCCTCCGTCTAGGTGTAATAAGTCACGTTAGAAGGTGCAATGGGACCAAGGTGTGCGCGCGCGCGCGTGTGTGTGTGTGTATGTGTGTGTGTGTGTGTGTGTGTTTAACACCATGTGTGTGTTAGAGAGAGCAACAGATCGACCTAATCCTACAGAGAGATGTTGTGTAGTGTACGATTTTAGCCGCGAGAGTCGGTGCATCCTCTCGTTTCTGGGCGTGTCCGGTAGGGACATGCGGACAGCTGCCACGCCCGCTCCTGACCAGCCTGGCCCACCCAAAGCCCCTCCATCGCGCGCTCCAAAGAATCAGTGCCGCATTCATGCCCGGGCAGAGCGGACGCGACCTCTCACTGGCGCAAGAGTGATGGTTGCTTCGTCCATCTAACTTGCTGTCGGGTCTATGTGATTTGACGGATCATTGGTCTTTATTACTGAGGTGGTAGGACTGCTCGATGTCCCACGCTTTCGGCGAAAGGAGGCATACTACTACTAGATTACAATTTTCTCCATTCTTACAGCGGAGGCGTGCAAGAGCAACGAAAACACGCAGGCTCAGTGATTACATGGCCCACCTCACACTATCACCGTGCGACACCTAACTCTTTACATAGTACTCCCTCCGTTCCTAAATATTACTACTAGATGAGTCCCCGCGCGTTGGCGCGGAACAGTTGTATATCTCTCTGCGCAAAATTATCGATTTCATAGAACAAAAAAAAACTCTATAACCGCATGACAAATGTGGTAGCCAAACTAAATAAACTCCCATCATCATTTAGATCATCCCACGTAAATAAAAAGATCAGCCAACTCCTACTGCATAGTGGGATTATATTTTTCTTTTTGAGATGTTAATGGGACTTAAAAGCTCACTTACATGCATGCTACCGGTGCATGCTTGCATGCAGACATGTTGATGTGATTTAAAACCCACTCACATGCATGTGGCACGGTATTTCTGCATGCTTGCATGTGGCTTAGTGCGGAGCCTCTCAACGTCTAGATCAAACGGCTATTATGGACTGATTTACTTCATCTAACGGCTACATCAATTTTGATGACGTGGCTCAAGGAGAGGATAGAGAATTCCTAGTAGTGGGGGCTAGCTATTACTAGTAGATAGTAAGTCTTTGTAGAGATTCCACTACATACGGAACAAAATGAATAAATCTACACTTAAAATGCATCTATATACATCCGCATGTGGTTCATGGTGAAATCTCTACAAAGACTTATATTTAGGAATGGAGGAAGTACTAGTATAGTACATACTGTAATTTATCAGCAAGATAAATTTGTACAATGCTATGAAGCTTCCAGCTTCTGTTACATGTATCTTGCGTCCAAGGTTGCCCATTGCAACATTTCATCAAATACAAAGGAGATTAACATGCCTGCTATTGCACCTCAATGATTGACAGATCATAGCAAATATGTACTCCGTCCGTTCCAAAATAAATTTCTCAACTTTGTGCAAACTTTAGTATACAGAGTTGCACTACTACTAAAGTTGACACTTATTTTGGAACAGAGGTAGCTAAAGAAAAAAACGATCCATGCAGTCCCTAGCCCTTGAACCGTGAACCCTGACCAAGCTGCAATTTGCTGGCAACGTTCGAGCTTCCTAATAAATGAAGTTTGCAACCTTTTGACCATCGGATCATTTTGTGCAGTTTCACCAAAATCGAGATGAGCATCCCTGTGGCAAAGAAATTGAATAAGCATGATTAGAATAAGATTACTAGGACTAGTTGATGAGACATAAACTCATCACAAATACAGTATGTAGAAGCCAGTAGAGGTATGTGCGCGGCAAAGAAGTATAGAGAAATATCCACAGGGAGTGATGTGGGCAGCTGGAGCAGTGGTGCAAGCCGGCTGTAAAGGGAGTTGTACCTGAGGGACGTAGCTCAACCTTGAGGAGGGCGGCGGGAGGCGGCAACTGCCCACGTCGCGGCAGTGAGCAGGGACGAAGGCAACCTCACCGGCTTTGTGAGAGAGAACGGCGGGGACCACTAATCGGGACGTGCTGACAGTGGGTTTTCGCTATCGGCGACGACCACCGCATCTACACTAAGCATCCACCCCTTGCCCAAGCGGATGTGATCCGCCGGGATGTTAGAGATGTGTCCACAGTCGTTTTGTGCGAGAGAGTGTGGAGAGAGCAACCCCAGCAAGCAACCCTGTAGGCTGGCCCGTCCTGACTATGTATATAGTGGAGCGGTTTCCTTTTCTCTCCATATGAACCTATCATATTGCGTACGTGCCACCGAAGAAAACTTTATTTATAAATGACGCGGCACCTACTACTCGTTCTCCTATAACCTTGCGCTTGGCATCTCCAAAATATTAACCTTGCTATTGGCTCTTTGCCTCTTCGGGAAGTCGAGCAATAATGGTAGTGCAGTATATATCGTTCTGGCAATATGAGACTGAATGAATTGCTGCACGTCGACCACGTGGGCGAGGGTCGAGGGGCGAGGGAGAGTGCTACATATGGAGCAAAATGAGTGAATCTACACTCTAAAATACGTCTATATACATCAGTGTTTGGAGTATGTACTAGTAGTTCATATTGAAATCTACTAAAAGACATATATATTCCAAACAATATGATAGTATAATCATTATAACCAAGGTAGTAGGGACGAGGAGTAAACGGAGGGAGTAGTAAATTTTTCTCGTCGTCCTGCGAGCCACCGCGCATGGGCTAGGGAGCGGGCGTAAGGCGTAGTAAGCAAGCTTCACCTCATCCTGCGAGCCACCGCGCCCGTGGGCGGGGGAGATGGCGTACTAAGCAAGCTTCTCCTCGTTCTGTGAGTTGACGGGACACATCAAAAGTCCTCCAGTGTATAGAGCCTTGCCTCTAAGGTAGGCCCCACAGGGTTTGCCTCTTTCTTTAATTTAACATAACGCGTCAAGTCGCAATTTGTTTGTTCACCCGTGGTAGACGATCCTCCCTCCACCAAGTGGACAACCAGTACACGTGCCAAATTAACACGTGGCCTGCCTTTTTCATACAGAAATGAGCTCCACCGTGTACCCGCGCGAGTGTGGTTGGGAAAGAGACGGGAGTACGTGCGTCGTGCATGCACCTCTTCTCTTCGTGCACGTCCCCCACCTACGTGGGTGTGTGTGAGAGAAACAAACCGCGTTCGTGATTGTTTTTTGTTTTGGGGTGGGCGGTTGATTTCGTGAATTATTTGTGGGAATATGTGTCGATGACATCTCAAACAAAATTTTGCATGCAATGTGTGTGAAATGGAGGCCTATCCATATCATACATAGAGGGTCGGGCAATCCACGAGACGAGAGGGAGGGGTCATAGCTATCGGTAGACTCGAAGAGAGGATCAGGTGGGTGGGTGCGAGATCGATGAAGAGAGCCATCGAAATTGTGTGTGTGTACAAGTCAAAGATATAGGGCGACTGGCCTACCGGAACGTTAGAGGGCACACGTCAAGTTTGTGTGTGGCAGGGAGACATGACTAGAGTGCTCGATGTATCGGTGTGTGGGGGGTGGTGGGAGGGGTAGGCAGAGGCCTAACTATATAGGTAGAATGACTCGCATATGTGTTGAGAAGGAGAGACCCAGCTATGTCTTGAGGGAGATCGGTCGACATCCATCCATAACAGAAGGACGGGAAATATGATGGGACAGAGAGAGAGAGAGAGGAGGGAGAGAGGGAGGGAGAGGGGTAGAGTGCTGGATGGGTGATGGAGTTGCTTCTCGAAGATGGTGGGGGAGGCCTACTAGACAAACTGAGGGTGGAACTGCAATGTTATCAATAAGAGTGGGGATGTGTTTCTGTGTGTGCCTATGCGTGATAGATCTGTCGGGACGCATCCATGGATGATGAAGGGGAACCATGTGTTTGGTAAGCAAACCTAACTAGATTGGTAGATCAATTATTGTTTGTCGGAGGAAGGGAGAGACACAACTAATGAGGTAGATCGATTGACGTGTGGGTAAAAACGAGTTATAAGGACCTAGATAGCTGTATGTATAGCGAGAGATTGGTCGGTGTACGTCCATTTGTTAGAGGCAAATAAGGCCCAGTGAGACGGATAGACAGAGAGAATGGAGCTAGGAGGTGGTGCGAGAGGCCCAACTACTAGCTAGATAGGGGGAGGAGTGTGCGATTGTGAGAGCGATGAAAAGAGGGGCAAAAGTTTACACGTGTGTCTGACCGTATGAGAGACACGAGGCAAGGATACATAAAGGAGGATATTGAAGGTGTGTTTGTATGTTGTAGGCACACATCGCTGGAGAGGTTTATCGATCGGTGTGTGTCGGAAAGGAGTTGTGGTGACTCTGGGAGAACGACCTAAAGAGGGGGAGGGCGAGGAAGGCATGTGCATGCACAAGAGAAAGTTAGTGGTAGCTACAAAGGTTAGAGGATTGTGTGGGTGTAAGAGACTAACAAAGATCATAATTTGATATGAAAGCGGATTCATATATTTGAATAGCAGATCATAGTGTTTTAAACATTGCATGCATGAATATAGCGGTGATACACGTGTTGTGCACATGTTATACCATAATGTGATAATGCATGGTGTTTGCAACTCACAGCTAAATGCCGGACAATCTAAACCATACTATACATCCAAAAATCTCACATTTTATTTGAATTTGTGATAATGTGTGGCGTTCGCAGCGTACAACTAAATATCGAACAATCTAAACAATACTATATATCGAACATTCTCACATTTTATTTGAATTTGTGGCAATGTGTGGTGTTTGCAACTCACATCTAAATACTTGTAGGCGTAGGGGGCGGGGCACCATACATAATGTGATAAACACATTATACATATGAGACATGGTTTGGATTATGAAGATCTAGCTAGAGCTAGATATGTAATGTGATTTGAAATCAAAATAAAGTGGATTCAAAAAATCTAGTTCGAGTTCATATAATACACATAGTTCATATGTAACTCGAGACTAATCATGTGGTGTGCTGTGAAGATAATACACAAATGATGGTTTAACTTGACAATAATGATGATTGTAGATCTTATTAAAACAGAGAAACGAATTCAAATGCTTTGACTTCAGAACAAACATTACTGTAGATCTTATTCAAATAGAGAAACGAATTCAAATTTAGTTCATATTGAAGCGGTAGTATATATGTTTGGAATGCACTAAAACATTCATTTGAGTAGTAGGTTGCATGCATTATACACGTAGCGAAATATTTTAATTGAACATAACATGAATTCAAAGTTTTGAATGACATTTGTACGGCGCATTGATTTGGGACAGTACACGTTAGGCTTGTCCGGAAATTTCAACCCGCGCCTTGTTAGCCCGAAATATTTAAGATATATCTTTGTCTCGTTGTGCTCCAACAACTCCCTCCATCTCAACCCGCGCCTTGCTATTCTGAAATTACAACGCGCGCAAAAACTCCCACCTCCTATGAAATCCCGACACGCGAAATGCCCGTGGTACCCCTGAACCGAAAGAACCGCCTCAAATCGGTGGGGTACTTTCGTAACTTACCCCACATTTCGGACAAGCGCGTCTCTAAGCCATGGTTCCCCACAGCCATCCCATCCGCCCACCCATTCGTACACTTAGGCCGTGAAAACCCGCGACGAAACCCCACACCCTGCACCATCCGCCACCCAGACGGAGCCTCTTCCCCGATGACGTCGTCCACAGCAACACGTCGACGTCCCTCATCCACCGTACCGGATAAGGAACCGTTGTCGATCTCATCGTCCCGCTGGTTCAGCCGCCCCGTCCTCCACCTCCAAGGAGCTGCCCCGACGTTCCCCTCGTCTTTCGCGCCACCTCCATTCCCACACCGCCGTATTCACCTGCACCACTGGAAGAGCATCATCATCACCGTTTCCTCGGATGAAGCTGTGGCCTAATCGGCGCCACCAACGAGGTTGTACACTAATCGCCGCATTTTCTTCCTGATTCGATCTCACGGTGCTGCCGGCGCTCGGTCCCAAGCCGACACGGCGCGGCTCCATCCACGGCGGCGTCGCCTGCCACTTCCTCCACGGTGTCGCTCCCTCGGCGGCGACTTCCACATCAGTAGGACTTGCTGCTACTTTAGCTCTCGCTCGCGCTGCTGCTCTGCTCTTGCTCTTGGTCCCCTGCCTGCTCTGCTATTGCTATTGCTCTTGCTCACGTTGCTGCTCTCACTCTCACTCTTGCTTGCGATGCTACTCCGATTTAGCTACACTTCAGTCGACTGAATCGACTTTTGGGTCAGTCGATTTTCAGGGGGTTGGGGGGGCTCGCAGGGGTGAAGGAAGAACCAGCCGCAACAGGGAGGGGGGCTTGCCGGAGAGGTACCCCGCTATCTATCTTAGGTTTCAGGATGGGGGCGGTGGTCACCGGTGGTGGCGGGGCGTTGGCGGGGCGGTGGCGTGGGGATCGCCGGCGAAAAAGCTCGGCACGGGGGGGCCTAGAGGGATGGCCGGGGCGGCGGCGGACCGGCGGTGGGGAGTGTTTTCGGGGCGGGCGGGGCGACGCACCGCCGGCCGCGGGCGGCAGGGGGCTGCTGTTTGGCCGGCTCGGGGGGTGGAGGTTGAAGATGAACTGCAGGCCCTTGATTTCGTATCCAACGGCTGCAAAATCGACTGACCAGAGATGAAAAAGTCAGTCGACCGACGTGTAGCCTCACCTTGCTAGTGCGTTCAGTTTCTACAGCGTAATTCAGTTTCGACAGCAAAATTCAGTTTCGATAGTTACGTTCAATTTCGACAGTTAAATTCAGTTTCGACAGTTAAGTTCAGAGATGAGCGGCTGATGTATTTTACATCTAGCACTTTGTGGTTATGTATTTTACATCATGTATTGGAGATGCTATTAGAATTCCACTCAGGTTAACGTTGTTCCTTGTCTCTCTTGTCCTGGTTCAGCCTCGGCGTCGTACAACCCACCGGAGTTGCTCCAACGACGAAACCCTCCATCATAGCGGAGCAGTACCTCAGGCTCCATCTCCAGACGCCTAAGATCTTCTTCCCCTCCTCCGACAGCCAAGTCAGCCGGAGCATCCTCACCAGCCAACCCAATCATGTTGAGATCGACATGGCTTCGCCAAAGAGGTTCTACACTTGTTGCATATCTTTTTTACTCTACATGTTATATATATTGTCCACTGAGCACACAGATTTGTTCCTTTAGTGTTGCCTTGAAAGAAAAAACATAGGATTTTAATTTTCACTTGTCCTCCTTTTCAAATTCCTATTCTTGAAGCACAAGACTAAGAGATAGTAGCATAATGGCATTATAACCGTACATTTTCTTGTGGTTTGACTTAATGTCACCATACTTCTTTTTCACGCAAAAAAAATGTCACCATGCTTCTTTGCATCCTGTGATCTTCCAATTGTTGTGAATCAAACACCCAGATTGGCAGAAATCCTGTGTTTTTAAATTCTCTGTTTTGCACGTGCATTCCTATCCTATTCCAGTCTATTTCGTACCCCTGCATTGCTGGAATCCTCCAATTCAAATGAACCCTTACAGAATTACTTCTCTTACAGATAGTTGCCAAAGAAAACCTTGCGTGGTTTGTCCCGCTCCTGCTGCATCGTCGTCCACCCCAGCTCAGCTGCTCCAACGACAGAAGGGTCCAGCACAGCAGGGATCCGGCCTCCAGACTGTCTTTCGCCCGCCTTAGATCTTCTTCCCCGCCACTGGCAGCCATGAAAACAGCACTACTGTCATCAACCGAGCAGATGACGTCGAGGACTACACGGGTCCGCAAGAGAGGTCTTACTCTTTCGTGTCTGCTTACGTTATGCATCGCTTAATATTACATGCTACTTTATCGTCCTGTTCACCGATTAGACTCTGAGTCAGCTCCAAAGTAATGGTCAAACTTGAGTTTTTAAATGGTTGTGGGGTACATATCGGGGCCGCTATCAATAGTATCTATCTACTATCTGGTTAATCTCCGGTGTCTACTATGAGTTTCATGTTGGGTGGGAAACAAACAGTAAAGAAGCCATTATCTGTATTTTTTAACTGAAGCCATTATCTGCCTGCTATTATTGGTTTTGGGTCTATCCATAGGTTGCTACCATCATTCTGGATTTCTGCATGCACTCCTTACATAATCTCACTATGTTTTACTCCTATGCATGATAGTTATTGTAAACAATGGAACTGAACATGTAGAGCAAAAGAGACGAGCCTTGCATGGCAATAAAATTTCATGCAGACGTCGCTCCATGGTAGGCGCAAAGGCAGCCCCCCTCCACGCATTTCGGATTGTAATCGAGAGGAAGATATCTGTTCTGAGGGGGATTCAGAAGGAGAAGACAACTCCTATTTACCCCCTGAGGTCTTCGCTCTAACTTGGCATGCTGATGTTGGTTATATCATGCATATGGTGTCTTGCATTGCTTACTTTATACATCAAATATGTCATCTGCTTAGTTTATACATCCTTTGTGGGAATGCCATCTGTTTAGTTTATTCATCGTTTATGTGAATTATGCAACGCCATCTTGTTTAGCGAGGCATCATATATGTGAATTTTGCAATGCCATCCTGCTTAGCCAGTCATCTTATATGTAAATTATATCAGGCCAGCCTTTTTTTTGGTTACATATTACATTTGTCAAAAATGTTATTACATTCAACTGCTCTTCATGTGCATCAGCCATTTGACACGGTGATGGCAAATTCTGGAGTGAAAACAAGGTCTTCAGAGCAGACTATGCTATCTGATGAAGTGGATATCTTGCTTGTTATGGATAGCTCCTCAGAGGAGGATTCAGAGACAGATGACCAGTCCTATCCCCCCCCCCCGAGGTGTATGCTCTAACTTGGCAGGGTTATGTTGCTCATATCGTGTGTATGGTGTCTCGCATTGTTATGTCATTTGATTAGTTTAGACATGCTTTGTGTGAATGCCACCTGTTCAGTGTCTAATTACCATATATGTGAATTATGCATTGCCATCTTGTTGCAAGACATTATATATGTGAATTATACAATGCTATCTTGTTGCAAAGGCATTATATATGTGAATTATGCAATGCCATGATGTTTAGCCAATCATCATGTATGTGAATTATATCATGCTATCATTTTTTTTGTATTACGTGTTCCATTTGTTGACAAGGTTTGTATATTCAACTACTCTTCCTGTGCATCAGCCATTTGAAGCGGTGATGGAAGTATCTGGAGTGAAAACAAGGTATTTAGAGCAGACAATGCTACCTGCTGAAGCAGACATCTTGCTGGTTACAGAGAGCTCCTCAGAGGAGGATTCAGAGACTGATGACCAGTCCTATTTCCCCCCTGAGGTCTATGCTCAAACTTGGCAGGGTTATATTACCCATGTCATGCATGTTGTCTTGCATTGCTTAGTTTTTACATCATATATGGATTGTCATATGCTTACATGCTTACTATATAAATCATATATTTGAATTATATCATGCCATCATGTTTACATAGTACATAAACATCATCTATCTGAATTATGGCATGGCAACCCATTTAATAAAGACATCATATAGTTATATCATCTCATCCTGTTTAGTGTTTACAGTCATCATATTTTGAATTATGGCATTCTATCCGTGAATGTATGTGAATTATGGCATGCCAACCTATTTAATAAACACATTATATAGTTATGTCATGTCATCCTATTTACATAGTATCATATTTTGAACTATGTCTTTCCATCTTTTTGAGTTAGCCATCATAATGTGAAATTGTGTCATGCTATCCTGTTTGGTTAGCCATCATATATGTGAAATTGTGTCATGCTATCCTGTTTGGTTAGACAACATAAATATGAATTATTTCATGCCCTCTTTTATTCCCCACTATCCATTGCACCTGTCTATCATACAATGTCTATACTTTCAATTACTTTTCTTGTTTATCAGCCATTTGAATTGGAGAGCGTGATGGAAGTATCTAAGGGAGTAACAACACGGTCTTCAGAAAAGATGGTGCTACCAGTTGATGCAGATAGAACCACGGTTGTACTTGCCCAAGGACCAGATCCACCGCACATAACCCAGACTCTCGCAGATTGTACCCCTACCCAGTTGGACAGAGAACTAGCTACACCCCTTCTAACCCCAACCCTGGCAGATAGTAACCCAGTTCCAGTTGACACAGCACCGTCTCCACCACAGAGTACCACTCTGAATCCCAACTCAACGCTTAAAGGAGAAGAAGATTTGTTCTCAGGTCAGGTTCTATAGCTATGGTTCATACTCCTTTGCTCTTGCATGACTGTATTTACTCATACCAACTATTTTCAAATTTGAAGGATGGAATTGAAACTCCACTGGCGCAACAGGTATGTTTTAAACCTGTTTCTTTAACTAGTTTGCTGTTGTAACCTGCTCTATGTTGATTTCAGTTTCAATTGAATAAACAGTTCTGTTCTCATGTCATGCACATTACAAGTGTTGTTATTGCTCTATAGTTACCCACACTTATATTCTGTCAATTCTGCTTTGTCTTGAACAAATATTATTTGAACTGTGTCTCTATCTTGATTTGGCAACAAAAACTAGAATGATATATACCATAAAGTGACCATGGTCCATAGATATATGTTTGTTGCATGTTGTTATCCTGTCCACTTTACTACTGAACTCATTTACCAAAATGAGTTTCATATACAACATGGTAAACATGTGATTTGTCTGCTTGTTTCTCTTTTAGAATGCGGACAAAATATTGGAGAACAGTACCGCGTTATCCAATGGTAAAGGAAGTAATGCAGATAAGGTTCAAGATAGTGAGACATCCCTGTTGGTCTCCAAGAAAGCTGATAAAAAATATCTTGACGACAGTGAGGGAACCCAAAAGTCCTGTCTTGATGTAGTGTTCGAGTTACTGGCCACTACTGCTGGCACAAGCTCTTTGAACTCGCTGCCTGAATCAGTTCGTCTTCTTGAGTCTCAACTTCAAGTTGAAAAACATCGATTAGATGTGCTGCGACAGGAAGCTGAAGGACTGAGGAAGTCCCTGCAGAATTCAGATGCATATTTTCTGGTGCAACAGCAAGCATTGGAGGATTTAAGCGCCAAACAGGAGAAAGTTAATAAGCTTGCTAAGCATCTTGCCAGCATTATGGGTACCCAGGATATTGTTTCTTGAGACCTTCTGAAGTAGTTTCAGTTCTAGATTTGTTTTGCTGCGGCGTTTATTTGCGCTGGTCGCCAACTTTGACAACCAGTGTATATGATATGCTACTTTGTTCCCTATAGTTGCACTGGTGGCGAACTTTGATGCCCAGTGGATGTAATGTGTGTAATAGCCCTGATAGCCTAGCATTAGTTGCTTGCTTATTTATTTCCTTGTTGTCTTGTTTATTTGTTTGCTTGTAGTCTTTGTAGTTCTTTTTCCGCGGTTAGCTAGTGGCTGCAATAACCTATTTTTTAAAACTAGGCCACAATAACCATGGGCTAATATTTACTGTAGTGACACTGGGCCTCCTACTGGCCGTAGAAACAGTGGGCCTTCTATGGGCCGTAGAAACAATGGGCCTTCTACGGGCCGTAGAAATAATGGGCCTTCTGCGGGCCGTATTATCAATGGGCCTTATACGGGTCGTATAATCGATTGGCCAAACATGGGCCAAACAGACCGCATTAGGGCCATAAATGGGCTAGAGTTGGAATTGTTTGTTCATGGGCCGACCATAATGGGCCATCATTAATAGGCCGTATTTGATGACGCTATGAAATTGGCCCAACGTATTAACGGACCACAAACGGGCCCACTGTAACCACGGGCTGAATTTGGCCCACAAACAGAAAATGACAGTAATGTGCCGTAAATAAATGAATGCTGGAAATGAGCCCAAGAATAAATGGGCTCTGAGAAGGCCGAAAGATAACATGAGCTGGAAATGGCCCAACGGAATAACGGGCCATTAATGGGTATAAAGTGATACGCTATTCATCACGGGTCAGTTTCACCACGGGCCGTTAATGGGTGTAAAGTGATACACTGTTCATTACGGGCCATTTTCACCACAGGCCGTTAGTAGGCCAAGAGTTACATAGGGCCTCAAATGGGACGAAAGACGTCATGGGCCATACATGGGCAAAGAAGTGAAAACGGGCTGGAATCATATTAGATGGCCCAGATGACGCTACTGGCCTAATTCGGATAGGGTGTAACGGGCCTTGGGTTAGCGGGCTGTAAATGGGCTATATTTGAATAGGCCGTTAACAGGCTTTCCATGGGCCGGCCCGCCAGCTTTTGACCAAGTCAAATGGGCCGGCCTTTTCACAGGAATGGGCCTTTGTTGGGTCGTGCCACGTGTCGACGTATCATAGGCGCCTATCTGACCCACTGACGAGCTGACACGTGTTTAGTCCGGCCAATAAGAATTTTACACGTGGAAATTTCCCATTGGTCGGGGCTGTTAACGGGTTATCGGATCCAAAACCCGACCCGATAGCTTAACGGCGTTCCGTTACGGTGGATGCCACGTGTCGGTCACCCTTGACGAAAGCACTTCTGTGACGCGTGATTTATCGTCATGGAAGTGGGCACTTCCGTGATGATAATTTTGGTAATGTCATGGAACACTTCTACGACAGCACAGGTATGACTATCTTGATTCTGTCATAAATTTGTCATGGATGTACATGCATGACAAAAAAGCGACCTACTGTGACAAACACGTACCATCACGAAAGTGTATTTTTTTTGTAGTGCATGCATCTGACGCATGCACAAAATCCGTGGACCACCTGCCCCGCGACATATCCGTAACCGAGATAGTTGTGCACCCTCGTGAGCAGTGCGGCTCTCATAGGGAAATATTCTTTCTCTGCGGCATCCCACGTATTGGCTGGCGTTTTCCACAGCGTGTCTAGCTCCACTTTCAGCAGCCCCAGATACAAATTGATGTCGTTCCCTGGTTGTTTCGGCCCTTCAATTAGCATACCCATGTGAATGTACTTCCTCTTCATGCACATCCAGGGGGAAGGTTGTACATCCACACAAACATAGGCCAGGTGCTATGTGTGCTTTTCTGGCTGACAAATGGATTAACTCCATCGGTGCTCGCGCCCAGCACGATGTTCCTTGGATCGTCCCAAAATTCTGGGTGTTCGAAGTTCAATGATTGCCACTGGCTCGCATCCTTAGTGTCGGCGTTCTGGGAACGGGGGTCCCCAGACTTGCCTGGCTGCGGCCTGCAGCGTGGCTCAAGTGGGGGCCCAGTGCGGCCCATCTTCATCAGCTCAAGCTCAAGACCCTCGCGAGGGGCCAAGCCTCGCGGGGCGGACGACAGGAGGCTTCCTCAGGGGCAGCCGCATCAGGCAGGCTCGCAAGGAGGCGGAGAGATCAAGGCAGGGGCACCTCGCGAGGAGCCCGTGACGCAAGCCATGACGATCGAAGACCAGACGGGCGCCAGGCGGGCGCCGGCCTACGCAGTGTCCTTGTTTCCCTTTCGGTGCAAAGGGGGCAAGCACAGGCCAAGGCATCAGGCAAAGTTTACCATTCCGGTGCAACGAGACCAAGACCAGCAGAGCGGCAGGATGGAGGTCACCGTGGAGCCCAAGACGGCGTCATCACCAGAGCTTTTGGCAGCCGAAGACCACCTTTGGTCAGGATAACTTGTACTAGATGTTCCCCTTCAAAATGGCCAATTGATGGCGCCCTTCCCGCTCATTATTTTGGGGAGAGGCCCAGGGCCTCTATAAATAGGGCTAGCCACCAAAGAGTAGAGGTATCTGGAGACCAAGTAGAACACACCGCACCTGCTCAAGAACACCCCTCACGAGGCTGTTCTTCCTCTATACTGTTCATCATCAGCCCCAAGCAATCCACCACACCACACACTGGAGTAGGGTATTACACCACAACGGTGGACCGAACCAGTATAAATCTCGCGTCTCCTGTGTTGTTCATCGTTTCCAGCTCAGATCGCACAAGGAGATCGGACGTAGATCGGTAGGGAAGAGATCGCCATGCGCACCCGAGTGTTCGAACCTCAAGGGTCTGCCGGAACCCGAAATCCGACATTTGGCGCGCCAGGTAGGGGTGCGCCGGAGTTCTCCCTCCCGACGACCCACTCTCCGCCAATGTCGCGTTCTGCCCTCATGGCGGACAATGCGCCGCCCGCTTCGGCAACAGATGTCGGCACTGAGGCCAGGGGGCTCCGGGCCTTGGCCCCCACCTTGCGACAGGTGAAGTGGCCGCGCAAGTTCAAGCCTGAGATGCCGCCGCACTACAACGGCGCGAAGGACCCGCTGGTTTTCCTGCCGGCGTATGAGGATGCCGTCCTCATAGCCGGGTGCGATGGCCGGGTGATGGCCAACTGGTTGCCCATGGCCCTCACGGGCGTGCCGCGCATGTGGCTCCTCCACCTGCCGACGGCTTCGGTGACCTCCTAGGAGGAGCTGCACGACCTCTTCCTTACCCGTTTTGCTGCACCGATGCCGCCCGTCGTCGCGGCTCTCCTGGGCGGCTCCCACGCACCACCCTTGAGCCACCACATCAAGCCGTGCACCTGCCAGATCAGCACCGCCTCCAAGCGTCAAGAAGCCCCCCCGGGCTGGGTGGCGCCCGAGGCCGATCTAACCTTCGACTCGGATGATCACCCCTACAACCCCGTCGGCTCGGGACCGCTCCCGATGCTGTGCACCCCCACCATCTTCCAAGTGGCCGTCACCAGGACCCTCATCGATGGTGGTGCCGGCCTCAATGTGCTCTCGGTGGAGGCCTTCATCCTCCTCCACGTGCCACCGGAGCGGCTTCAACCCAGCAGGCCTTTCTCGGGCGTCGGAGTCGGCTCCACCGCCTCCTTGGGACAGATCGGCCTCCCAGTGACCTTCGGCACCCACGACAACTTCCGCACGGAGCTGATCGACTTCGACATCGCCCCCATCGGCCTCCCCTATAACGCCATCCTCGACTATCCGGCCTTGGCCCGGTTCATGGCGGCAACTCACCCAGCGTACAACCTCATGAAGATGCCCGGGAGCAGCGGCGCCCTTACCGTGCCAGGAGACACATGGGATGCACTACAAGCGCTCCAGCTCGCCTTCAAGGCGGCCGCGGTGGCGCAGCCCACCAGCACCGACACCCTTGAACCCAAGGGGGCTGCGGCGGCTAAAAAGAAGCAGTTGTTCACCCAAGACAAGGCGGAAACCAAGCAGGTACCGGTCGACGAGGACGGGTCCACTGACGCCACCTTCACCATAGGAGCCAACCTCGAGCCTGAGCAGGAGAAGGCCCTGGTGAGTTTCCTGCGCCCGAACAAGAAGGTGTTCGCGTGGGAACCTGATCAGTTAGCAGGGGTCCCAAGGAGCGTGATTGAGCATCACCTCAACGTGTGCCCCAACGTGCGCCCCGTGAAGCAGAAGGCGAGGCGGCAGTCCACTGAGAAACAAGCTTTCATCGTTCAAGAGACCCGGAAGCTGGAAGTGGCAGGGGTCATCCGCGAGGTCCGCTACCCTGGTTGGCTAGCTAATCTAGTCGTTGTGCCAAAGAAGGGAGGAAAGGAGCGCATGTGTGTCGACTTCACCAACCTCAAAAAGGCCTGCCCGTAGGATCCATTTCCGCCCCCTCGCATTGACCAGATAGTTGATTCCACCGCAGAGTGTGACCTATTGTTCTTCCTAGATGCCTTCTCGGACTATCACCAGATCAAGATGGCAGTGGAAGATGTGGAGAAGACGGCTTTCCTGACCCCATGCAGAGTGTACTGCTATACGTGCATGCCATTTAGGTTGCGCAACGCAGGAGCAACCTTTCAAGGGCTGATGCACATCGCCCTAGGCCGGCAGCTCGGGAGGAACACTGAAGCTTAAGTCGATGACATTCTAGTAAAGTCTCGGGAGGCAAAAACCCTGATACCGGACCTGGAAGAAACCTTCGTGAGCCTCAACGAAGTGGACCTACGGCTCAACCCGGAGAAGTGCGTGTTTGGAGTCCCCTCGGGCAAGCTCCTGCGTTTCCTCGTGTCACACAGGGGCATCGAGGCCAACCCTGACAAGGTCAAGGCGGTCGAGGACATGAGCCCGCCAAGGACCCTCAGAGAGATGCAGAAACTCACCGGGTGTGTGACCGCGCTAGGGTGCTTCAACTCCAAGCTGGGGGAGTGAGCGCTGCCTTTCTTCAAGCTGATGAAGAAGAAAGACCCCTTCGAATGGACTGCAGAGGCCGACAAGGCATTCCAAGATCTCAAGAGGTACCTTACCAGCCCACCAATGATGGTAGCTCCGCACCCTCAGGAGCCCCTGGTGCTCTACCTTGCGGCAACCCCCTACTCAGCTAGCGCTGCCCTGGTGGCGGTCAGGGAGGAGCGCCAAGCCAAGGCCGCATTGACCGCCCGGACTGAAGCAGAGCAAGGCCAGGAGGGCCTCGCGAGGACCGCGACCGCAGCCAGAAAGGAACAGCCACAGCATGAGAGCGCGCTCGGAGCAGGAGAGGCCTCTTCAAGCGACCAAGCGCTGGGGGCTCCGTCGTCTCAGGTGGCGCCACGACCTCTGGAGGAAGCAAGTTGTGTCAGCATCCTCAACCTCGTCGAGCATCCCGTGTACTTCGTCAGCACCGTGCTACGGGACGCAAGAGCGCGGTACCCCATGCCTCAAAAACTCATCCTCACGCTATTAGTGGCCTCAGGCAAACTGCGGAACTACTTCCAAGGCCATCCCATCAAAGTCGTCTCAGCATACCCCTTGGAGAGGGTATTCAGGAGCCCCAACTCAGCTGGAAGGGTCGCTGAATGGAACATCAAACTACAGGCATTTCAGCTCGAATTCAGTATGACCAGAGTCATCAAGGGAGCTGCACTCGTAGATTTCGTGGCAGAATGGACAGAAGCACCTGGTCTCGTTGCAGGCGAAGATCGATCACTTTCCCCGGGAAGTGAAGCACCGGACAGCCGGGTCATGTACTTCGATGGGGCGTTCCCCCGACAAGGCGCGGGAGCTGGCGCGGTGCTCGCACTACAAGAAATCTGTTAATACATGACGGATCCAATCCGTCACGCATAAGTGAAAAACTGTTATGGGTGTCCATACATGACGGAAATGAAATCCGTCATGTATATCGCGTCATAATTTGACATAGTACCTTCCTTGACGGTTCCTGGCCGTCATGGATTTACACCAGGCCCGCCCAGGCCCAAACCATTGTGACGGAGCAGACCGTCATGGATTGTTGCCACATAGGATTTTCAATTGCCACATGGCTGCCTACGTGGATACTATTCTTCTCATAAAAATCGTCATGGATTTACGTACAATATAGAGCCCATTTATTTCAGCCTAATTTTGACCCAGTACGTTTTTAGCGTAATGCATCACACAAATCCCAATTCCAGTTTTGACCCAAGAGGAAGTATTTGCAATGTGTCAAAAAATTCATCCAGTAAAAAGCTATTTGTATGCATCAACATCGCAGTTTATAAAATCCTCCAAGATCCTCTATGAAATGGTAACTTACAACATACATTAACAAAATATATCACACATCAAGGTTAGGAACCAGTACAATCCATTTTACATCAACACATATAAACTATTGAGACTTATTCATGTTCTTGTCCTCTGCGGCAACTATGATGTCATGGTTGATTGTGATAGGCAACACCAAGTAGCTCGCTACCTAGCATATTTACAAGAATATTAGATACTTACAGATATGAATAGATAGTACAAAAAAGAGAATTACAACAAAGATAAAAAAGAATTACATGTCCAAAATTCTTAAATCTTTATAGTAACAATACTTGCTGCTGACTTGACCATCATAGTACTATTATTTATAACAGGAAACAATAATGAAATGAAGCAGTATATATGAGAACAAGATGACAGCTTGCATGAGAACTACAAATTTAGTCTATACACATGGCTTAAAATTAGTTCACAGTTATCAAGGTACAAGCCAAATCAGAACACAGGAACAAAAGGGTGATGACCACTCTAGTAGTGTGTCGATGCAATGCAAGGTTATTAAGGTACAAGCTGAACTCTGAAGTTTCTTTCTTCATTGGTTCATCGTGTACAGATTGCATTTTAGATATGTTCAGACTAGGAGAACCAAAAATGTATCACCATGAAACAGAAGGCACTACTTAAATATAAATACTAGAACATACCCTCCAACAATTTCATATTTAATATCTTCATTACAAATCAGAATCATGACTATGTTTCTTGTGATCTTAATTAGTGTATGCCAGCTTGAACGCGCATATACACAATAGTAAAAAGTCACCTTAGTTTATGCAAGCTATAATAGTTCATGCACTCTGTTAATTAAGTATGACATGGGATCTCAGGGGACCTACATGTACGCCATGGAGCAGCAATCACTAAGCTATTTTGACGGAATTGCATAAGGCCATATTTTTTATCAAACATCTCAGCAAACATGTGAAAGGAACACCTACAGTAGGAATGTTTCATCATCTACACCTATGGGGCAGCATGCCGTGTAACAAGAAATCACAGAAAGAGAGTCATATTGAAATCCAGGACATAAGCAAGAAGATAAATTGGATTGTTTTTATATCAAATCAAGGCCTACAAATGTGCAGAGACATTCAGTGGTGGACGTTGTGATTTACAAACATCAATATTACATCACTTAGAATTTTCTTGGAACCATTCTGAAAAAGGAGCCTCCTTTTTCTGTGTATACACTTGCAAAAACAATATATACCAATGACCTCCACTAAACAATGGCTTTAAAAAACCAAGTTAACCACCATGAGAACAAATCTAGATAATAACAAAGATATATCAGCTGGGTAAAATATGGATGCTCAAGGCACGTGTAGATACAAACTATGGTTGAACTATTTTAAGAGGTCTTAAGAGGGCAAATCTTCAAGCAATATATGTATCTAACTCTGCACTAGTTTCCATTATAAACAAATGAAAAATAGTAAAGGACAGGAAAAGGTTTATTTTTACATCTTTTTAGACGGAGGCACTTACTACGTAATATCCTGAAATTGGTGACATGTACTGGAAACAAGGAATTCATCAAATTGTGATATATATTAAATTGAGCAAAGATCAGGAGCCTACTTGTATGCATCAATTATATTAGCCGATGAAGTACAAGGATGTCAGCTACTTCTAGGTACGCATATAAAAAATAGCATCATCAATTTTATAAGCAGCTTGGCATTAACCCAGTAACAATCAAGTGTGAGTTCTACCAGATTTTGATGTTTCCAATAACTGAGAATACATAGTCATCAGCTATTTTGGCTTCCCCTTTTCCTTCAAGTAGTGTTTTTCTTCCAAAGGGACTTGTCTTTCATAACAAAACTTACAAAAATACAACACGTATATTTGCTGACAACAAATGGGATCAAACCAAGCATTCCATGGCAACAAGCACCACCATCATGTGTCATAAATTTCATCAACTTAATTGTGTGGAAATCAATATGATGGCTATTTTCACCACATAACAAATAGAAAGTTTGCACATATTATATAACAGAGAAGCAGTGTAATAGCAGGCCTAGTTAACAAACAATCTACTCTTGGTCAATCTTCAGTGAGATGAATGAATTACTTTCCCTCCATAAACAAGAAAATCGAAGGAACCAACAGGGGCATCTCATTGGGAATTACTTATTAAACTAGTAGTTTCTTAACTAAGTGGAAGATCTCACAAATTTTACACTACTAGTGCTCACACGGTGAGAGAAGAAAAACAAAATATCCAGCGATGCTAGCCTATCGATGGCTATAACTTGTGAGTATCAGGAAACAAAGTGACCACGTTTTCTGCATCAGGTTCAGACAAAGAAAATTTGAGAGCCCTGGAGAACTATCCTAGAGCAGAGCAACAAGCATTTGGAAAGAAAAGAAACTAGAGCAAGAGGGTCGACCTTCTTGTTCTATGGGGAATCATGGTGGACGGGGCAGATGACCTCGCTGTCGAGCTCGTCCAGCTTGTGGGGCTCGAGCGTTGGCTCCCGGTCATAGCCGTTCATGGATCTGGAGAAGGGAAGAGCTCCTGCTGGTCTGAATCAAAGCAAAAAAAAGTCTATTGGAATGGGAGAGCGAAGGAAGGAATGACAGAGAGAGGAATCGATGGGGAAAAGTTGGAAGGGACCCTTTGCGGTGCGTCGTAGTCGCCGGCGACGTTGAACTCGGGCCTCCTGCAGGTCACGGTCGTCGTCCTCTCCTCGCCCGGCGCTTGCTGCTGCGGATCTCTGGATGGCGAGGCAGCTTCATGATCTGGGAGATGGAGGAGGGAGGCCCCTGCCGCAGATCCATGGACCTGGTCCTTGGTTGTGAGCAGCAGAGGAGCGCCGCAGCGGCTAGGGTTAGCCGCCGCTTCCATTGGGCTGCTGCCGCCACTGTCGCCATGGATCTCGGGCCGCCGTCGTTGGTTGGAGGCTGGGAGGTGGAGGCAGAGGACCAGGACGAGGAGAGTAGAGATGCGGCAGCGGCGGCGGCGGATGGAGGAAGGAGATTGGGGCAGTAGTGTTTTAGGTTTAGCTTTTATATACACAAAACGTTTTGGGCTTTAGGCGGGCTTTTTTGGCGGGCTTGCGGGGTTATACTGGGCCGTTCATGACGATTTTTGATACTGTCATGGGAAATCTGTCATGCATTAACAGGTTTCTTGTAGTGTCGTATCCCCAACCCAGGACAAACTCTACTACGCCGTGCAACTCTGCTTCCAGCATGGAGAAAAGGTCTCCAACAACATAGCAGAGTACGAGGGCCTGATAGCAAGCTTGAAAGCCGCAATCGCCTTAGGGGTGAAGTGCCTCATCATCAAGGGCGATTCACAGCTCCTCGTCAACTTCCCCAACAAGATATACGAGCCAAAGGACGAGCACATGGAAGCCTACCTCGCTGAGGTCCGCAAAATGGAGAAACAGTTCTGGGGGCTGGAGCTGCAGCATGTGCCTCGCGGCACCAATCAGGAGGTTGATGACATTGCCAAGAGGGCATCTAGGCGGCTGCCTCAGGAGCCCGGCGTCTTCGACGAGCGGCTCTTCAAGCCCTCGGCGGTGCCGTCACTATCAAGCATGGCGCAACCAAGGGAGGAGCTTCCTCAGCCGCCTACCTGGGGAGCTCCGGTCTACGGCCCGGCCTCAGGGGCACGCCTGCTCCTAGCGTTGGAGCCTCAGGAGGGGTGTTGGATCCCGGAGCTCAAGAACTACCTGATGCAAGGGACTCTGCCGGAGGACGAGGAGGAGGCGGAGCGTGTGGCGTGGCAGGCCACGGCTTATTGCATCAAGGATGGAGAGCTCTACAGGAAGCGACCAAATGATGTGTCCCTACGTTGCATCCCCAGAGCGCAAGGGAAGGAGCTGCTGGCGGACATACACGGCGGGGACTGTGTGCACCACTCGTCGTCACGAGCCCTCGTCGGTAAGGCGTTCCGTAGCGGATTCTACTGGCCCACAGCACTCAGCGACGCCGTTGAGCTGGTGAAGGCTTGCGAGGCCTGCCAGTTTCACGCTAAACAGATCCATCAGCCTGCGGGGGGTCTGCAAACTATACCCCTCTCATGGCCGTTTGCAGTTTGGGGGCTGGACATTCTAGGCCCGTTTCCTTGGGCGCCAGGGGGCTATCGCTACCTCTACGTCGCCGTGGACAAGTTCACCAAGTGGGCTAAGGTGGAATTTGTACGCACAATCCCGGCAGGCTCCACAGTCAAGTTCATCAAGGGCCTCGTGAGCCGATTTGGGGTGCCTAACCGCATCATCACCGACAACGGTTCGCAATTCACCAATAATCTCTTCAAAATGTACTGTGCTAACCTTGGAACACAGATATGCTACGCTTCAGTAGCACACCCCCAAAGCAACGGCCAGGCTGAACGAGCCAACGCGGAGGTCCTGAGGGGCCTCAAGGCAAGGACCTTCAAGAAGAAGCTGGAGGCATGTGGCAGGGGTTGGTACGACGAGCTCCAGTCCGTGCTGTGGTCAATCCGCACAACTGCGACCAAGCCAACTGGCGAGACCCCTTTCTTTCTCGTCTACGGAGTAGCGGTTGTTCTCCCTCACGAGGTCAGGCGTTGCTCCACACGGGTCCTGGCGTTCGACGAGGCGTAGCAGGACGCCATCCGGGGGACGGATCTCATGCTGGGGGAGGAACGTCGTCGAGAAGCCGCACTGCAAGCGGCAAGGTATCAACAGGCGCTGCGACGATACCACTGCCGCAACATCCGCCCCAGGACCCTTGAGGTAGGGGATCTCGTGCTCAGACGGGTTCTCTCCAAGGAGGGGCTGCACAAGCTCTCTCCCATGTGGGAGGGCCCGTTCAAGGTTGTTCATGTTTCCAGGCCTGGCTCTGCGCCTGGAGACCCCGGAGGGTGTACCCATTCAAAACGCATGGAACATTCAACATCTCCGGAGGTTCTACCCTTGAGCGAGGCCTAATGCCCAGGAAAGGCCTGGTGCCTGTGAAGAAGGCAAACGCCTGTGAAGCTGTCGCGTTTTGGGAAAGGCCCGGTGCCTGTGAAGAAGGCAAACGCCTGTGAAGCTGTCGCATTTTGGGAAAGGCCTGGTGCCTGTGAAGAAGGCAAACGCCCGTGAAGCTGTCGCATTTTGGGAAAGGCCCGGTGCCTGTGAAGAAGGCAAATGCCTGTGAAGCTGCCGCATTTCCAGAAAGGCCCGGTGCCTGTGAAGAAGGCCAATGCCTGTGAAGCTCGCCGCCTGTGACACTCTCACGTAATAATGAGTGGGGTTTACACGCCCCGGAGTCTCCGGAGTTCCGCCCTCGAGCCTTGGAGGCTCCCGCCCACGCCCAGTGGCAGCACTTAGCTCCGTGCTGGTGAGAAGACGTCGAAGACTAGAATAGGTGCCGGACGTGGCTTTTTCATTTTCTTTCTGAAGTTGGCTTTTTCGTTCTTGTTTGAAGTTTTACTGAAGCTGTTGCCCTTCTTGGCTTGTGACTCTTTATCTTCTTCACTCGCTTGCCTCGTTTTCTCTCGCACAAGTCTCGCGAGGGAGGTTTGTGGGCGCCCTCGCGAGTGTTCTCTGCCCCGGTCTTTTGGAGCTTTCCTATCCGAGTCCTCTGCGGGAGCACCCCTCCCAGTCCGTGCCCCATGGGCATCATGACACGAGCGCGGGACCTGGGCCGATCGCCCCCACAGCCGAGACCAAAAGTTACGCCTCCTGCTAATCTTTGCAGGACATGAAGCGCACGGCGAGTCCTCGGCCTATGGAGGCGAGGACCGCGTCAAGCCCCACCGAGCTAAAATAATCCCCGCACACGGGGGTACAACGCGGAAACACAGCGCAGAAATAGCGGAAGCAGCGCGATAATTAACGGCAACAGTTCTGACACGCCCCCACGGGGCCCTGTACTACCTTCTCTTTCTACGCAGGAAAAGAAGAAAAGCAAAATAGGCACGACTTGTCCGGCACCAACTTGTGGCTGAAGCTCGAGCTGCTTCGGGGGCTCAGGCGGATCCCTCCTCTCGCTTCACCGGGGCACGACGGTGGGCTAACCCGCTACCTTCGCCCAGGCGGGCGCGACAGCGCGGGGGCTGGTCGCGGCCACTGCTGGAGGAGCTGCTGCCTGAGGGAGAGTCACCAAAGCTTGGCGAACCCCGAGCACCGCCGCCTGTACGACTGTCGCCGTCTTCATCCTGGTCGGTACCGGAGCTGGGCAGGCGGCTGCGGTCATCATCTTTGTGGCAGCACCCAGCGCGGCGACCGTCTTCCCCGAACAGCCTCATGTATAGGGTGGCGTCGCCATCGAACTTGAAGTGCAGGGTGCACCGCCGGCTCAGGCCGCGCGCGTGGGCAAACGTTTGCCAGCCGTGAGTCAGGGCACCATTCCCAGAAGTGGAGACCTCCAGCGAAGCCCAGGAGGCCCTACTGCAGCAACCATCCGCCTGGAGCCAGAAGCCGCACCGGGTGCTGGCCGGCAATTCACCTACGAAGAAGCGGGGGAGCTGGAGCCAGGTGCTGGTCGGGTCCGCCGACCACACGAGAACTCCGACAGCACCTCTGCCGAGCGAAAGCGCGGCCTGGGCGGCCGCGCGGTCACGACATACCTCCCTTCGGCAGCCGGGCGCTCACCACCACGCAGGGCGCCGCCTCCATGGCCGCGAGAAGCCACTACAGGGACCGCGAGATGCTTGCGAGGGCGGCCTCGGTCGCGCTTGGCCGAGGGGAGTCAGGCCCTGCCTAGCAAGCCTTTCCTTTCTCGGTGGCCGAGAATCTCTTCGGCGGGGCCATGGGAACGGCGAGTAGCTAAGAAGAAGGAAACGAGTAGCAGGAAGGAATGGACTAAAGGGGCTCACGCAACCCCGTACTTATAGCCCAAGAAGGCCAACCACCGAGCACCACGATCGCAGGTAATCATGACCCGTTTCTCTGCATGCAGGGACTTGTCAAGTCGTGCAGTCGCCGAGGCGACGTGGGAAGCGCAAACGCCCAAGGCCGCAGGTTATTGGGGACAGCGGCGCTTCGCGCTTGCCCCTTCGCTACTCTACTAAGCCAAGCCCGCGCGCGCCTAGGGCTCGGGGGCTACTATCAGCGTTCTGGGAATGGGGGTCCCCAGACTTGCCTAGCTGCAGCCTGCGGCGTGGCTCAAGTGGGGGCCCAGTGCGGCCCATCTTCATCAGCTCAAGCTCAAGACCCTCGCGAGGGGCCAAGCCTCGCGGGGTGGATGACAGGAGGCTTCCTCAGGGGCAGCAGCATCAGGCAGGCTCGCGAGGAGGCGGAGAGATCATGGCAGGGGCACCTCGCAAGGAGCCCGTGACACAAGCCATGACGATCGAAGACCAGGCGGGCGCCAGGCAGGCGCCGACCTGCGCAGTGTATCTATTTCCCTTTCAGTGTAAAGGGGGCAAGCACAAGCCAAGGCATCAAGCAAAGGTTACCATTCCGGTGCAACGAGACCAAGACCAGCAGAGCGGCAGGATGGAGGTCACTGTGGAGCCCAAGACGGCGTCATCACTAGAGCTTTTGGCAGCGGAAGACCACCTTTGGTTAGGATAACTTGTACTAGATGTTCCCCTTCAAAATGGCCAATTGTTGGCGCCCTTCCCGCTCATTATTTTGGGGAGAGGCCCAGGGCCTCTATAAATAGGGCTAGCCACCAAAGAGTAGAGGTATCTGGAGACCAAGTAGAACACACCGCACCAGCTCAAGAACACCCCTCACGAGGCTGTACTTCCTCTGGACTGTTCATCATCAGCCCTAGAGGCAATAGACCACACCACACACTAGAGTAGGGTATTACACCACAATGGTGGCCCGAACCAGTATAAATCTCGCATCTCTTGTGTTGTTCATCATTTCCAGCTCAGATCGCACGAGGAGATCGGACGTAGATCAGATGTAGATCGGTACGGGAGAGATCTCTGCTCGCACCCTAGTGTTCCAACCACAAGGGTCTGCCGGAACCTGAAATCTGACATTTGGCACGCCAGGTAGGGGTGCGCCGGAGTTCTCCCTCCCAACGACCCGCTCTCTACAAACGTCACGTTCCTCCCTCATGGCGGACAACGCGCCGCCCGCTCCAGCAACAAATGCCGGCACTGAGGCCAGGGAGCTCCGGGCCTTGGCCCCCACCTTGCGACAGGTGCACTGGCCGCGCAAGTTCAAGCCTGAGATGCCGCCGCGCTACAACGGCGCGAGAGACCCGCTGGTTTTCCTAGTGACGTATGAGGATGCCATCCTCAAAGCCGGGGGCGACGACCGGGTGATGGCCAACTGGTTGCCCATGGCCCTCACCGGCGTCTCGCGCATGTGGCTCCTCCACCTGCCGACGGCTTCGCTGACCTCCTGGGAGGAGCTGCACGACCTCTTCCTCGCCCGTTTTGCTGCACCGGTGCCGCCCGTCCTCGCGGCTCTCCTGGGTGGCTCCCTAGCACCACCCTCGAGCCGCCACGTCAAGCCGTTCACCCGCCAGATCAGCACCACCTCCAAGCGTCAAGAAGCCCCCCCGGGCTGGGTGGCGCCCGAGGCTGATCTAACCTTCAACTCGGATGATCACCCCTTCAACCCCGTCGGCTCGGGCGAGCTCCCGATGCTGCGCACCCCCACCATATGCCAAGTGGCCGTCACCAGGACCCTCATCAACGGTGGTGTCGGCCTCAACATGCTCTCGGTGGAGGCCTTCAGCTTCCTCCACGTGCCACCGGAACGGCTTCAACCTAGCAGGCCTTTCTCGTGCGTCGGAGTCGGCTCCACCGCCTCCTTGGGACTGATCCGCCTCCCAGTGACCTTCGGCACCCACGACAACTTCCGCACGGAGCTGATCGACTTCGACATCGCCCCCATCGGCCTCCCCTATAACGCCATCCTCGACTATCCGGCCTTGGCCCAGTTCATGGCGGCAACTCACCCAGCGTACAACCTCATGAAGATGCCCGGGAGCAGCGGCGCCCTTACCATGCCAGCAGACACAAGGGATGCGCTGCAAGCGCTCCAGCTCACCTTCAAGGTGGCCGCGGTGGCGCAGCCCGCCAGCACCGACACCCTTGAACCCAAGGGTGCTGCGCCAGCTAAAAAGAAGCAGCTGTTCACCCAAGACAAGGCGGAAACCAAGCAGATACAGGTCGACGAGGACGGTTCCACTGACGCGACCTTCACCATAGGAGCCAACCTCGAGCCCGAGCAGGAGAAGGCCCTGGTGAGTTTCCTGCGCCCAAACAAGAAGGTGTTTGCATGGGAACCTGATCAGTTAGCAGGGGTCCCGAGGAGCGTGATTGAGCATCACCTCAACGTGTGCCCCAACGTGCGCCCCGTGAAGCAGAAGGCGAGGCGGCAGTCCACTGAGAAACAAGCTTTCATCGTTGAAGAGACCCGGAAGCTGGAAGCGGCAGGTGTCATCCGCGAGGTCCGCTACCCTGATTGGCTAGCTAATCCGGTCGTTGTGCCAAAGAAGGGAGGAAAGGAGCGCATCTGTGTCGACTTCACCAACCTCAACAAGGCCTGCCCGCAGGATCCATTTCTGCTCCCTCGCATTGACTAGATAGTCGATTCCACCGCAGAGTGTGACAAATTGTGCTTCCTAGATGCCTTCTCGGGCTATCACCAGATCAAGATGGCAGTGGAAGATGTGGAGAATACGGCTTTCCTGACCCCATGCGGAGTGTACTGCTATACGTGCATGCCATTTGGGTTGCGCAACGTAGGAGCAACCTTTCAGTGGCTGATGCATATCGCCCTGGGCTGGCAGCTCGGGAGGAACGCTAGAGCTTACGTCGATCCTGAGCTGGCAGCTCGGGAGGATCGCCCTGGGCTGGCAGCTCGGGAGGAACGCTAGAGCTCGGGAGGCCAACCCTGAGAAGGTCAAGGCGGTCGAGGACTTGAGCCCGCCAAGGACCCTTAGAGAGATGCAGAAACTCACCGGGCGTGTGACCGTGCTAGGGCGCTTCATCTCCAAGCTGGGGGAGCGAGCGCTGCCTTTCTTCAAGCTGATGAAGAAGAAAGGCCCCTTCGAATGGACTGAAGAGGCCGACAAGGCATTCCAAGATCTCAAGAGGTACCTTACCTGCCCGCCAGTGATGGTAGCTCCGTGCCCTCAGGAGCCCCTGGTGCTCTACCTTGCGGCAATCCCCTACTCAGCTACCGCTGCCCTGGTGGCGGTCAGGGAGGAGCTTCAAGCCAAGGCCGCATCGACCGCCCGGACTAAAGCAGAGCAAGGTTAGGAGGGCCTCGCTAGGACCGCGAGCGCAGTCGAAAAGGAACAGCCGCAGCATGAAAGCACGCTCGGAGCAGGAGAGGCCTCTTCAAGCGACCAAGCGCTGGGGGCTCCGTCGTCTCAGGAGGCGCCACGACCTCTAGAGGACGGAAGCTGCATCAGCACCCTCAACCTCATCGATCATCCCATGTACTTCGTCAGCACCGTGCTACGGACGCAAGAGCGCGGTACCCCATGCCTCAAAAACTCCTCCTCGCGCTATTAGTGGCCTCGCGTAAGCTGCGGCACTACTTCCAAGGCCATCCCATCAAAGTTGTCTCAGCATACCCCTTGGAGAGGGTACTCAGGAGCCCCAACTCAGCTGGAAGGGTCGCTGAATGGAACAACGAACTACAGGCATTTCAGCTGGAATTCAGTATGAACCGAGTCATCAAGGGAGCCACACTCGCAGATTTCGTGGTAGAATGGACAGAAGCACCAGGTCTCGAGGCAGGCGAAGACCGATCACTTTCCCAGGGAAGTGAAGCACCGGATGGCTAGGTCATGTACTTCGATGGGGCGTTCCCCCGACACGGCGCGGGAGCTAGCGTGGTGCTCGTATCCCCAACCAAGGACAAACTCTACTACGCCGTGCAACTCTGCTTCCAGCACGGAGAAAAGGTCTCCAACAACATAGCAGAGTACGAGGCCTGATAGTAGGCTTGAGAGCCGCAATTGCCTTAGGGGTGAAGCACCTCATCATCAAGGGCGATTCACAGCTCCTCGTCAACTTCTCCAACAAGATATACGAGCCAAAGGACGAGCACATGGAAGCCTACCTCGCTGAGGTCCGCAAAATGGAGAAAGAGTTCTGGGGGCTGGAGCTGCAGCATGTGCCTCGCGGCACCAATCAGGAGGCTGATGACATCACCAAGAGGGCATCTAGGCAGCTGCCTCAGGAGCCCGACGTCTTCGAGGAGCGGCTCTTCAAGCCCTAGGCGGTACCGTCACTATCAAGAACGGCGCAACCAAGGGTGGAGCTTCCTCAGCCGCCTACCTCGGGAGCTACAGTCTGCGGCCCGGCCTCAAGGGCACGCCTGCTCCTGGCGTTGGAGCCTCAGGAGGGGTGTTGGATCCTGGAGCTCAAGAACTACCTGATGCAAGGGACTCTGCCGGAGGACGAGGAGGAGGCGGAGCGTGTGGCGCGGCAGGCCACGGCTTATTGCATCAAGGATGGAGAGCTCTACAGGAAGTGACCAAATGACGTGTCCCTACGTTGCATCCCCAGAGAGCAAGGGAAGGAGCTGCTGGCGGACATACACGACGGGGACTATGGGCACCACTCGTTATCATGAGCCCTCGTCGGTAAGGCGTTCCGTAGCGGATTCTACTGGCCCACAGCACTCAGCGACGCCATTGAGCTGGTGAAGGCTTGCGAGGCCTGCCAGTTACATGCTAAACAGATCCATCAGCCTGCGGGGGGTTTGCAAACTATACCCCTCTCATGGCCGTTCGCAGTTTGGGGCTGGACATTCTGGGCCCGTTTTGTCACAGCCCCAGATCAGCCCTTGTTTGTTTTTGTTTTAGCATCCATGCAACATGTTTACATTTTATGAAATTTGAAATGGGGATGACCAAGCCCTAGTACCAAAGCATTGCAAATAGGTTCCACTTCAAAGTATTTTCAAAGAACCCAAATTGGTTTGCAAAAATGTTCATGATTACTGGAAAAGGGTGAAAACCATATCCAGAGATGATGGATATTTTTCCAAGACATTTTTGGATTTTTGAATAAACCATATTGTATTTGACTTTGGGCATTTAAATACTATAAATAATTTAAATGTTCAAATAAATGTTGGAAATTGTTAGGGGTCACTGAAATAATTCAGAAAGCACCCCTAATTGTTTCCAGGATTTTATAAAATGATTTGATATTTTAAATCAAATCAAAAACAAATTGCAGAAAATAGAAAAGATAAAACAGAACAGAATTATAAAAAAAAGAGCAGAACCACCTGGACTTACCTGTGAAGCCCACCTGGTGGCCCAACAGGACCGGCCCAGCGCGGCCCAGCCCACCCTTCTCCTGTCGTCTTCCTCCCCTCGCACCGAAGCTGCTCGGTGGCGAGCGCTGGCGATGCCCCGGCCACCTCCTGCTTCCCCGGTCTCCCTAGCGACGCCACGACGACGCCTCGTGTCCCCTCGCTCCTCTTCCACCCTCGCTGCTCCCTCTCTCTTCCCCGAACACTCTCCCCTTCCTCTGTTCTCCTCACCGAACGTGCCCGCCGCCGCCGACGAGAACCACCGTGGCCATGGCCCCTCCCTCGTCCCCTTGAGCAGCCCAGGAGCTCCGTCACGACATCCTCGACCTCCCCACCAAGCCAAGCACCGCCGGACACCCTGTGACGATGCCTCCAAGCTCGTCACCGCCGCATCTGCCGCCGGACTTCGCCCGTCGGTCTGCATCGCCCAGTCCCTCCCCGAGCTCAACGACGGCGCCGTTCGAATCCCTGTGAGCCCCGCCGTCATCTCCCCCTCTCCCCACGGTCGATTTCTTGCTGCAACGCTGATGACCGCGAGTCCCGTATGTCGCCGCCGCATGAGGTCGTCGCCGACGAGGCTCCGGTGACCAAATGGTCACGTGCGTGCCTCCGTTGGGTTCATGAGCTCCCGTAGATCATGTAGGTGCAAACCGCTGGTCCTCCCGCGCGCCATGTCGTCGATTCCGTCGACACCCGAGCTCCGGCCGCCGCCCAGCTCGCTGCTGCCGCTGCTATGGACCACCTCGCGCCCTCTCACTACCACCGCTGGAGGCGCACGAGCCCCAGCTCTTCGTAGGACCCAACCACGTCGCAAACTGCCGTCTGTAGCGCGAGCCCGAGCAACTCCGGCGAGCCTCCGCCGCGAGATGTGGTCGCCGGTGCTTAATCCGGCGATGCTGACGTGGCACCACCATTAGCGCTAATGACGCACTAACTAACCCCCCCTAAAGCCACTGCCATGTGGGCCCTTGGACCTGTTTAGGTTAATTTTATTTTCTGTTTAGATTAGTTCATAAGCAGTGGGACCCACCCGTCAGCATTGACTCTGCTGACGTGGCCGTTGACCTGGCCCCACCTGTCAACGACACTAGTCAGCACTGGGTCACTGACCAGTGGACCCCACTGGTCAGTTTGACCTGGATCGGCCCCTGTTGACTCTGCTGAGGTCAGCATAACGTCATGCTGACGCAATATTCCTTTTCTGGAATTTAGTTTATTTTAAATATTCAGGAAATTCCAGAAATTTGTATAAACTTCAATAAATCATAGAAAATTAATCGTAACTCCAAATTAAATAAATTATATATGAAAAATTATCAGAAAAATTCAAGGAATCCATCTGTACAATTTTCATGCATGTTTGAACAATGTTTGTCCTCTGTTTTGGACAAAACAAATAAAGGGCATTTAAATAATCATATATGGAGTTGGAAATTGAATCATGTGTTCAAACCAACTTCATTTAAATCATAGCTAGATGCACTAGCCCAAAACACATTCATATTGCCATGTCATAGCATGCTTCATATTATGCATTGCATTGATCATGTTTCTTCTGTGTTTGCCGGTGTTGTTCCCCCTCGGTAGACGTTGTACCGACGATGTGATCGTTGACACTGATGAAGACTCAATGCTATCTTCAGAAGTGCCAGGCAAGCAAAACCCCCTTGTTCATTCCGATACAAACCTACTCTCTCGCTCCTGCTCTCTTTTACTGCATTAGGACGACACCGATTCATCTGTTACTTGCTGCGGTAGCTGAACCCCTTTATCCTTTGCATGACCTGTCATTGCCACAGTAAATAGATGAAACCCACTAGCATGAGTAGGAGTTGTTTGAGCCCTGATGTGCCTACTGATTCATGCTTGTTTGTCATGCCTGCTACTGCTTAGAGTTGAGTCAGGTCTGATTCATCGGGATGAATCAGAGGTGTGTGAACATGTCCTACTATGTGTGAGCTAAGTGTGTGAACACGATTTGGTAAAAGGTGTCAGTGAGAGGCCATGTAGGAGTACATGGTGGGTTGTCTCATTGAAGCCGTCCTTAGGAACTGAGTTCTGTGTTTGTGATCCATGATTCAGCTACTACCATACATTGGGCCCTGAAATATGACCCCGCTCGACTTCTTATTCACCCTGGTCCTCTGTCCAGGAGTTGCAAGTAGTTTCTGGTGTTTGTAGCTTACTGGAGGCCGTGGACAGCGCTGACCGTAGGGGTGGGCTGTGATGCGGTAGGTACGTGGCACGGTGTACCGGATGCCCGTTTGGTATCTCGGGAACCCTGTTCACATCGTTTGGGGCTGTGAGCGAAACTCCGGCCGGATCTCCTCATGGATGGAACCCGAATAGGCGATAAACCTGGACTAGAGACTTGAGTGTTTAGGTAGGTCGTGGTCTACACCCACGTCGGCTTTCGCTTGAAGTCTGCCGAGCACATGTCGTGTGCAGACGCTAAGTGGTGGAAACATGTATGAAGAAGTACACCCCTGCAGGGTTAACATCATCTATTCGAATAGCCGTGTCCGCGGAAAAGGACTTCTTGGTTGCTTATATCAGTTCATAGACAAGTGAAAGTGGATACTCTAAAATACGCAAGATAAGCGTGAGTGCTATGGATGGCGTTCTCGTAGGGAGACGGGAGCGGATCCATAGTGGTGTATTGATATGATGAATATGTGGACTCGTGTGCGCCACCTCAAAAGGAGTTGCTTGCAGTCGTAGTTTAGGATAGCCACCGAGTCAAAGCTGGCTTACTGCAGTTAAACCCCACCATCCCCTTGTTGAAAATGATGCATATGTAGTTAGTTCTGATGTAAGTCTTGCTGGGTACATTTGTACTCACGTTTGCCTATTTTATGTTTTGCAGAGAGACTTTCGGTCTCGCTAGTAGTACCGCGTGGACTTCGACGTTTAGCTTGTTACCTCAGCTACGATCTTGTGCCCTCGGCAGGATTTGGTAGATAGTCAGGCTTCTCAGCCTTTTTCAGTTATAGATGTCTGTACCCAGACATGATAGCTTCCGCTTGTGCTTTGATTTGTATGCTCTGATTGTTGGGTCATGAGACCCATGTTTGTAATATCTCGCTCCTCGGAGCCTATTGAATAAATTACTTGAGTCATAGAGTCATGTTGTGATGCCATGTTGTATTTGCACATATCGAGCATATTGTGTGTATGTTATTGAAATGCTTGGTATGTGTTGGATCTGAGCATCTAGTTGTTTATCTTTAGTAGCCTCTCTTACGGGGAAATGTCTCCTAGTGTTTCCACCGAGCCATGGTAGCTTGCTACTGCTCCGGAACACTTAGGCTGGCCGGCATGTGTCCTTCTTCGTTCCTGTGTCTGTTCCTTCGGGGAAATGTCACGCGATGAATAACGGAGTCCTGTTAGCCCGCTACAGCCTGGTTCACCGGAGTCCTGCTAGCCCAGTGCTACAGCCTGGATTCACTCGCTGATGACCGACACATTCGATGCTGGGTCATGGATGCCTGTCCCTGTAAGTCTGTGCCACTTTGGGTTTACGACTAGCCATGTCAGCCCGGGCTCCTTATCATATGGATGCTAGCAACACTGTCATATACGTGTGCCAAAAGGCGCAAACGGTCCCGGGCAAAGGTAAGGCGACACCCGTGGGAATACCGTGCGTGAGGCCGCAAAGTGATATGAGGTGTTACATGCTAGATCGATGTGGCATTGAGTCGGGGTCCTGACAGCGTTGGTATCAGAGCTTGACTGCCTGTAGGATTACCAAGCCAAACTGGTCGAAGTTGAGTCTAGAAATTCTTTAGTTATATGTAGGGGAATTGATTGTGGGATGGAACGTAAGGCTCTTTTTACTCCTTACACCTCATGGCCTTCTGATCTGAGTCATCATCTTCTCTTCTACGGGGATTAAGAACTAGGCTATCTCTTCTTTCTATCAGGATCACGTGTTACTAATCTGCAGACTTGTAGGATTGATGGTTCTAAGCTTGAGTTCAGTTTCTACTACTTTCGTATGTTAATTGTTGATCTCGAAACCTTGATATTGTGTTTCTGAGTGGTTATGCCACCATTTTTGTGAATGTCTCAAGTCTTTTCTGAGCATTTACAGCCGTTATGCTGTCCGAGTCATCCCAGGTTTCTAAATAGTTTGAAGCAATTTGCAAATTCCTTCCTCCCGCTTCGATGTTCCTTTGGGCCAGATTAACCACACTAATCGGTGTGTTGAGGTAATTATTACCTCGACATATATGTTGGAATAATTATTATGACCCTAGGTGTTTTAGGGAGTCACCTAGTAATCTAGCAACGTTTTGTGTTCCCAGTGTGAAGATTCTGGCCTTTATTATCGAAAGCATCCTGTGATGCCATTTAGTTAGTAGGCATTCTATTCCTGGGTTCTTGAACCCGAGATTCACTCTACTTACTTCATGTTGATAGTGTTTGCTAGTCCCTTTAGGATAGTAGTAACCTTTGCGATAGTCCTCAAGGTTCGTGGTACATCCTTCTTCCAATTACCATGAACCATTCTTGGCAGGAGTTCTTCTGAACCAAAAGATGACAACAAGAGTGCTGTCGATGAGTTCTCCATGCTATATTGTGACTCTGCCAGCTCAACCCTTCTGCATGGGTTATCCGGAAGAATTATGTTGAACTTGGTTCGACATACTAGTCTATGCATCCACAACTCAGAAAGTTATATGTTCCTTGAGTTGTCCCTCTTTAGTTGTCTACTGACCTTCGTCTATCAATTGATAGTCAAGAGTATGCGTGCGTTCGTTTATCGATGCCTACTACTTTTGTGGTCCGTCAAGCCATTCTATCGCGGAATGACTAGGAGAAACAAACTCCAGTACCTCATCCATATCTAGGATTGGGTCAAAGTAGTTGTATTCCGCAGATCAAATGCCAACCCAGCTTTTGGTTCTGTTCTACCTTGGAGTATTACCTTATTCTATATCGAGATTGTTATAGGAATTGCACACCATCCTATGAACTCTTGGTACAGTGATACTTTTGCCATCATTGTTCATTCCTCGGTTCCTGTGTTATTGTAACCGGAATGCCGACAAATGAATCATGGCGTGTGAAATCAATACTGCTAGCAACTCTGTTGCTTGGTAGTTAAAGGATAATAATTTCATTCTTAGCGTGTTGGTTTTTGAATCATCCTTCTAAGACTGATCGTGCTACCTAGTCCTTATTTCGATGCACCCTTCGATTGATGAGTTAGGATCTTGTCAAGTCCTCACTCATTTGATCATATCGTCTTGCCCTCAAAAGCGAGATTGTTCTCAAGCTTAGTAACATACCGGTGGTTCGTGATTTTCCGAATATCTTCTCGGAAGTATTACCAGGTTGTCACCTGACTGCTATGTTGAGCTCGTGATCAAGTCGGGTTCTTGTGAACCACCCTTTCTCCAAGAATCTGTGATGGATATCCCGGAGCTAGTTGGTTAAGCTAGACAACAACTTGGAGAGTTGGAAGATAAAAGCTTGTCTGACTTAGTTCATGTTAAGGGATATCTTCTGGGTATGTGTGTGTGTTGAAGAAAGATGATATCTTCATTAATTGGTCCTTGTGATCAGTTGTTGGACCTATTGTCTTACCCCATCTATAATTTGAGTATGGGCTATCATCCAATCAGACCAGAACCAACGATATTCGTAATGTTGTCTTACTCGTGGTTGATCCCTCGAGCATACACCATTATATCTTTTGGGTCTGACCAATGCTAACACTTGTTCTCTTAACTATGGAATCCTTTTAAAGGGAAACCCGGAAGAATTGTTGTTGAGCCCATTGACAACATCCTTATCTCCTCCATGATTTTGTTGAACATTAAGCTAGTGTTGGAAACTTTTGAAAGCATTTCTTCATGCTAACTCATGAAGTATTTGTTTGATGAAAGGAGTGACTTCCTCTTATACACGTGCATTTGGTGAAAGTTGCCGCCGTGCATTTGAGAAAGTTAGTTTTGCTTCCTCTGGAATCATCCCAAGTCAGTCATGCATACGTGCGAAGTATTCTGTGGTCTGGAGACTTGCAACCTTCATTCCATATGTGTTCCGAGCACACCCAAGCCACTGATTGAGTTGTTCAAAGATAAAGGAGTCTGTCCAAGGTGAACTCTTTGGACTTCCACGCGTGGAGACTTCGATGGCATTAATGATGGTTCCCCACCTGAACTCGGTAGTGTTTTATTATAAGACTACCACGTGGTCATGTTTGTCTGGGGCAGCGTGTTCACATGTTGTAGCAGAACCAGCTCATGTTTTGGAGCTTACTATCATAGTTCATTCCCCGAGAATCTCGCAACGTCATCTCGTCGATTTGTGTTGCAAACTTTCATTTTTCTTCCTAGACTCGATGAGTCTGGAATATCCTGACACCAACCAGATCTGTATCTCAGGCAGATATGATGGTTTGGAACATTTCCCAAGAAATATAATATCGGTCCCTCGAAAACCGGTAAAGTGGATGTCGTGGCCAACACACCCAGCCGGAGACCTATTATTATAATATCTTGATTGAGGAAGTTGGCCACCTCCCCATAGGGATTTCGTAGGATTTATCCCTAGTTGCCCCTATGGATTTGAGATCCCGAAGTCCGACCTTTTACTTGGTGTTCTAGATATCAAACCATATCTATGAATGGGTTACGCTAGCACATCAAGGAGAACATTAGAAGCGGAGTGCTAAATGTCTCTCGGTCGATCATCCAGATTTTGTTTCCTTGGCCTCGCCAAGGTGAAATCTAAGAAGGTGTTATCTTCCTTTGCATCGGCATCTTCCACCGGTATTCATCATGGTAGTAAGTTGTGTTGCCAGAATCCTTGACACGGATATTGGTAAAACCTTGATGATTATGGAAATGCTCAAGTTCTTGAGAGCACGCACAAGCGTTAGGTGTTACCATCGGCACTAGCTAGGTTTGCTCTCAACTTCCTCGGTTATGCTATAACCTCTCAACAGTGATTCACTCTCTATTGTTGGGTTCTTCCCCAGTTACCAGAATCATTCCCAGCATTTGCATTTTGTTCCCAGCTTGCACCGCCAATGTGCCATTCTACCACGGGTCTCTTCCATTTCCGGTGGTAAGCAAATTCATCCATACGTTGTCTTCAACAAGGTAATCCACATCATCCAAGTCCGAGTATGCCATTCTACCGACCCCCTCCAAATGATCGCTCGAGATTGCCTTAGGCTGGTTTAAAGAGTTTCAATGATCTCTGAATCAAAGTAATTCTTTTTGCCACTTAAGGGGATATCTCTACGAGTCACCTTCCCTAAGGTGTATCGTTATGGTATCATGGCAACTCAACTCCTCGCTACATTGACAATCGATTACCACCTTCTTAAGCGTGAAATTGTGGTCTACCTAGTGGACCTTCGTCATCTGCTTCACTCCATTCCTATGGATGTGTGCTTCGCCTCTCAGCTCGAGAGATGGTCCTATGTCTCATTCCGTGAGTTGTTCGATCTTCGAGAAGATCGACCCTTCTAGAGTCTCCTTCTTCCCTCCATGTCATGTTGACAGGATTTCTCAGAGCAAGACTTCAAGACAATGATGGTGATCGAATCAACGTTCCTATGAAGTGCAACCTGGATCGTGAAGATTGTACTAGTTGCGTTCCCCCTTCACCTTACCCTATGCTTGAATCTCGGGACGAGATTTTTGTTTAGTGGGGGTGAGCTATCACAGCCCCAGATCAGCCCTTGTTTGTTTTTGTTTTAGCATCCATGCAACATGTTTAAATTTTATGAAATTTGAAATGGGGATGACCAAGCCCTAGTACCAAAGCATTGCAAATAGGTTCCACTTCAAAGTATTTTCAAAGAACCCAAATTGGTTTGCAAAAATGTTCATGATTACTGGAAAAGGGTGAAAACCATATCCAGAGATGATGGATATTTTTCCAAGACATTTTTGGATTTTTGAATAAACCATATTGTATTTGACTTTGGGCATTTAAATACTATAAATAATTTAAATGTTCAAATAAATGTTGGAAATTGTTAGGGGTCACTGAAATAATTCAGAAAGCACCCCTAATTGTTTCCAGGATTTTATAAAATGATTTGATATTTTAAATCAAATCAAAAACAAATTGCAGAAAATAGAAAAGATAAAACAGAACAGAATTATAAAAAAAAGAGCAGAACCACCTGGACTTACCTGTGAAGCCCACCTGGTGGCCCAACAGGACCGGCCCAGCGCGGCACAGCCCACCCTTCTCCTGTCATCTTCCTCCCCTCGCACCGAAGCTGCTCGGTGGCGAGCGCTGGCGATGCCCCGGCCACCTCCTGCTTCCCCGGTCTCCCTAGCGACGCCACGACGACGCCTCGTGTCCCCTCGCTCCTCTTCCACCCTCGCTGCTCCCTCTCTCTTCCCCGAACACTCTCCCCCTCCTCTGTTCTCCTCACCGAACGCGCCCGCCGCTGCCGACGAGAACCACCGCGGCCATGGCCCCTCCCTCGTCCCCTTGAGCAGCCCAGGAGCTCCATCACGACATCCTCGACCTCCCCACCAAGCCAAGCACCGCCGGACACCCTGTGACGATGCCTCCGAGCTCGTCACCGCCGCATCTGCCGCCGGACTTCGCCCGTCGGTCTGCATCGCCCAGTCCCTCCCCGAGCTCAACGACGGTGCCGTTCGAATCCCTGTGAGCCCCGCCGTCATCTCCCCCTCTCCCCATGGTCGATTTCTTGCTGCAACGCCGATGACCGCGAGTCCCGTATGCCGCCGCCGCACGAGGTCGTCGCCGACGAGGCTCCGGTGACCAAATGGTCACGTGCGTGCCTCCGTTGGGTTCGTGAGCTCCCGTAGATCATGTAGGTGCAAACCGCTGGTCCTCCCGCGCGCCGTGTCGTCGATTCCGTCGACACCCGAGCTCCGGCCGCCGCCCAGCTCGCCGCTGCCGCCGCTATGGACCACCTCGCGCCCTCTCACTGCCACCGCTGGAGGCGCACGAGCCCCAGCTCTTCGTAGGACCCAACCACGTGCAAACTGCCGTCTGTAGCGCGAGCCCGAGCAACTCCGGCGAGCCTCCGCCGCGAGATGTGGTCGCCGGTGCTTAATCCGGCGATGCTGACGTGGCACCACCATTAGCGCTAATGACGCACTAACTAACCCCCCCCTAAAGCCACTGCCATGTGGGCCCTTGGACCTGTTTAGGTTAATTTTATTTTCTTTTTAGATTAGTTCATAAGCAGTGGGACCCACCCGTCAGCATTGACTCTGCTGACGTGGTCGTTGACCTGGCCCCACCTGTCAACGACACTAGTCAGCACTGTGTCACTGACCAGTGGACCCCACTGGTCAGTTTGACCTGGATCGGCCCCTGTTGACTCTGCTGAGGTCAGCATGACGTCATGCTGACGCAATATTCCTTTTCTGGAATTTAGTTTATTTTAAATATTCAGGAAATTCCAAAAATTTGTATAAACTTCAATAAATCATAGAAAATTAACCGTAACTCCAAATTAAATAAATTATATATGAAAAATTATCAGAAAAATTCAAGGAATCCATCTGTACCATTTTCATGCATGTTTGAACAATGTTTGTCCTCTGTTTTGGACAAAACAAATAAAGGGCATTTAAATAATCATATATGGAGTTGGAAATTGAATCATGTGTTCAAACCAACTTCATTTAAATCATAGCTAGATGCACTAGCCCAAAACACATTCATATTGCCATGTCATAGCATGCTTCATATTGTGCATTGCATTGATCGTGTTTCTTCTGTGTTTGCCGGTGTTGTTCCCCCTCGGTAGACGTTGTACCGACGATGTGATCGTTGACACTGATGAAGACTCAATGCTATCTTCAGAAGTGCCAGGCAAGCAAAACCCCCTTGTTCATTCCGATACAATCCTACTCTCTCGCTCCTGCTCTCTTTTACTGCATTAGGACAACACCGATTCATCTGTTACTTGCTACGGTAGCTGAACCCCTTTATCCTTTGCATGACCTGTCATTGCCACAGTAAATAGATGAAACCCACTAGCATGAGTAGGAGTTGTTTGAGCCCTGATGTGCCTACTCATTCATGCTTGTTTGTCATGCCTGCTACTGCTTAGAGTTGAGTCAGGTCTGATTCATCGAGGATGAATCAGAGGTGTGTGAACATGTCCTACTATGTGTGAGCTAAGTCTGTGAACACGATTTGGTAAAAGGTGTCGGTGAGAGGCCATGTAGGCGTATATGGTGGGTTGTCTCATTGAAGCCGTCCTTAGGAACTGAGTTCTGTGTTTGTGATCCATGATTCAGCTACTACCATGCATTGGGCCCTGAAATATGACCCCGCTCGACTTATTATTCACCCTAGTCCTCTGTCCAGGAGTTGCAAGTAGTTTCTGGTGTTTGTAGCTTACTGGAGGCCGTGGACAGCGCTGACCGTAGGGGTGGGCTGTGATGCAGTAGGTACGTGGCACGCTGTACCGGATGCCCGTTTGGTATCTCGGGAACCCTGTTCAAATCGTTTGGGGCTGTGAGCGAAACTCCGGCCGGATCTCCTCATGGATGGAACCCGAATAGGCGATAAACCTAGACTAGAGACTTGAGTGTTTAGGTAGGTCGTGGTCTACACCCACGTCGGCTTTCGCTTGAAGTCTGCCGAGCACATGTCGTGTGCAGACGCTAAGTGGTGGAAACATGTATGAAGAAGTACACCCCTGCAGGGTTAACATCATCTATTCAAATAGCCGTGTCTGCGGAAAAGGACTTCTGGGTTGCTTATATTAGTTCATAGACAAGTGAAAGTGGATACTCTAAAATACGCAAGATAAGCGTGAGTACTATGGATGGCGTTCTCGTAGGGAGACGGGAGCGGATCCATAGTGGTGTATTGATATGATGAATATGTGGACTCGTGTGCGCCACCTCAAAAGGAGTTGCTTGCAGTCGTAGTTTAGGATAGCCACCGAGTCAAAGCTGGCTTACTGCAGTTAAACCCCACCATCCCCTTGTTGAAAATGATGCATATGTAGTTAGTTCTGATGTAAGTCTTGCTGGGTACATTTGTACTCACGTTTGCCTATTTTATGTTTTGCAGAGAGATTTCGGTCTCGCTAGTAGTACCGCGTGGACTTCGACGTTTAGCTTGTTACCTCAGCTACGATCTTGTGCCCCGGCAGGATTTGGTAGATAGTCAGGCTTCTCAGCCTTTTTCAGTTATAGATGTCTGTACCCAGACATGATAGCTTCCGCTTGTGCTTTGATTTGTATGCTCTGATTGTTGGGTCATGAGACCCATGTTTGTAATATCTCGCTCCTCGGAGCCTATTGAATAAATTACTTGAGTCGTAGAGTCATGTTGTGATGCCATGTTGTATTTGCACATATCGAGCATATTGTGTGTATGTTATTGAAATGCTTGGTATGTGTGGGATCTGACCATCTAGTTGTTTATCTTTAGTAGCCTCTCTTACGGGGAAATGTCTCCTAGTGTTTCCACCGAGCCATGGTAGCTTGCTACTGCTCCGGAACACTTAGGCTGGCCGGCATGTGTCCTTCTTCGTTCCTGTGTCTGTCCCTTCGAGGAAATGTCACGCGATGAATACCGGAGTCCTGTTAGCCCGCTACAGCCCGGTTCACCGGAGTCCTGCTAGCCCAGTGCTACAGCCTGGTTTCACTCGCTGATGACCGACACGTTCGATGCTGGGTCATGGATGCCTGTCCCTGTAAGTCTGTGCCACTTTGGGTTTACGACTAGCCATGTCAGCCCGGGCTCCTTATCATATGGATGCTAGCGACACTGTCATATACGTGTGCCAAAAGGCGCAAACGGTCCCGGGCTAAGGTAAGGCGACACCCGTGGGAATACCGTGCGTGAGGCCGCAAAGTGATATGAGGTGTTACATGCTAGATCGATGTGGCATTGAGTCGGGGTCCTGACAGCGTTGGTATCAGAGCTTGACTACCTGTAGGATTACCAAGCCAAACTGGTCGAAGTTGAGTCTAGAAATTCTTTAGTTATATAAGGGAATTGATTGTGGGATGGAACGTAAGGCTCTTTTTACTCCTTATACATTATGCCTTCTGATCTAAGTCATCTTATCTTTCCTGCGGGGATTAAGAACTAGGCTATCTCTTCTTTCTATCAGGATCACGTGTTACTAATCCGTAGACTTATAGATTGTTGGACTTAAGCCTCGTTTCAGTTTCTACTACTTCTGTATGTTAATTGTTGATCTCGAAATCTTGATATTGTGCTTCTGAGTGGTTATGCCACCATTTTTGTGAATGTCTCAAATCTTTTCTGAGCATTTACAGCCGTTATGCTGTCCGAGTCATCCCAGGTTTCTAAGTAGTTTGATGCATTTGCAAATCCTTTCTTCCCGTTTCAATGTTCCCATGGGCCAGATTAACCACACTAATCAGTGAGTTGAGGTACTCCGTTACCTTGACATATATGTTGGAAATATTATTATGACCCTAGGTGTCTCAGGGGATCATCTAGTAATTTAGCCATGATTTGTGTTCCCAGTGTGATGATTCTGGCCATCATTCTCGAAAGCATCCCGTGATGCTACTTAGTAGTAGGTATTCTATTCCTGGGTTTTGAACCCGAGATCCACCCTACTTATTTCATGTTGATAGTGTTAGCTAGTTCCTTTAGGATATTAGTAACCTTTGCATTAGTCCTCGATGTTCGTGGTATTCCTTTCTTCCAAATACTATGAACCGCTTATGGCAGATGTTCCTCGCTGATCGAAAGATCACAATCAGAGTGCTCTCGATGGGTTCTCGATTCTACATTGTAACTCTGCCAGTTCTACTTTTCTGCATGGGTTATCCGGAAGAAACATGTGGAATTCGTTCGACATGCTAAACCATGCATCCACAACTCAGAAAATCATAAGTTCCTTTGAGTTGTCTCTCTTTAGTTGTTTCTGACCCTCGCCTATCAATTGATAGTCAAGAGTATGCGTGCATTCGTTCGTCGATGCCTATTACCCTTGTGGTCCGCCAAGCCATTCTATTTTAGAATGAATAGGAGAAACAAACTCCAGTACCTCATCCATATCTAGGATTGGGTCAAAGTAGTTGTATTCCGCAGATCAAATGCCAATCCAGCTTTTGGTTCTGTTCTACCTTGGAGTATTACCCCCTTCATGTCAGAATTGTCATGAGAACTGCACCAACTTTCATGAATTTTGACGTAGTAATACTTCTCACCATCATTAGTCATTCCTCGGCCATCGTGTTGATGCAACCGGAATACCGACAAATGAATTGTGATGTGTGAAATCAATACTCCCAGCAACCTCGTTGCTTGGTAGTTAAGGGACAATAATTTCATTCTTAGCGTGTTGGTTTTTGAATCATCCTTCTAAGACTGATCGTGCTACCTAGTCCTTATTTCGGTGCACCCTTCGATTGATGAGTTAGGATCTTGTCAAGTCCTCACTCATTTGATCATATCGTCTTGCCCTCAAAAGCGAGATTGTTCTCAAGCTTAGTAACATACCGGTGGTTCGTGATTTTCCGAATATCTTCTTGGAAGTATTACCAGGTTGTCACCTGACTGCTATGTTGAGCTCGTGATCAAGTCGGGTTCTTGTGAACCACCCTTTCTCCAAGAATCTGTGATGGATATCCCGGAGCTAGTTGGTTAAGCTAGACAACAACGGCGGTAAGTGGTGAGAGCGTGTGTGAAGAAGTATACCCCTGCAGGGTTAACATCATCTATTCGAATAGCCGTGTCCGCGGAAAAGGACTTCTGGGTTGCTTATATCAGTTCATAGACAAGTGAAAGTGGATACTCTAAAATACGCAAGATAAGCGTGAGTGCTATGGATGGCGTTCTCGTAGGGAGACGGGAGCGGATCCATAGTGGTGTATTGATATGGTGAATATGTGGACTCGTGTGCGCCACCTCAAAAGAGTTACTCGCAGTCGTAGTTTAGGATAGCCACCGAGTCAAAGCTGGCTTGCTGCAGTTAAACCCCACCACCCCTTTGTTGATAATGATGCATATGTAGTTAGTTCTGATGTAAGTCTTGCTGGGTACATTTGTACTCACGTTTGCCTATTTTATGTTTTTGCAGAGAGACTTCGGTCTCACTAGTAGTTTCGCGTGGACTTCGACGTTTAGCTTGTTACCTCAGCTACGATCTTGTGCCCCGGCAGGATCTGGTAGATAGTCAGGCTTCTCAGCCTTTTTCAGTTATAGATGTCTGTACCCAGACATGATAGCTTCCGCTTGTGCTTTGACTTGTATGCTCTGATTGTTGGGTCATGAGACCCATGTTTGTAATATCTCGCTCCTCGGAGCCTATTGAATAAATTACTTGAGTCGTAGAGTCATGTTGTGATGCCATGTTGTATTTGCACATATCGAGCATATTGTGTGTATGTTATTGAAATGCTTGGTACGTGTGGGATCTGACCATCTAGTTGTTTATCTTTAGTAGCCTCTCTTACGGGGAAATGTCTCCTAGTGTTTCCACCGAGCCATGGTAGCTTGCTACTGCTCCGGAACACTTAGGCTGGCCGGCATGTGTCCTTCTTCGTTCCTGTGTCTGTCCCTTCGGGGAAATGTCACGCGATGAATACCGGAGTCCTGTTAGCCCGCTACAGCCCGGTTCACCGGAGTCCTGCTAGCCCAGTGCTACAGCCTGGATTCACTCGCTGATGACCGACACGTTCGATGCTGGGTCATGGATGCCTGTCCCTGTAAGTCTGTGCCACTTTGGGTTTACGACTAGCCATGTCAGCCCGGGCTCCTTATCATATGGATGCTAGCGACACTGTCATATACGTGTGCCAAAAGGCGCAAACGGTCCCGGGCAAAGGTAAGGCGACACCCGTGGGAATACCGTGCGTGAGGCCGCAAAGTGATATGAGGTGTTACATGCTAGATCGATGTGGCATTGAGTCGGGGTCCTGACACGTTTCCTCGGGCTCCAGGGGGCTATCGCTACCTCTACATCGTCGTGGACTAGTTCACCAAGTGGGCTGAGGTGGAAGCTGTCCGCACAATCCCGGCAGGCTCCGCAGTCAAGTTCATCAAGGGCATCGTGAGCCGATTTGGGGTGCCTAACCGCATCATCACCGACAACGGTTCGCAATTCACCAGTAATCTCTTCAAAACGTACTATGCTAACCTTGGAACGCAGATATGCTACGCTTCAGTAGCACACCCCCGGAGCAATGGCCAGGCTGAACGAGCCTACGTGGATGTTCTGAGGGGCCTCAAGGCCAGGACCTTGAAGAAGAAGCTGGAGGCCTGTGGCAGGGGTTGGTACGACGAGCTCCAGTCTGTGTTGTGGTCAATCCGCACAACTGCGACCAAGCCGACTGGCGAGACCCCATTCTTCCTCTTCTACGGAGCAGAGGCTGTTCTCCCTCACGAGGTCAGGCGTCGCTCCGCACAGGTCCTGGCATTCAATGAGGCGCAGCAGGACACCATCCGGCGGACGGATCTCGTGCTGGGGGAGGAACACCATCGAGAAGCCGCACTGCGAGCGGCAAGGTATCAACAGGCGCTACGACGATACCACTGCCGCAACATCGCCCCAGGACCCTTGAGGTAGGGGATCTCGTGCTCAGATGGGTTCTCTCCAGGCAGGGCTGCACAAGCTCTCTCCCATGTGGGAGGGCCCGTTCAAGGTTGTTCATGTTTCCAGGCCTGGCTCCGCGCGCCTGGAAACCCCGGAGGGGGTACCCATCCAGAACGCATGGAACATTCAACATCTCCGGAGATTATACACCTGAGCAAGGCCTAACGCCTAGGAAAGGCCCGGTGCCTGTGAAGAAGGCAAACGCCTGTGAAGCTGTCGCGTTTTGGGAAAGGCCCGGTGCCTGTGAAGAAGGCAAACGCCTGTGAAGCTGTCGCATTTTGGGAAAGGCCCGGTGCCTGTGAAGAAGGCAAACGCCTGTGAAGCTGTCGCATTTTGGGAAAGGCCCGATGCCTGTGAAGAAGGCAAATGCCTGTGAAGCTGCCGCATTTCGAGAAAGGCCCGGTGCCTGTGAAGAAGGCCAATTCCTATGAAGCACGCCGCCCATGACACTCTCACGTAATAAGGAGTGGGGCTGTACAGGCCCCGGAGTCTCCGGAGTGCCGCCCTCGGGCCTCGGGGGCTCTCGCCCACGCCCAGTGGCAGCACTTAGCTCCGTGCTGGTGAAAGGACGTCGAAGACTAGAATAGGTGTCGGACGCAGCTTTTTCATTTGCTTTCTGCAGTTGGCTTGTTCGTTCTTGTTTGAAGTTTTACTGAAGCTGTTGCCGTTCTTGGCTTGTGACTCTTTATCTTCTTCACTCGCTTGCCTCGTTTTCTCTCGCACAAGTCTCGCGAGGGAGGTTCGTGGGAGCCCTCGCGAGTGTTCTCTGCCCGGTCTTTTGGAGCTTTCCTATCCGAGTCCTCTACGGGAGCACCCCTCCCAGTGCGTGCCCCATGGGCATCGCGACACGAGCGCGGGACCTGGGCCGATCACCCCCACAACCGAGACCAAAAGTTACCCCTCCTGCTAATATTTGCAGGACATGAAGCGCACGGCGAGGCCTCGGCCTCGGCCTCGGGAAGAGAGGACCGCGTCAAGCCCCGCCGAGCTAAAATAATCCCCGCACACGGGCGTACGACACGGAAACACAACGCAGAAATAGCGGAAGCAGCACGATAATAAATGGCAACAGTTCTGACACGCCCCCACGGGGCCCTGTACTAAATTCTCTTTCTACGCAGGAAAAGAAGAAAAGCAAAATAGGCACGACTTGCCCGGCACCAACTTGCGGCTGATTCGGAGATCATTGCTGCTGCGGTCGAAGAGTGGACCGCTGCTTGTGTATCGGCCATGAATATTCCAACCCGGTTTGGCAGATCAGAAGGGTCCGGAATACTGTCGCCATCGGAACAGCCCCCAAACCGGCCATTTTGTAACTGATATAAGGACTCGTCTCCCCGGTCGATGACTCGTCGCTGGAATAAACGACAGTCTGACCACCAGATTCCGATCTATCCTCGTATTCCCCTCCATGGATGACTCCCACGAAGGCACGCTTCATGGCCGGTTTGACCCAGGCAGATCGTGCACGCTGAGCCATTTCGACGAGGTAGGTGCAGATGTCCGGGTCAGGGCCCGGTTCGCCGATCTTGCCGATGAAGATGTGTATGCCACCAAAGGGGACCCGGTACCCATACTCAATTGAGCCGGCCTCGGGGCCCCATCCTGCATCGTCGATGTAGAGCTTGCCGCGACGACTCTTGGTCATCTGGCCCACGGCGTAACCCTTGAGTCCTTCGAAGTTGCCCTCCAAGAACTTGAAACCATCGTGCAATAGCCCCACGGTGGGCCCCAACTGTCGTGGTTTTGTCACGGCAGATGTCCTCTTGAAAGGACTTTGTCGTGGAGCCATTGCTACGGGTTAGCTTGAAGGGGTTAATGCGGACAGGAGACACAAGAGAGTTTATGCTAGTTCGGCCCCTTCGATGAAGGTAAAAGCCTACGTCTAGTTGTGATGGAATTGATGGGGTTTCGATGACCAGGGAGCGAATATGCTTCGCCTAAGTCTCGAGTTGTTGTCTGTTGTCCAGAACCGCCGCCGGGTCGTCCCCTTATATACATGGGTGACACCCGTCGGTTTATAGAGTCCAGAGACCGGCTCATAAACATCTCCGGTTCGGTCTCCGCTCTTTCTATCTTACCATACAAGTTACATACCAATGGCAGTTCACGGTTACAGGCCTTGAACCGGTTCTGGGCCTTGGGCCCCTATCTATAATTCAATCTGCCTTCACGGGCTTCAAGCATACTCAACTACTGATGAAGTTAACCCGGCCTGTCCTGGCCGGTTTACGCCCAGTAGTAATATCCTCAACAGCGGGGGACACGATGTTTACCCAGGTTCGGGCCCTCTCGATGGAGGTAATACCCTACTTCCTGCTTGATTGATCTTGATGGTATATGAGTATTACAAGAGTTGATCTACTACGAGATCGTAGAGGCTAAACCCTAGAAGCTAGCCTATGATTATGATTGTTCTTATCTCTATCGACTAGCCTGGCCTCGGTTTATATAATGCACCAGAGGCCTAGGATAACAAGAGTCCTAGCCAAATACGTCGGTGGGGAGGAGTCCTTGTCTTGATCACCAAATCTTGTGGAATCTTCCTTGTATGCGGCAGTTCTCCGAACTGGCCCATGAGTATACGGCCATGGGGGTCCTCGGCCCAATCTAACAGATCGGGAGATGACGTGGTGAGTACTCCCTAGTCCAAGACACTGTCAGTGGGCGCTCTTTCCAAGTTTTCAACAACTCGTCTATTTCCTCGCCGCTCCTCGTACGCGGGCGTGTTCAGGGTTCGGTTTCACAATCGAACAGATCCTTGCGTTTTCTCCATGAATCATCATCGCGAAGCCACCTTCGATGTCCCATGAACACGGCTTTTGAAGACCCAGGATCTCTATCTCGCTAGCGATACGTTGTGTCATCCATGCACCTGACGCATGCACAAAATCCGTGGAACACCTGCCCCGCGAAATATCCGTAACCGAGATAGTTGTGCACCGTCGTGAGCAGTGCGGCTCTCATAGGGAAATATTCTTTCTCTGCGGCGTCCCACGTATTGGCTAGCGTTTTCCACAGCATGTCTAGCTCCTCTTTCAGCAGCCCTAGATACACAGAGTCGGTTATATAGACACCGGAGAGGGCTAGGGTTACACAGAGTCGGTTACAATGGTAGGAGATCTACATATCCGTATCGCCAAGCTAGCCTTCCACGCCAAGGAAAGTCCCATCCGGACACGGGACGAAGTCTTCAATCTTGTATCTTCATAGTCTTGGAGTTCGGCCGATGATGATAGTTCGGCTATCTGGACACCCCCTAGTCCAGGACTCCCTCAGTAGCCCCTGAACCAGGCTTCAATGATGACGACTCTGGCGCGCATATTGTCTTCGGCATTGCAAGGCAGGTTCCTCCTTCGAATAATTCATAGAAGATTACGAACACCAGGATAGTGTCCGGCTCTGCAAAATAAATTCCACATATAGCCCGTAGAGGGAATAACATTTACACAAGTTCAATCTGCTGACGTATTATGTGGCGTGACATCACACCACAACCAAGCCTTTATGTTTCTTATTATACCACCTCAGCGCATTTAGCAAATCGGTTTCCTTGGCACGTCTTGTCAAAGCAGAGATTGTGTTCCCCTTATTCCGGGATTCCCATCAATACGAACGTGGGTAACCCAACCGCGCCATTGATTGCGGCGCTTGGGAGATAAGTGAGTTTTACCAGGCCGGTGGGGACGCATAGTTTCGTCCGCCCATATATAAGGGGATAAGGATCCACCTCTTTTACCTACGCCTTCTTCCGCCTTTGCTTATCCATCTCCGCGCACTCGAGCTCCAGCGCCCAAGTTCGCACACCTCACCTCGACCCTCTCCAGCCATGTCCGGAGCGGGAGGCAAGTGGTTGGCCTCCTCCGTTACGGAGGGACACATCGAGAAGCTGCGCGGCGCCGGATATCTGTCCAGCGACATCGCGCATCGGCTGCCCGACGAGGGGCAACTCATCCCCACCCCCAGGACCCATGAGAGGGTGGTATTCCTTCCCCATTTCCTCCGTGGACTGGGCTTTCCTCTTCACCCCTTTGTCCGGGGGCTCATGTACTACTACGGCCTGGATTTCCACGATCTGGCCCCAAATTTCATCCTCAATATCTCGGCGTTTATCGTCGTGTGCGAGGCCTTCCTCTGCATCCAGCCCCACTTCGGCTTGTGGCTAAAGACCTTCAATGTCAAGCCGAAGGTTGTTAAGGGCAGCCAAGCGGAGTGCGGAGGCGCCATGGTGGGCAAAATGCCCAACGTCACCTGGCTCGAGGGTGCCTTCGTGGAATCCGTCAAAGGGTGGCAATCGGGGTGGTTCTACATCACCGAGCCGCGCGACCCTAAACGGGCAGCGGCCCCCGAATTCAGATCTGGCGCCCCCATGCAGCTCACCTCCTGGAAAGAGAAGGGCTTGCTTTGGGGTAGTTCGGAGGAGCTGACCGGACTCCAGTCCTGTCTCCAGACCCTGGTGAACAAGAAGCTCAAGCTTGTCAATGTGATCCAGGTCATGCTCGTCCGCCGGATTCTCCCCTGCCAGCAACGGGACTTCAATTTGTGGGAGTTTGATCCGGCGCAGCACCAGACCTTGAGCGGGCTCTTCGATACTACATACAAAGATGCCTGGAGGGTGCTGTTCAAGGGCGCCGAAGCTCCCGCATCCGCTACCGAAGATCGCGGATTCAGTACGCAGCGCCCGGTTGATGAGGTAAGCTACGTCATCGTTTATGGGACACCTGCTTTTCATAGTTTGACTCTATGCGGGATCTAAACTCCCAATACCTTTAACAGGACTGGAAGAAGATGTCCGGACAGGTTAACTGTCCAGCTCCCCTTCCAGAAGACCCAGCGGACACCCGTTTGACGGGGCTGCTGGTTCCGGCACTTTATGTGGTGCCAGAGAAGAAGGCCAAGAGGAAGGCCACGGGAACCCGAAAGAGTTCCCGGCGTCAGGTGGTATCGGACTCATCGTCCGATGGCTGTGAGGCGGAATCCTCCCACGAAGACGAGGAGGAGAAGAAAAAGGCCTCTCCCCCGGTGGGGGAAGAGAATAAGAGGAAGGCCTCCCCAAGGAGGGAGGCCGAAGGGTCCAAGAAGGGGAGGACTCTTCCCCCGGACAACTCCGCCAATGTCGGCGACGGCGACGAGGAGTGGCCCCCAAGGGCCAAGCCCCTGGCGAGATCGTAAGTATCCGGACCCCTAGATGATTCTTAATTTTTCTTTTTGCCATGTGGTGTCTTTCTAATGTCGCATACAACCTGCAGTCCGGCCAAGGGTGATATTCTCGTTTCGTCGAGCGGGTCCTTGGGCACGTCGGATATGGATTCCCTTCCGACCGCCTCCTCCCCTCACGATGCTGACGGCGTCGAGGTGGGGTCCCGGGAGGGGACCCATCAGGGGGAGGAGGCCCTGGAGGTGCCGCAGGGCAACCTCCCAGACTCCGCACCGGAACCCGCAGTGGTTCCAGAATTCGGCGGGCGGCCCCTTCATAAGAAGGGCAAGACGGTGCCACCGGCGGCCTCCGTCCAACCGGAGGCGCCAGATAATTTGCTGGAGGCGCTCAACGGCGCTTCCATCGAAGAAGAACAATGAGTGCGGTGATTCATAAGGTTCAGCTCGCCAAGAGCGGTCTGACCGAAGCCTGCCATAGCCTTCTAACAGGTTTTGAGGTAAGAATTTCAAGATGTGTAATATAATACCGCATAGACAGTAGCCCCTCATGCTCGGTTCGGTGTTCGGAAAGAAAAGCCGGAGCAAGGATCTAAAAAGATATACGCAGGAGTCTAAAAAATATGTCAATATGGGATTGCAGGCTGCGCTGCTGACCTCTGCCGCACTGACTGCGGAGTTCAATGCTGTGAAGCAAAGCCTCGAGCGGTCCGAGAACGAGCTCGGCCGTGCCAAGAAGCAACTCGAGGACAAAGAAGGTGAGTAACACCGTATTTAAAGTTGTACCTTACAGAAAAGGATTTGGTTGCAAGAGAAATAACAAGGATAATGTGGGTACTACAGGGGCCACGAACGAGCTGGCGACCCTGAAGGAGGCGGTGTCCATGGCGGAATGCAATGCAGCCGCAGAACGAGCCGAGCGAGAGAAGCAGTAGGCGCGGGTGGCAGAGGTGCAGCAAGAGCTCCAGGCTCTCATGGAAAAACATGAGAGTTTGGAGCGCGACTCAAAGACTCGAGAGTCCGAGCTTGCATCGGCTCTTGAGAGTGCCAAAGCCGCTAAGGCCGAAGCCCACAAGGCCCTCTAGGAAATCTAGGCGTTGAAGAAGATAGCGGCGAGTAAGGCATTTTTCATGCAAAGCAAGCATGTGAATGTGAATTACTTAGTACTTACCCAAATTCGGAGCTCTCCAGGAGCGTTCACAGATCTGCCCCGCAGCGTGTCCAATGCTGCCGCATTCTATCAGGCCGAGGAGGGGAGCTTGACGGAGAAAGTCTTCTGGTCTGAGTATGCTGAGGCCGGACATCCGGTGCCCCTTAGCGACCAGCTGAAGCAGCTGGTCGAGCTCCACAAGGCGGCCGAATAGGCCATGAAGGGCCTTATAGTGCGGCTGTGGCCTACGGAGACCATGCCTAGGAGCTACTTCGGTCTGGTGCAGCGGCTGTTGGATGCGTGCCCCTGAGTTGAAGTCGTCAAGCGTTCCGCCTGCATTGAAGGTGCCCGTCGGGCCCTTGCCCGTGCAAAGGTGCACTGGGGTAGGATGGATGCTGAGAAGCTTCTGACGGATGCGCCGCCGGCGGGCAAGGAGTATCGCACGCCCGAAATGTATTATAAAAGTGTCCTGAAGGGTGCCCGCATGATTGCGGGTGAGTGCTCCAAAGATGTAATATTTGAGTAGACTCGTATTTTGTTATACTGTGCGCTGAAAACTTTGTTCATATGTGCTATGCAACGCTTGTTAATTTAAAATATTACCTTCTGTGCGGCCGTTTATCAAATCTGAGAGATGGCAAGTCGTCGGCTTCAGCCCCCATGCCACGAGTGCTGGGGTGTTCGGGATAAACTTGAGCGCTCTTGTTCCCATTTTTGGGTCCATCTAGGGAGGCGCTCAACACAACGAATGAGGCAACCGGACTTATAATGCTTGAACACTCTCACTTAGCCATAGAATTCTATAATTTTAAATTTCTGCGAAGCCCCTAGTGTTCGGAAGATCGAGTTCGGGGCGCTATCCACGCCTGGGCTGGACAAAGCCGGTTCCTCGCTCTAAGCGGCATAAGTCTTTAGGGACTCGAAAAGACCTCTCGAACAGCGACCAGCTCTCGCCTTATCATGACGGTCAGTTTTAGCTTTCTCCACTGAGGCGCTCGCCCAGCTCAACCGGGGCGCAATCGCAGTGGTTCTCCCAGTGCTACCTTAGCCGATACAACGGAACGTAAGGTACCAAAACATGGGAGCCGGGCAAACCCAACTATTGACCCAAGACATGATTCGGAGCCGATGCATATAATGCTATAAGTTCGGGGTGCCGCACTTGTGAAAGTGTTTGGACTTATCACACCATGACATGGGGAACTTAAGCCCCTGGTGTATTTAGCCGTACCGGAGTGTACGGATGCAACATGTCATAAATGAACACATGTATAAGGAAGAAATGCAATTATAAGCGAAAAGCAATGCATTATTTATTCCAGAAATATTGCCATGGATGCAGAACGATACAAATGGTGCGGTAAGCAAGGGATGGGACTATTTAAACATGTCCCCCTCCAGGGGTAGGCTGCGGAATGGTGTATAAAACAAATGTAATGCTCGTAATGGAGAGCACCTGATTGTTCGTCATAGCCTTTATCCTTCCCTGGCTGTTGCATCGTGAGTCCGGCGGATCTACTGCCGGACAAGGCCTCTAGTAAATGGAGTCCTGTGGATAAAATAAAAGGAAAAGAGAAAAACAGTGACGCGCTTGGGAGCCCCTGGTGTGGTTGAGCCGCACTCTGGTCCTGTCGTGGTCGTGCCCCTCCCCCTCTGCCCATGGTATCTCCAGGGTGTAATGATGTACGCGAAGGACCAGTCTTGCAATTTTGTGAGGGCTGGGGTTGGGGCCGCATTGCTACACGTGCTCGGAATTTGTCAGGTGGTCTTGTTGTAGGTTACTCCGGGCGCGTTTGGCCGTGTCCGGTCGCTTAGCGGCCGGACTCGAGAATTGCCTTAAGAGGCTACTCTGTACTTCTGCCGCGAGATCCACTGTATGTTCCTCCGTTCGGAGGGAGCATTCAGTGTTTCCGTCGACCGTGATGACTCCTCGAGGGCCTGGCATCTTGAGCTTGAGGTATGCGTAATGCGGCACTGCGTTGAACTTTGCGAACGCGGTCCGTCCGAGCAGAGCATGATAGCCGCTGCGGAACGGAACTATGTCGAAGATTAACTCCTTGCTTCGGAAGTTATCCGATGATCTGAAGACCACTTCAAGTGTAACTGAGCCAGTACAATTGGCCTCTACACCTGGTATGATGCCTTTGAAGGTCGTCTTTGTGGGTTTGATGCTTGAGGGGTCTATGCCAATCTTGCGCACTGTATCCTGATAAAGCAGGTTCAGGCTGCTGCCGCCGTCCATCAGGACTCTGGTGAGGTGAAACCCATCGATGATTGGGTCTAAAACCAATGCGGCGAATCCACCATGGCGGATACTGGTGGGGTGGTCCCTTCGATGAAAAGTGATCGGGCAGGAGGACCATGGGTGCACGCTTCCGCTCCCTTTTGGGTATGTGGGTTGCGTATATCATGTTCACCGTCCGCACTTCCGGGGGGAAACCTTTCTGTCCTCTATTGTTCGGCGGTCGGGTCTCTTCCTCGTCATCGCTATGCAGCCCCTTGTCATTGTTTTCGGCAATTAGCTTGCCCGCCTGCTTGAATACCCAGCAATCCCTGTTGGTGTGGTTAGCTGGCTTTTCGGGGGTGCCGTGTATCTGGCACGAGTGCTCGAGTATTCGGTCCAGATTGGACGGACCCGGAGTAGTTCTTTTGAATGGCTTTTTCCGCTGACCGGGTTTGGAGCCTCTGAATCCGGCGTTAACTGCCGTATCCTCAATGTTATCGCCGTTAACACGGAGTTTGTTTTTGTTGCGACGCGACCTGCCATTGCGGTCCTTGTTATCCGGACTGCCAGAATTTTTGTTGAGGTTGTTACTGCGGGCTAGCCAGCTGTCCTCTCCCGCGCAAAAGCGGTTCATCAGTGATGTGAGGGCTGCCATTGATTTCGGCTTTTCCTGTCCTAGGTGCCGGGCAAGCCACTTGTCGCGGATGTTATGTTTGAAGGCTGCGAGGGCCTCTGCATCCGGACAGTCGACGATTTGATTTTTCTTTGTTAAGAACCATGTCCAGAATTGTCTGGCTGATTCGTCTGGCTGCTGAATTATGTGGCTAAGGTCATCGGCGTCTGGTGGTCGCACATATGTGCCCTGGAAGTTGTCAAGGAATGCGGCTTCCAGGTCCTCCCAACACCCAATTGATTCTGCAGGCAAGCTGTTAAGCCAATGCCGAGCTAGTCCTTTAAGCTTGAGTGGGAGGTATTTGATGGCGTGAAGATCATCGCCGCGGGCCATGTGGATATGAAGGAGGTAGTCTTCGATCCAAACCGCAGGGTCTGTTGTGCCATCGTAGGATTCAATGTTCACGGGTTTAAACCCTTCGGGGATTTGATGATCCATTACTTCATCTGTGAAGCATAATGGGTGTGCGGCGCCTCTATATTGGGCGATATCGCGATGTAGCTCAAGCGAGCTTTGTCTATTGTGTTCGGCCCGGCCGGAGTTGCTGTATCCGGCGCGACAGTCATCGTCACGCATCGTGGGACGCCCACGTGATCCGTAGATTGATCTTGATTGTCTTGCCTTATCCTCCAATATGTCTCGCAAGTCCGGTGCGTTCCCTCGTGGCTTCATACTTTTCAAGCGGTGTCGGGGTACGGTTCTGATGGAGGGTCTAGAGGCCTCTCTGTCACGGCCACGAGGTGGTCGGTCAGCCGTATTGTGCGCTGGTGATGCAGGTTTGTATGCTCTTGCGTTTGGGGTAGCTTTTGGAGGGGCGTTCAAGTTCATACTCTTCAGCCGCAAGGACTTCAGTCCATCTGTCGGCTAGCAGGTCTTGATCAGCTCTAAGTTGTTGCTGCTTTTTCTTGAGGTTGTTCGCCGTGGCCACAAGCCTGCATTTAAAACGCTCTTGTTCGACGGGATCCTCAGGCACGACGAATTCGTCGTCGTCGAGGCTTGCCTCATCTCCGGAGGGAGCCATGTAATTATCATCCTCTACCTCATCATCTGCCGCTCTCTCATGAGGGCTGGCGTCTCCGTCCTCCTGTGCTGAATCTTGCTGGAGGGGGTTGTCTTCGGCACTGTCTGGGGTGTTATTATCTCCGGTGCCGGAATCTCCATTCTTGCTATGGCGGTATTTAGAGCGGCGCCGATGACGCCGGCGCTTAGGCTGTTTCTTGGAGGGGTCTTCCTCCGCTGCTTCCTCGCCATTCCTATCTTTTGGGATATCCACCATGTATATGTCATATGACGAGGTGGCCTTCCAGTGCCCCGTAGGCGCTGGTTCTTGATCGTCTCCGGCATCGTCGTCCATACCGTCGATGTCTTCGGAGTCGTAGTCTAGCATGTCGGTTAGATCATCGACAGTGGCTACAAAGTGGGTGGTGGGTGGGCTTTGAATTTCTTCGTCGTCCGCATCCCAACCGTCCTGACCGTAGTCCGGCCAAGGTTCTCCTGATAGCGAGAGGTACTTTAGCGAATTCAGGATGTCGCCAAAAGGCGAATGTTGAAAGATGTCCGCGGCGGTGAACTCCATGATAGGCACCCAATCGGATTCGATCGGAGGGGGCGCGGGAGGTTCGGAGTCTGCAGAGGAGTCCGGCACCTTGGAGTCACAAGCCTCACAAGGGACAAGGTCAGTGACAGTGCGGCGCGCTCGGCTGTGGCTCGAATCCATCGAAGATCAAGTCTCCGCGGATGTCAGTTGTGAAGTTCAGACTTCCAAATCTGACCTGATGGCCAGGGGCGTAGCTTTCAATCTGCTCCAGATGGCCAAGCGAATTGGCCCGCAGTGCAAAGCCGCCGAATACGAAGATCTGTCCGGGGAGAAAAGTCTCACCCTGGACCGCGTCGTTGCTGATGATGGTTGAAGGAGCCATTGAGCCTATCGGTGACGACACAGAGGAACTCTCAATGAAAGCACCAATGTCGGTGTCAAAACCGGCGGATCTCGGGTAGGAGGTCCCGAACTGTGCTCTAGGCGGATGGTAACAGGAGACAAGGGACACGATGTTTTTACCCAGGTTCGGGCCCTCTCGATGGAGGTAAAACCCTACTCCTGCTTGATTGATGTTGATGATATGGGTAGTACAACAGTGGATCTACCACGAGATCAAGGAGGCTAAACCCTAGAAGCTAGCCTATGGTATGATTGTTGTTCGTCCTATGGACTAAAACCCTCCGGTTTATATAGACACCGGAGAGGGCTAGGGTTACACAGAGTCGGTTACAATGGTAGCAGATCTACATATCCGTATCGCCAAGCTTGCCTTCCACGCCAAGGAAAGTCCCATCCGGACACGGGACGAAGTCTTCAATCTTGTATCTTCATAGTCTTGGAGTCCGGCTGATGATGATAGTTCAGCTATCCGGACACCCCCTAGTCCAGGACTCCCTCACCCGTCCTCGTCGCGGTTGTCTTGCTTCCCTTCCTTATTTCTTTCCCAGCCCCCATGGACGGCTTCATAATCATCTTCATCACCTTGCCACCGATAGCCATCCATGAAACCATGCAAGAGCAGGTGGTCCCGCACCTGTCCGGAATAAGGGTCCGTAAGGCTCTCCAGCTTGCATCTTCGACACGGACATCTTATCTCCGTCTCGTTCTTTTGAAGCATCTCGGCCTTCGCGGAGCTCAAAACCTATTCATGATGCCTTCGGTCATCGTGCGGACCATGATTGCCTGCGGGGTAGAGCAAAATGATATTTTAGAACCAAAATTTTTTTGGCATGATTTTGCCTAAAAATAGGACCAAAAAGAATGCATATTGCCAAATTCTTGCCAAAACAGAAATGAATCAACATTCTGGCAAAATATTGGCAACTATCGCATTTCAAATACCGGTACCTGCAAACACAAACATATGCAACACCAGAAACATATGCAACACCACAAACATACATAGATCTAGGCCATAAAAAGTGTGCACGTTGTTGGAGGGAGAAAAAAGTAGATCTAGAACATAAAGAAAGCTTTCCCCTTACTTACCTATCAAAAAAGGAAATTTAACCACTTAATTTGGGTGAATCTATGGTGCAAATGAGGTGAGGAGGAGGAGGCAGCTGAGACCAAGCTTGGTAGAGGTGGAGAGAATGAAGTGGGGAAAGTGAGTGTGGTAGGTGGCTGTCAAAAATATCTAGCTGCTCCCAGGTTACCAATGGCGCACCTCCTAAGAATGCGCCATTGGTAACCAGGGTTACTAATGGCGCACCTATGTGTGGTGCGCCAGTAGTAGTTTAAAAAAAATAGAAAAAATGTTAGTAGTGGCGCACAGTGGCTGTGGTGCGCCATTACTAGTTAAACTAGTAATGGCGCACTATCCCCTGGTGCGCCACTGTTAAGTCTGGGGAGGGGTGTGGGGCCAGGACAAAACTAGTAATGGCGCACCACATACCAGGTGCGCCATTAGCAATATGGCCACTAAAGGCGCACCTACATCTGGTGAGTAGTGGCGCACCACATGCATGGTGCGCCATTAATGTCAATATTAGCTATAGTCGTTTTTCGAGTAGTGTACCCTCCCGTGGCAGCGGTGTCCATATTGGAAACTAAGGGATATTAAGGCCTCCTTTAAATAGAGAACCGGAACAAAGCATTAACACACGGTGAATACATGAACTCCTCAAACTACGATCATCACAGGGAGTGGTCCCGACTATTGTCACTCCGGGGTTGCCGGATCATAACACGTAGTAGGTGACTATAACTTGCAAGATCGGATCTAGAACATGGATATAATGGTGATAACATAAATGGTTCAGATCTGAAATTATGGCACTCGGGCCCAAATTGACAAGCATTAAGCATGACAAAGTCATAACAACATCAATATCAGAACATAGTGGATACTAGCGATCAGGACCTAACAAAACTTACTCGATTACATGATGAATCTCATCCAACTCATCACCGACGAGCGAGCCTACAAAGGATTTACTCACTTATGGTGGGGAGCATCATGGAATTGACGATGGAGAAGGGTTGGTGATGACGAAGAACGAAGATCCCCCTCTCCGAAGCCCCAAATGGACTCCAGATCTGGCCTCCCAATGAAGAATAGGAAGTGACGGCGGCTCCGTCTCATGGATCGTGATAATTCTTTCTCAGTTATCAATATCTTCCATGCTAAGCACGCTAGTGGCGGTTCCCAAGCGATAAAAGTAAAGGTTTTGACTCCATTGAGAGTTTTTGTTTGATTATTTGTAAGCTTTTTCTGTTTGCAGTTTGGGACTGGGCATCCCTATTACCACCCTTTTCTCATGCGATGGCGAGTGAATAAATACTCGACCTAAGAATAACCCGCTTAGCATGGAAGATACCAACCACCTACTGTCGTTCCATGAACGATCCAGGAACACAAAAAGGATATATTTATTAGGGGTTTTTAGAGGTGACACATGCAAATTTACATACGACGGCATGGTAATACCGCATATAGCTAGGTATGGTGGACTCATTTGGAGTAACTTGGGTTCAAGGTTTTTGATGTACAAGCAGAATTCCCACTTAGTACAGGTGAAGGCTAGTAATTAGGTTGAGAAGCGGCCAGCTAGAGAGCAACAACGGTCATGAACGTGCATTATGCATAAGTAACATTGGACACTAGCATGAGTAGGATATGAACACCCTGAACATAAATATCATAGAGGCTATGTTGGTTTCGATTGAACTACATGCATGAAGATGTGCCAAGTCAAGCCACTCAAACATTCAAAGGAGGATACCATATCATCATACTACATCACAATCATTTTAACGCAATGTTGATATCCAAGATAAATCATTATCCACTCCCAGCTACTTATGCATGGCATGAGAAACTATAATCTCTAATTTTCATTGCAAACATGTTTAATCATAATGGGCTGAATCATGGATACTAGGTCAAACATATTTACACAAATAGAACAAGTCGAGTTCATACCCGTTTCTCTCTGCCATGGCCAGTTCATCGAGTATCGTCATTATTGCCTTTCACTTGCACGATCAAACGATGTGAAAATAATAACAGTGCAAGAGTGCCGTGGACTAAGCTGGAATCTGCAAACAATTTATTCAACAAGAGAAGACAAGGTAAAATGGGCTCTTTATTAGATCAACAATTATTCGTATGAGAGACACTAAACATTTTCATCGTGGTCTTCTCCTTGGTACGACTCGAATAAAAAGAAAAAGAAATTCAGAGAAACAAACTGAAATATTTTTGGAGTTTTTTGTTTTCTTGAACAAGCAAATAAAAGAGAAAAGCAAAAACGAGAAAAACTATTTACATGGGAGAGCTCCCAACAAGCAAAAGAAGAACAAGGAAATATTTTTTGGGTTTCTTTTAAGTATTACAACTAAACATGCATAGGAAGTAAATTAACTACAACTAATTTTTTTATAAGGTTTTTCAAACACACAAAAAGAAAGCAACAAAACAAATTTAACATGGATAATACAATGGAAAAGTGTGGACACCGACAACTGGAATGAAATGTGTGAACATGAATGTAATGTCGGTGAGAAACACGTACTCCCCCAAGCTTAGGCTTTTGGCCTAACTTGGTAAGCAGTCAGTAGCTTGGATAGTAGTCGGCGTGGTAGCTCCTGGAGGCTCTCGGTGCGGATGCCTCGGCCTGTCGTGCTGCCTCCACCACCATGTTGTGAGCTCGGGCCTCACTCTCAAGAACAAAATATCTTTTGCTTGAGTCATCCATGTTGAGTAAAAGTATCCCTCGCCGTACCCTCCATTCGTGTACAGTCCTCCGTAAATAGGTCTCGATTCTCCACATGTTCTAGACAGGACCATAAACGAAGAGTCTCGATACATCTGTAGAGATAACATGCATCAGAGAAGTACTTTTACCATTAAAAACCTTATCATTTCTACATATCAAAAGCGACCAAATAACGGCAAGCACTCCCACCCTGAGAAGAGTTCTAAACCTGTGATCAATCCCATGTAACCAGTTACCAAATACATTAGCATCGCTACAAGGAGGATACAAGCCAGAAGCTATCTGGATGACTAACCATATAGAATGAGCAAATTTGCATTGGAAGAATAAATCTTTTATTGTCTCATCATGGTGACAAAAAACACATTGCGGACCTCCATGTCAATTCCTCTTAATAAGATTATCTTTAGTAAGAATGACTCCGCGATGAAGATACCATGCAAAGATTTTATTCTTAAGAGGTATCTTCATCTTCCAGATCTTCTTGTTATTATCGAATGGCACATCGGACTGGATTAACGCTCTATACATGGATTCCACTGAGAATTGTCCATTCCCATGAAGGTTCCATCGGAAGACATCAGACCCATGTGACAATTGCACCATGGACAACCGCTGGAGAAGGATGTTCCATGATTGGAGTCTGGACCTGATGTCTACTATGCAACTTTATTCTTGTAGACTCGTGTTGGGCCTCGAAGTGCAGAGTTTTGTAGGATAGTAGCCATTTTCCCTCAAGTGGATGACCTAAGGTTTATCAATCTGTGGAGGTGTAGGATGAGAGTGGTCTCTCTCAAACAACCCTGCAACAAAATACAAGAAATCTCTTGTGTCCCCAACACACCTAATACAATGGCAAATTTTATAGGTGCACTAGTTCGGCGAAGAGATGGTGATAAAAGTGTAATATTGATGGTAGAAATATATTTTTATAATCTGAATAAATAAAAACAGCAAGGTAGCAAATAGTAAACGGGCACAAAGACGGTATTGCAATGCTTGAAAATGAGGCCTAGGGTCCGTACTTTTGCTAGTGCAATCTCCCAACAATGCTAACATAGTTGGATCATATGATTATACCTCAAACTGTAATAAATAATCACTCCCGAGTTCCTATTAGCGGAGAACAAAAGATAGATATTGTTTTTAGGGTACGAGACCACCTCAAAGCTATTCTTTCCGTTCGATCTATTCAAGAATTTGTACTAGAATAACACCAAAGCAAATTCATATTCATAATACTCAATCCACACAACGAACTACAAAGAGACCCCAAAGTTTCTACCGGAGAAAAATGTGCATCAACCCCTATGCACAGATTACCCCAATATCACCGCGGGAATCCGCGACTTGAATGCCAAGACACATATCAAGTGAATCAATATGATTCCCCAATTGTCACTTCAAGTATTCATACCGCAAGATATATATCATGTGTTCTCATCTCTGAATATTCAATCCGACAAGACAAATTTCGAAGGGTAAAGATTCAATTCATCATAACAAGAGTATAGAGGGTAGAAACATCATATGATCCAACTATATTAACAAAGCCCATGATATAGATCACGAGAGAGAGAAAGAGATTAAACACATAGCTACTGGTACAAACCCTCAGCCCCAAGGGTGGACTACTCCATCCTCATCGTGGTGGCCGCCGGGATGATGAAGATGGTCACCGGAGATGACTCCCCCCTCCGGCAGGGTGCGAAAACGGGGTCTAGATTGGTTTTCGTGGATACAGAGACCTTGCAGCGGCGGAACTTTTGATCTAGGTTAACCCCGATGGGTTTCGGAATAGTTTGGAATTTATAGTGCAAAGAGGGGGTGTGGGAGGCCACCAAGGTGGGCACAACCCAGCTCGGCGCGCCAGGGGGCCCTGGCGCGCCCTGGTGGGTTGTGCCCCCCTCGGGGCACCCCCAGGTGGAGCTCTGGCCCATTGGGTTCCTTTTGGTCCATAAAAAATCTCCGTGGAGTTTCGTTGCGTTTGGACTCCGTTTGGTATTTATTTCCTACGATGTAAAAAACAAGCAAAAAACAACAACTGGCACTGGGCACTAGGTCAATAGGTTAGTCCCAAAAAATGATATAAAGTTTCTATAAAATGATCGTAAAACATACAAGAATCATAATAAAACAACATGAATACTTTATAAATTATAGATACGTTGGAGACGTATCAGCATCCCCAAGCTTAATTCCTACTTGTCCTCGAGTAGGTAAATTATAAAAGAAATAATTTATGAAGTGTGAATGCTAGCAAAGTGCATAAGTTTGATCAATGATAATTTCAATCACTTTTCCTAGAATCATAACAGTAATTCTTTCTTACGGAACTTCTCATGTTATAGTGGCAACCAATTCACATGTTAAGGTTCATATAATGAATTCTCTTGAAACCCAACAACCTATGTTCTCAGTCACCAAGCAATTGCAATTCAAATTATTCAACAGAGTTTAAGTAAGAGCTCCACATACTCAACCATCTTATAGTCTTCTATGATTGCTAACACCCACCGCATACACATGAGCAAAACATTTCAACCAGACACATAGAAAGATAGGGGCTTATTGTTTTGCCTCCCAGCGTATCCACCTCAAGGGTGATGTCAACAATAATAACTCATGCTACCCATATTGAACTGGACATATGTGCCTGGATCTTTCCTCACCACATGATGCTTGCCAAAAGAGAAAAATAAAAAGGAATAGAGAGAATAACTTTGACTCTTTGCATAAAAATAAATACTAAAAATTAAAAGATAGGCCCTTCGCAGAGGAGCAGAGGTTGCCATGCGCTTATTTGTTTGTATGCTCAATCCCTTAGTGCAAAAGAATGTCATGTTATATTGCCCCTTATGATAGCAACCTTTATTATGCAGTTTGTCGCTTTTATTGCTTTGCCATCATAAGTTCGTACAACGCTCAATTTTCTCTTACACTAAATGATCTAACACTTTTAGAAGCAATTTCTATTGCCTTATTGCACCGATGACAACTTACTCGAAGGATCTTGCGCAATCCTTAGGTAGATAAGGTGGACTCTTGAAAATAAGATTTGGGTTTAAGGGGTTTGGGATGCACAAGTAGTATCTCTACTTGATGCGGCATTTTTGCCTAGCAAAGATGGGGGGCAAGCACCACATGTTGAAGGATCTATGACAATATGACTTCTATGTGAATATGAGCAAATATAAATCATTACGTTGTCTTCCTTGTCCAACGTCAACAATTTTGGCATATAATATTTTGATGGGGGCTCACAATCACAAAAGATTTCCAGGATAGTGTATTTGCATGTGAAAGTTCTCTTCCTTATACTAATTATTTGTGAATTGCTTGTATGACCAAAATTGTGATTGTCAAGCCTCAAAAGATTTCAGTTTCTAAACCCAACATGAAGCTACCACTAGGCATGATATAATTTCCAATTCATGATATTCAATTTATTCACAAATTTACTCATAGGATATAAGTGAAGCACAAGAGTAAATGACAAACTACTCCAAAAAGATATAAGTGAAGATCATGCAAGTAGTTATGTAAATGGGTAGCTATTTGAAGACTCTCTCTTATTTAAAACTTTCAGATCTAAGTATTTTATCAAAACAGCAAGCAAAAACAAAATAAAATGACATTCCACGAATAGCACACATCATGTGAAGAAGCAAAAACTTAGGTTCAACCGATACTAACCGATAATTGTTGAAGAAGAAAGGTGGGATGCCTAGCGGGGCATCCCCGAGCTTAGATGCTTGAGACTTCTTGAATATTATCTTGGGATGCCTTGGGCATCCCCAAGCTTGAGCTTTTGTGTCTCCTTAATTCCTCTCATATCACGGTTTCCCTAAATCTCAAAAGCTTCATCCACACAAAACTCAACAAGAACTCGTAAGATAAGTTAGTATAAACCAATGCAAAAACCTTATCATACTCTACTATAGCAAATCACTAAAATTATCTTTCAACATTACATACTAAATGCCTCTGCATATTTAATACTCCTATCCTCAAATAGATTCATTAAACAAGCAAGCATATGCAAACAATGCAAACATAACAGCAATCTACCAAAACAGTATAGTCTGTAAAGAATGCAAGAGTATCAATACTTCCCTAACAACAAACATTATGAAATTCTACCACACTGTTGAAAATTTATCAGAGCTTTTTATGCAAAAATATTCAACATTTTATCACATTCTGATTTTTCTAGGGAATTTTTGCAACAGCGGTAAACTTTCTATTTTCAAACAGCAACATGTAGACTTTTAAAATAAGCGTGGCAAAGGCTATCTGCCACTTTTATTGAAATAAAAGATGCAAAACATTATTCTAAATAACAGCAAGCAAATCCTAGAAAAATAAATTGATGCTCTAAGCAAAACACATATCATGTGACGAATGAAAACATAGCTCCAAGTGAGGTTACCGATAATGTTGGAGACGAAAGAGGGGATGCCTTCCGAGGCATCCCCAAGCTTAGTTGCTTGGGTCTTAATTTGATATTTACTTGGGGTGCCTTGGGCATCCCCAAGCTTAGGGTCTTGTCACTCCTTATTCTCCTCATATCGATATCTCACCCAAAACTTGAAAACTTCAATCACACAAAACTTAACGGAACTTTGTGAGATAGGTTAGTATGATAAAGAGCAAACCATTCCACTTTGGTACTGCCAAATACAAGATTCATAATTGTTCTATCACAATGCCTACTGTAGCATATCATTTACACAACTTATATTGAGCAATATAAGCCATAGAAACTAGGAAACAAGCAAACTATGCATTGAAAACAGAATCTGTCAAAAACAGAACAGTCTGTAGTAATATGGATAACTACCATACTTATGCTACTCCAAAAATTATTAAAAAATTATGAACACGTGAGAAATTTGTATATTAATTTTCTGCAAAAATAATAAACTCAATAGCACTCTTCTGTTAAAAATGAGACTCATTTTCGTTAGCGCAAAAGTTTCTGTTTTTCGGCAGGGTCAAATCAACTATCACCCAACATGACCCCAAAGGCTTTACTTGGCACTTTATTAAAACAGAAGCAATAAAACATGATCAATACAGTAGCATAATCATGTGAACACACAAAAACAGTAGGTAAAAGTGTTGGGTTGTCTCCTGATACGTCTCCATCGTATCTATAATTTTGGATTGTTCCATGCCAATATTATACAACTTTCATATACTTTGGGCAACTTTCTATACTATTTTAGGACTAACATATTGATCCAGTGCCCAGTGCCAGTTCTTGTTTGTTGCATATTTTTGTTTCGCAGAAACCCCATATCAAACAGAGTCCAAACGGGATAAAAACGGACGAGGAATATTTTTGGAATATTTGGGAAATATAGGAAGAAGAATCAACGCGAGACGGGGCCCGAGGTGGCCACGAGGCAGGGGCGTGACTGCCCCCCTGGGCATGCCCCTGACCCTCGTGGGCCCCCGTAAGGCAGTTGCTGCTCTTCTCTGGCTGAAGAAAGCTAATTTTCGGAGAAAAATCTGGGCGAAGGTTTCGATCCAATCGGAGTTACGGATCCCTGGTTATAAAAGAAACGGTGAAAGGGCAGAATCCGGAACGCAGAAACAGAGAGAGACAGAGAGACAGATCCAATCTCAGAGGGGCTCTCGCCCCTCCCACGCCATGGAGACCAAGGACCAGAGGGGAAACCCTCCTCCCATCTAGGGAGAAGGTCAAGGAAGAGGAAGAAGAAGGGGGGCTCTCTCCCCTCTCTTCCGGTGGCGCCGGAACACCGCCGCGGCCATCATCATCATTGCCATCTTCACCAACACCTCCACCATCTTCACAAACATCTCCATCACCTTCCCCCTCTATCTACAGTGGTCCACTCTCCCGCAACCCGATGTACCCTCTACTTGAACATGGTTCTTTATGCTTCATATTATTATCCAATGATGTGTTGCCATCCTATGATGTCTGGGTAGATTTTCGTTGTCCTATCGGTGATTGGTGAATTGCTATGATTGATTTAATTTGCTTGTGGTTATGTTGCTGTCCTTTGGTGCCCATCATATGAGCGCGCGTGTGGATCACACCATAGGGTTAGTTGTATGTTGATAGGACTATGTATTGGAGGGCAAGAGTGACAAAAGCTTCTACCTAGCATAGAAATTGATGCATACGGGATTGAAAGGGGACCAATATATTTTAATGCTATGATTGGGTTTTACCTTAATGAACGTTAGTAGTTGCGGATGCTTCCTAATAGTTCCAATCATAAGTGCATAGAATTCCAAGTTAGGGATGACATGCTAGCAGTGGCCTCTCCCACATAAAACTTGTTATCGGTCTAGTAAAGTAGTCAATTGCTTAGGGACAATTTCGCAACACCTACCACCACTTTTCCACACTCGCTATACTAACTTTATTGCTTCTTTATATAAAAAGCCCCTACTTTTTATTTATGTGCTCTTTATTATCTTGCAAACCTATCCAAAAACACCTAAAAAGTACTTCTACTTTCATACTTTTTCTAGGTAAAGCGAACGTTAAGCGTGCGTAGAGTTGTATCGGTGGTCGATAGAACTTGAGGAAATATTTGTTCTACCTTTAGCTCCTCATTGGGTTCGACACTCTTACTTATTGAAAGAGGCTACAATTGATCCCCTATACTTGTGGTTTATCAAGACCTTTTTCTGGCACCGTTGCCGGGGAGCAATAGCGTGGGGTGAATATTCTTGTGTGTTGCTTGTTTGCTTTATCACTAAGTATTTTTTATTTGTTGTTCGTAGTTGTTCTCTATCTTTAGTTATGGATATGGAACACGAAATACCAAGAAAATTAGGTTCATTTGCTACTCATGGAGATGGGGAACCTCCTAAAACCCTCGATGCTTATTATGTGAAAGATATTATGTACTACTTTGATAATCCTAAGAAAACCGCATTCAACTTTGTAACGGGAGACACGTTGGATGAACATGAATACTTTAGGGATTATCGCTTGACTCAAAAAGGGAAACTATTATGGGATCAAATTTATATGTTGAGGTGGTATGCTCGGCAAGTATGCTTGAGTTATGATTATACTTGTTGCTCTAGGATGAAGGCTCCACACCTTCCCTTTTCATGCAAATTTAATGATAATAAAACCATAGATTCTTATGCTAATGGTATATATGATTACTATGATGTGGAACAAATAGAAGAATTTGTTGCTTTTATGGGTGCTTATGAAATTGAATCTTTGTTCAGAGAGTGTGAAAATCTTTATGATGTTGTTTATAGACCAGAAAATTTAGTATCCTTAAATATTGTTATGAGAATTAGAAATACAATTCCGATATTGATGCAATTATTGAGAAAGTCTCTGCTGTCCAAGAAGGGACTAATATTTTGCAGGAGTCTATGGAAGAAGAAATTGATGAAATTGTGAGCTCATTGGATGAAAAAGATGACGAGGAGAGTGAAGAACAAAAGGAGGAATTGCGGATTAGCTACCCGTGCCCACCTTCTAATGAGAGTAACTCTTCAACTCATACATTGTTTAATTTCCCTTCGTGCTTACCGAAGGATGATTGCTATGATGAATGTTATGATCCCGTTGATTCTTTTGAAATATCCCTTTTTGATGATGCTTGCTATGCTTGTGGCCAAGATGCCAATATAAATTATGCTTATGGAGATGAACTTGTTATAGTTCCTTATGTTAAACATGAAATTGTTGCTATTGCACCCACGCATGATAGTCCTATTATCTGTTTGAATTCTCCCAACTACACTATATCGGAGAAGTTTACCCTTAAGGATTATATTGATGGGTTGCGGTTTACTATTGCACATGATGATTTTGATAGATATAATATGCAACTTTATTCTATTAGACTCGTGTTGGGCCTCGAAGCGCAGAGTTTTGTAGGATAGTAGCAATTTTCCCTCAAGTGGATGACCTAAGGTTTATCAATCCGTGGGAGGTGTAGGATGAAGATGGTCTCTCTCGAACAACCCTCCAACCAAATACAAGAAATCTCTTGTGTCCCCAACACACATAATACAATGGCAAATTGTATAGGTGCACTAGTTCGGCAAAGAGATGGTGATAAAAGTGTAATATTGATGGTAGAAATATATTTTTATAATCTGAATAAATAAAAACAGCAAGGTAGAAAATAGTAAACGGCACAAAAACGGTATTGCAATGCTTGAAAATTAGGCCTAGGGACCGTACTTTCGCTAGTGTAATCTCCCAACAATGCTAACATAGTTGGATCATATGATTATCCCTCAAAGAGTAATAAAGAATCACTCCCGAGTTCCTATTAGCGGAGAACAAAAGCTAGATATTGTTTGCAGAGTACGGGACCACCTCAAAGCTATTCTTTCCGTTCGATCTATTCAGGAGTTCGCACTAGACTAACACCAAAGCAAATTCATATTCATAATACTCAATCCACACAAAGAACTACAAAGAGACCCCAAAGTTTCTACCAGAGAAAAACGTGCATCAACCCCTATGCATAGATTACCCCAATATCACCGCGGGAATCCGCGAGTTGAATGCCAAGACACATATCAAGTGAATCAATATGATACCCCAATTGTCACTTCAAGTATTCATACCGCAAGGTATATATCATGTGTTCTCATCTCTGAATATTCAATCCGACAAGACAAACTTCAAACGGTAAAGATTCAATTCATCATAACAAGAGTATAGAGGGTAGAAACATCATATGATCCGACTATATTAACAAAGCCCATGATATAGATCATGAGAGAGAGATTAAACACATAGATAATGGTACAAACCCTCAGCCCCGAGGGTGGACTGTTGGGGAACATAGTAATTTCAAAAAAATTCCTACGCACACGAAAGATCATGGTGATGCATAGCAACGAGAGGGGAGAGTGTTGTCCACGTACCCTCGTAGACCGAAATCGGAAGCGTTAGCACAACGCGGTTGATGTAGTCGTACATCTTCACGATCCGACCGATCAAGTACCGAACGTACCGCACCTCCGAGTTCAGCACATGTTCAGCCCAGTGACGTCCCTCGAACTCCGATCCAGCTGAGTGTTGAGGGAGAGTTTCGTCAGCACGAGGGCGTGGTGACGATGTTGATGTTCTACCGACGCAGGGCTTCACCTAAGCACCGCTACAGTATTATCGAGGAGGACTATGGTGGAGGGGGGCACCACACACGGCTAAAAGATCAACTTGATCAATTGTTGTGTCCATGGGGTGCCCCCTGCCCCCGTATATAAAGGAGTAAGGGGGGAGAGGTGCGGCCAGCCTTGGGGCGCGCCAGGAGGAGTCCTACTCCCACCGGGAGTAGGATTCCCCCCTTTTCCTAGTTGGATTAGGACTTGGGGAGGGGGAAGGAGTGGAGGAGAAGGAAGGAACGGGGGGCGCCGCCCCCCTCTCCTTGTCCTATTCGGACTAGGGGGTAGGGACGCGCGGCCAGCCCTTGCCTCCTCTCCTCTCTTCCACCTAGGCCAACTAAGGCCCATTAAGTTACCGGGGGGGTTCCGGTAACCTCCCGGTACTCCGGTAAAATCCCGATTTCACCCGGAACACTTCTGATATCCAAACATAGGCTTCCAATATATCAATCTTCATGTCTCGACCATTTCGAGACTCCTCGTCATGTCCGTGATCACATCCGGGACTCCAAACAACCTTCAGTACATCAAAACATATAAACTCATAATGTAACTGTCATCGTAACGTTAAGCGTGCGGACCCTACGGGTTCGAGAACTATGTAGACATGACCGAGACACGTCTCCGGTCAATAACCAATAGCGGAACCTGGATGCTCATATTGGCTCCTACATATTCTACGAAGATCTTTATCGGTCAGACCGCATAACAACATACGTTGTTCCCTTTGTCATTTGTATGTTACTTTCTCGAGATTCGATCGTCGGTATCTTAATACTTAGTTCAATCTCGTTACCGGCAAGTCTCTTTACTTGTTCCGTAATACATCATCCCGCAAGTAACTCATTGGTTGCAATGCTTGCAAGGCTTAACTGATGTGTATTACTGAGAGGGCCCAGAGATACCTCTCCGACAATCGGAGTGACACATCCTAATCTCGAAATACGCCAACCCAACATGTACCTTCGGAGACACCTGTAGAGCACCTTTATAATCACCCAGTTACGTTGTGACATTTGGTAGCACACAAAGTGTTCCCCCGGTAAACGGGAGTTGCATAATCTCATAGTCATAGGAACATGTATAAGTCATGAAGAAAGCAATAGCAACATACTAAACGATCGTGTGCTAAGCTAACGGAATGGGTCATGTCAATCACATCATTCTCCTAATGATATGATCATGTTTATCAAATGACAACTCATGTCTATGGTTAGGAAACATAACCATCTTTGATTAACAAGCTAGTCAAGTAGAGGCATACTAGTGACACTCTGTTTGTCTATGTATTCACACATGTATTATGTTTCCGGTTAATACAATTCTAGCATGAATAATAAACATTTATCATGATATAAGGAAATAAATAATAACTTTATTATTGCCTCTAGGGCATATTTCTGCACTAGAGTCAATAATCTAGTTCACATCCCATGTGATTTAACACCAATAGTTCACATCATCATGTGACCAACACCCAAAGGGTTTACTAGAGTCAATAATCTAGTTCACATCGCTCTCTGATTAACACCTGAAGAGTACTACGGTGTGATCATGTTTTGCTTGTGAGAGAAGTTTAGTCAACGGATCTGCCACATTCAGATCCGCATGTATTTTACAAATTTCTATGTCAACAATGCTCTGCATGGAGCTACTCTAGCTAATTGCTCCCACTTTCAATATGTATCCAGATTAAGACTTTGAGTCATCTGGATCAGTGTCAAAGCTTGCATCAACGTAACCCTTTACGACAAACCTTTTTTCACCTCCAGAATCGAGGAAACATATCCTTAATCCACTAAGGATAATTTTGACCGATGTCCAGTGATCTACTCCTAGATCACTATTGTACTTCCTTGCTAAACACAGTGTAGGGTATACAATAGATCTGGCACACAGCATCACATACTTTATAGAACCTATGGCTGAGGCATAGGGAATGACTTTCATTCTCTTTCTATCTTCTGATGTGGTCGAGTTTTGAGTCTTACTCAATCTCACACCTTGTAACACAGGCAAGAACTCTTTCTTTGACTGTTCCATTTTGAACTACTTCAAAATCTTGTCAAGGTATGTACTCATTGAAAAAAACTTATCAAGCGTTTTGATCTATCTCTATAGATCTTTATGCTCAATATGTAAGCAGCTTCATTGAGGTCTTTCTTTGAAAAACTCCTTTCAAATACTCCTTTATGCTTTGCAGAATAATTCTACATTATTTATGAAGGGGATCGTGGCAGAATTTAAAATTTTCTACGCATCACCAAGATCAATCTTTGGAGTATTCTAGCAACAAGGGGAATAGGAGTGCATCTACATACCCTTGTAGATCGCGAGCGGCAGCGTTCAAGTGAACGGGGTTGATGGAGTCGTACTCGTCGTGATACGAATCACCGATGATCCTAGCGCCGAACGGACGGCACCTCCGCGTTCAACACACGTACGGTTGGGGAAGACGTCTCCTCCTTCTTGATCCAGCAAGGGGGAAGGAGAGGTTGATGGAGATCCAGCAGCACGACAGCGTGGTGGTGGATGCAGCAGAGTCTCGGCATGGCTTCGCGAAGCACCAACAAGAGGGAGAGGTGTTATGGGAGGGAGAGGGAGGCGCCATGGGCTACGGCGCGCAGCCCTCCCCCCTCTTTATATAGGGGCCTAGGGGGCGCCGGCCCCTCTAGATCCCATCTAGAGGGGGGGGGGCGGCCAAGGGGGCTGGCTTCCCCCCCAAGCCAAGTGGGGCGCCCCCACCCCTAGGGTTTCCCAACCCTAGGCGCAGGGGAGGCCCAAGGGGGGGTGCACCAGCCCACCAGGGGCTGGTTCCCCCTCCCACTTCAGCCCATGGGGCCCTCCGGGATAGGTGGCCCCACCCGGTGGACCCTCGGGACCCTTCCGGTGGTCCCGGTACAATACCGGTGACCCCCGAAACCTTCCCGATGGCCGAAACTGGACTTCCTATATATAAATCTTTACCTCCGGACCATTCTAGAACTCCTCGTGACGTCCGGGATCTCATCCGGGAGTCCAAACAACTTTCGGGTTACTGCATACTAATATCTCTACAACCCTAGCGTCACCGAACCTTAAGTGTGTAGACCCTACGGGTTCGGGAGACATGCAGACATGACCGAGACGACTCTCCGGTCAATAACCAACAGCGGGATCTGGATACCCATGATGGCTCCCACATGCTCCACGATGATCTCATCGAATGAACCATGATGTCGAGGATTCAATCAATCCCGTATACAATTCCCTTTGTCAATCGGTACGTTACTTGCCCGAGACTCGATCGTCGGTATCCCAATACCTTGTTCAATCTTGTTACCGACAAGTCACTTTACTCGTACCATAATGCATGATCCCGTGACCAACCCCTTTGCCACATTGAGCTCATTATGATGATTGTCGGTGTCAAAACCGGCGGATCTCGGGTAGGGGGTCCTGAACTGTGCGTCTAGGCGGATGGTAATAGGAGACAAGGGGCACGATGTTTTTACCCAAGTTCGGGCCCTCTCGATGGAGGTAAAACCCTACTCCTGCTTGATTAATATTGATGATATGGGTAGTACAAGAGTAGATCTACCACGAGATCGAGGAGGCTAAACCCTAGAAGCTAGCCTATGGTATGATTGTTATTGTGTCCTACGGACTAAAACCCTTCGGTTTATATAGACACCGGAGAGGGCTAGGGTTACACAGAGTCGGTTACAATGGTAGGAGATCTACATATCTGTATCGCCAAGCTTGCCTTCCACGCCAAGGAAAGTCCCTTCCGGACATGGGACGAAGTCTTTAATCTTGTATCTTCATAGTCCAGGAGTCCGGCCGAAGGTATAGTCCGGCTATCCGGACACCCCCTAATCCAGGACTCCCTTAGTAGCCCTTGAACCAGGCTTCAATGACGATGAGTCTGACGCGCAGATTGTGTTCAGCATTGCAAGGCGGGTTCCTCCTCCAAGTACTTCATAGAAGATTTTGAACACAAGGATAGTGTCCGGCTCTGCAAAATAAGTTCCACATATTGCCATAGAGAGAATAGTATTTACACAAATCCAATCTGCTGACGTATTCCGTAGGCGTGACATCACAACACGGTCAAGCTTTTCTTCAAATCGTTTTATTGTCCCACCTCAGCGCGTTTAGCGAGGCGGTTTCCTTGGCACGTCTTATCGAAAAGAGATCGTGTCCCCCTTATTTACGGGATTCTCATCAATACGGACATGGGTAACCCAGTCGTGCCCGTTGGTATGTTTTCTCGATCAAAGGCGAGTCCCAAACGGTTACGGGGAGGGCCCTTGGTATTCAACCTCTTATGAAGAGACCAAGGCCTTACTCCTTTCTTTCAATCTCAAACGAGTTTGCCCTTCACCTTCGACAATGTCCGGTTTCGACCTTCGAGGCCGATGACGGAGGAGGACGTGCTAAAGTTGAGAGAGGCCAGGTTCTTGACCGGCGAAATCTCACATAGGCTGCCTGCTCAAGGGCAGGTCATTCCCACTCCCAAGCCTGGTGAGGGTGTGGTGTTCATGTCTCATTTCCTTCGGGGGCTAGGCTTCCCGACGGATCCCTTCGTGAGGGGGCTCATGTTTTATTACGGGCTGGAATTTCACGACTTAGCTCCGGAGTCCATCCTCCATATTTCCTCATTCATCGTCGTGTGTGAAGCCTTCCTCCGTATTACTCCTCACTTCAGACTATGGCTCAAGACCTTCAAAGTAGAGCCGAAGATGATCGAGGGACGGCAAGCGGATTGCGGAGGCGCTGTTATAAGCAAGAATGCTAATGCTCCATGGCCCAAGGGCTCTTTTCAAGAGGAGTCCAACTTATGGCAATGAGAGTGGTTTTATATTACCGCTCCCAGGGGCAGCACGTGGGTGGCGCGACCTGCCTTTCGCTCGGGTCCCCCACCACAGCTGGCGTCATGGGTCAATAAAGGACTGGACTGGGGGGCATCCAAGGACGTGCCCTTGTTGCAGGGCCGCATTCGAGATCTCTTAGAAAGAGACATCAACCTGGTCGTGGTGACACAGGTCATGTTGATCCGCCGAGCCTTGCCCGGCAAACGTCGCCCCCTTCGCCTGTGGGAGTTCAATCCGGAGGGACCACGAGCTCTCTAGCATTTCATGGGCGCGACGCCCGTGGAGATGTACAAATTGTTCTCCGGATCACAAGCAATGTGTCCGGACTTGACCGAGGACGCAGGTCTGAGCTGCAATCGCCTGGATACTCAATTAATTAGCCTTGTGCCAGACTCGCTATCCGTATATTTATCATAAAATTGCCCCTAAAAGAGTTGTCCTTTAAACAGGAGTGGATAGCGAAAGCAAAGCTAATCAGGTGTCCGGCCCACCTCCTCGAGACCACGCCGGATCCCGTGCTAGTCAGGATGTTGGAGGTTGTGCCTTCGGAGGAAAGCGAGGGAGGGGACAAGGAAGCTACGGCCTCCTCGAAGGAGGCTGTTCGGAAGGGAGGAATCAAAAATTCCTCTCCTCAGGGGAAGAATAGGACCGCCTCTGATGACCCGGAGACTATGGCCTCAAAGCGGGGGAAGAAATCTTCGTCAGACGGTCCTGCGCCGGGGGATACTTCGGCCGAATTATGCCCTCAAGGGGATCAGCCCTCCACCAAGCCATAAGTAGAGAGGAGTTTTCTTTTTAAGAAATGAGAGGAATCCTCGCTTTATATCTGAGAAGAGTAACAGAAAATTTACCTTGTAGCTCGGACCTCAGCCCTTCTCAGCAGAGCTCGTCTTCGGGGGATCTTCTTCTGGAGATGATGGAGAGCGGAACGCCTCCCCCTACCGTACCGCCTTGCGAGGCGGGCGACCCTGAGGTATCATTGTGGAGGGTTTCTCCGAATCCGGCAGGGCCGGAAGGTAGTCATATGGGCCCCCAAAGCCCTCCTCATCCGGCCTTCGAGAAGGGCCATCGGACGAGTCCGGCACCGTCCGGTGCGCGGTCGGAGGAGCTGAAGGATCTGCTAGGGCGAGCATCTATCTCAGAGGAGCACCGTGCATTGATGGGTACAGTGATGGAGAGGATTTCATCCGCGGAGAGCGGATTGCACGAGGCTGTCAGGAGTTTACTGACAGGTTTCGAGGTACGCAAAATAATGTACCCTTTTTGACAGTTGCGCATAAATAAGATGCGCCCTGTGTAGATAGTAGCCCCTGAGACTCTGTGCGTTGTCAAAAGTGACCGCGCACAGAGGATCATAATCCCAGGTCTAATATGCCGCCTTCATACGTAGGTGGCGAAGTGTCCGGTGGCCAGCCGGACTGATGAATTTGCCGAGCTAAAGCGGCAACTTGACGTGGCAGATGCCGACATCGCGCTTGTCAACAAGCGGCTTGACGAGGCACAAGGTATGTAATTCCTCCGGCAGCACCTGGTAAGAGGAGCTTCATGCCAGTATCTTACAATGTGTGCGCTTGATGCAGATGGTGCCGCTGCCATGGAGAATCTTCGGGCGGAACTTGCCCGAGCCAAGGAGCAAGCCAGGAAAAGTGATGCGGCTGCCGGAAAGGAAATTGAAGAGCTGAAAGCCGAACAGGCTGCTCACTGCCGAAGCAAGAAGAAAATGGCCGAGATGGCCGTGAAGCTGAAGAGCGCTGCTGACCATTGCAAGCTTCTTGAAAATTAAGACCGGGCGGAATAGACGAACCTGGAGAAGGCCGTTGCGGATGCCAAGGATGCTCGCTCTGCGATGAGAGCTATGAAGGAGGAGCTACGTCAGGCCGGAGATATCACGGCTAGAAAGCCCTTTATGCTGTGGAGGAAGTTATGTGATCCTAAACATGCTCCATTAGACCGGATGTGGAGTACGGCGGACACCTATCTGGATTTGGTAGCGAGTGCTGCAGATGCGGCCGAACACTTTCGAGGTCAAGAAGATCGCGAAGTGGAAAAGCTCTTCTGGTCGCAGTTCCACAATCCAGAGCGTCCACTGTCATTAGCCGATCGTTTAGCAGAATGGGCCGAGCTAAATAGGTTGTCCGGACTCGCCATGAAGTATGTCATGAGTCATCTGTGGCCGGAGAGGCCAGAGCTGAAAAGTTATTTCAACTTGGTGCAGCATTTCCTTGGTGCGGTGCCGCATATTAATGCAATGAAGAGATCAGCGTGCATAGAGGGTGCGCGGATGGCTCTTGCCCGTGTCAAGACATACTGGGCAGAGATGGAGACCACCGCTATTGCATCCCAAGACTCGGACGAAAGCCGAGTACCTGCCGAGCACTATTTTCAGGAAGTTCTGCAAGGCGCTCGTTTAATAGAGACGCAGTGCTCGAAGGATACTATGTTCGAATAGCATATATTATTGTAAAAGAATGTTTTGATAAATTGTAGAAGCTTTTTATACTTGTGCCTGCAAGTATTATAGTACCTCCTGTGCGGCCGTTTAAGTATATAAAATCTGAAAGATGGCAGTAGTCGGCTTCAGCCCCCACGCAAATAATGCGGGGGTGTTCGCAGAAGGCGCATTTTCACACTTGATCCAACGTCTTTGTCCTACAAAGGAGGTGATAGCGCAGCGAACTAGGCAATCGGATTATGATGCTTTATCACTTTCACTTAGCCATAGGAGTTTGACAGTGAGGCTACTTATATAGCCCCTTGTGGCACCTGCGCTTGCCCGAACTTGGGGCGCGTATGTGCCTGGCCGGGAAACGGCCCTTCGTTAATGCGGAGGAATCCTAAAGATTCCGGTAAGTCATTGAGTGGTTGACCAGTCTCATGCTATATCATGACAGTCAGTTTTCGCCTTTCTCTACTGAGGTGCTCGCCTGGCCGAACCGGGGCACAATCGCAGTAGTTCTCTTGGTGCCGCCTTAGCCGATAGAGCGGAATGTAAGGTAGCAAAACACAGGAGCCGGGAAAACCAAACATTTGACCAAAGACATGATTCAGAGCTGATGCATATAAGGCCAAACTCGCGACGCCGAACATTCCCTAAGGTATTCGGTCTTTGTGAGGGCGGGCGGAATAACGCCCTTGGTAATAAGCCCCTAGTGTCTAGGTACGCGCAAAATTCTGACATGGCCACATGCCAAAACGCCAGCCTCCTCCTCGGATATACCAAAAAACCAGGGGATGTGTATCAACAAGAGATAGTAAAAAAGGTTTACGCAGGGTCTTAATCTGAAAAGAATCCTTGGCACGGGTCCCTGCTGCACGTCTGCGCCTGTGTCTCCGTTGTGTCGTATGCTGGACGGGTGTAGCATGGTGTTCATCTGTAAAAGAGAGGAACTTAGTTGAAAAAGGTCGTGCGAAAATGTATGTTATACTAAATAAACAAAGTATGATTTAAAAATCGGTGAAATTGAGCTTTATTATCTCTTATTTTGTATGCGCGGAGCCCCTGGTACAGGGGTATACGGCTATTAAGCCTTTATCCATTGTATTTTTATGCCAGACTCGTCTAACCGTGTCCGTTGTCTTGACGACCCGTTTAGGTGCTTTGGCTGGTGAAGCCGCTTTATTGTGGGGCTGTCAAGGCAGCCGCATAGTCTTCCGCGCGGGAGGAACACTCAATGTTTCCCTTTAATGAGATGATGCCTCGTGGACCGGGCATCTTAAGAGAAAGAGATGCATAATGCGGTATTGCGTTAAAGCGGGCGAAAGCTTCGCGTCCCAGCAGTGCTTGATGGCTACTTGAGAATGGGGTGATGTGGAAAGTTAGCTTTTCGCGAGGGAAGTTATCTGGGGAGCCGAACATAACTTCTAGCCGGAGAGAACCTATGCAATGGGCATCCGGGCCTGGCGTTACCCCTTGAAAGGAGGTTTTGCTATGGCGAATTTTTGTTGGGTCTATCCCCATGTTGCGGATTGTGTCCTGGTATAACAGGTTTAGACCACTGCCGCCGTCCATCAGGACATTTGTAAAGTGGAGTCCGTCGATTATTGGATCTAATACCAAGGCAGTCCAGCCTGCGTTCCATATACTTCTAGAGTAATCCTGATGGCCGAAGGTGATCGGTTTTAACAACCATCGGCGAGACTCCTTTGGGGTAGGCCGTATGGCGCGTATCTCTATGGGCGCCGCTCGTTTTGTCACGTGAAGTAAGTTTACTGTTTTGACTTCTTGTGGGAAATTCTTTTGTTTCCTGGTGCTCTACTTGTGGGGTTCGTCATCGTCCTCACTTGGTGTGTCAAGCCCCTTGTGTTCGGTGTTGAGTTTGCCGGATTGCTTGAAGACCCAACAATCTCTGTGGGTATGGTTTGCAGGCTTCCTGGGAGTACTGTGTATTTGACATATCTTGTCCAAGATTTTGTTTAGATTGGACAGCTCGTCCTTGTTGTCCTTGAGGGGCGGCTTTCTCTGACTCTGCCGCGAGCTTTTGAATCCGGCATTGACTGCCATGCTCTTTGGGCTGTTTCCCCTATTCCGGCATTGGTCCTTCCTGCGTTGGGGTTTTCCGCTTCCATCTCTAACTTCGAATGTACTTGGGTCACTAGTGCTACATCTTGCCAACCACCTGTCCTCTCCTGCGCAAAAGCAGGTCATGAGGCTTGTTAATGCGGCCATTGTTCTTGGCTTTTCTTGGCCGAGGTGTCTGGCGAGCCATTCGTCTCGAACGCTATGCTTAAAAGCTGCTAGGGCTTCGGCGTCCGGACAGTCGACTATCTGATTCTTTTTAGTAAGAAATCTGTTCTAGAATTTTCGGGCTGACTCTCCGGGCTGTTGAGTTATATGACTTAGATCATCTGCATCTGGAGGGCGGACATAGGTCCCTTGAAAATTTGCCCGGAAAGCATCCTCGAGCTCTTCCCAACTTCCAATGGTGTTTTCGGGAAGGCTTTTGAGCCAATGTCGGGCTGGCCCTTTAAGATTGAGGGGTAAGTATTTTATGGCGTGGAGGTCATCTCCTCTGGCCATCTGTATGTGGAGTACATAATCCTCAATCCAGACTCCAGGGTCTGTTGTTCCGTCGTACGCCTCTATGTTTACGGGCTTGAATCCCGCTGGAAATTCATGGTCCAGAACCTCATCGGTGAAACATAGGGGGTGTGCAGCACCCCTGTATTTGGGTGTGCCGTGATGTTCGGATATTTGTTGTGTTGCATTGCTTACTAGAGCTTGCTTTCTTGGCCCATAGATAGATCTGGCTGGGCCATCTTTTTGATGCGAATCCTTTAGTGGATCGCGTGCCGGCTTGTGTGTGGTGCCGCTTGCCGCTCTATGCTGGCCATGGGGTCGTCTATCCGACCGGTTGGCTTTCTTATTTTTTAACTGCGGGGGCTCTAAGGCCTCCTCGTCAAATTCAGGCAGTAGCTTTCGCTTCGGATAGCTTTTTGTGCGGCGACTGCCGCCATGTTTGTCTGTTGTGTTGAGTACTTTGCTCCATCTGATTCTGAGTGCATCTTCCGCAGTTTTGAGCTTCTGCTTCTGCTTTTTCAGGCTACACGCAGTGGCGACGAGCCTTTTGTGGAGGTTCTTCTGCTCCATGAGCTTATCCGGTGTAAGGTCGTCCGGACTGTTGTTTTTGCCGGGGACGGGTTGTTCGGTTTGTTTATCCAAGTTGCCCTGTTCGTACGGTTGCTCGAAGGCATGTTCGTTGTCCGTCGGCTCGTCCTGCTCTATGGCTGGGTCTGTATGGCTGCTGTCTCTGTCGAGGCGGGGCTTGGAGCGGCGCTTACGTCGCCGCTTTGATTGCTTTTGGAGTGAACGATCCCTCGTTGCATCCCTGTGTTCCTCGTCGTCGCTTCCTTTGGGTGTGTCCACCATGTATACATCATGTGATGAGGTGGCAGTCCAGTGCCTTATAGGCGTTGGTTCATGTTCATCTCCTACATCGTCGTCCATACTGTCGATGTCTTCGGAGTCGAAGTCGAGCACGTCGTTTAAATTATCGACAGTGGCTACAAAGTGGGTGGTGGGTGGGCATCGAATTTCTTCGTCGTCCACATCCCAATCCTGCCGGTCATAGTCCGGCCAGGACTCTCCTGACAAAGAGAGAGACCTGAGTGAATTCAGAATGTCGCCGAAGGGCGAGTGCTGAAAGATGTCTGCGGTGGTGAATTCCATGATCGGTGCCCAATCGGATTCGATTGGTAGGGGCGCGGAGGGCTCGGAGTCCGGCACCTTGGAGTCACGGGCTTCGCAGAGGACAAGACTGGTGTTCGGCTTGATCGCCGTAGAGATTGCAGCCTCCGAGGCGGCGTCTAACAACCCGTCCTCGATCGGGGTAGTTGGCTCCAAACTAAGGGTCGGGGCTGATGCGGGTGCGGCCTCCAGGGCACTGTTCGGCGGCAGAGCTAAATCATGCCCTTCGTGACAATGCGGCGCGCTCGGCTGTGGCTCAGATCCGTCGAAGATCAAGTCTCCGCGGACGTCAGCCGTGTAGTTTAAACTTCCAAATCTGACCTGATGGCCAGGGGGCGTAGCTTTCAATCTGCTCTAGATGACCAAGTGAATTAGCCCGCAGTGCAAAGCCGCCGAATACGAAGATCTGTCCGGGGAGAAAGGTCTAACCCTGGACCGCATCACTGTTGATGATCGGAGGAGCCATCGGGCCTAAAAGTGACGACACAGAGGAACTCTCAATGAAAGCACCAATGTCGTGTCAAAACCGGCAGATCTCGGGTAGGGGGTCCCGAACTGTGCGTCTAGGCGGATGGTAACATGAGACAAGGGACACGATGTTTTTACCCAGGTTCGCGCCCTCTCGATGAAGGTAAAACCCTACTCCTGCTTGATTAATATTGATGATATGGGTAGTACAAGAGTAGATCTACCACGAGATCAAGGAGGCTAAACCCTAGAAGCTAGCCTATGGTACGATTGTTGTTGTGTCCTACGGACTAAAACCCTCCGGTTTATATAGACACCGGAGAGGGCTAGGGTTACACAGAGTCGGTTACAATGGTAGGAGATCTACATATCCGTATCGCCAAGCTTTCCTTCCACGCCAAGGAAAGTCCCTTCCGGACACGGGACGAAGTCTTTAATCTTGTATCTTCATAGTCCAGGAGTCCGGCCAAAGGTATAGTCCGGCTATTCGGACACCCCCTAATCCATGACTCCCTCAATGATGCATTACCGAGTGGGCCCAGAGATACCTCTCCATCATACGGAGTGACAAATCCCAGTCTCGATTCGTGCCAACCCAACAGCCACTTTCGGAGATACCCGTAGTGCACCTTTATAGTCACCCAGTTATGTTGTGACGTTTGGCACACCCAAAGCACTCCTACGGTATCCGGGAGTTGCACAATCTCATGGTCTAAGGAAATGATACTTGACATTGGAAAAGCTCTAGCAAACGAACTACATGATCTTTTGTGTTATGCTTAAGATTGGGTCCTGTCCATCACATCATTCTCCTAATGATGTGATCCCGTTATCAATGACATCCAATGTCCATAGTCAGGAAACCATGACTATCTGTTGATCAACGAGCTAGTCAACTAGAGGCTCACTAGGGACGTGTTGTGGTCTATGTATTCACACATGTATTACGATTTCCGGATAACACAATTATAGCATGAATAATAGACAATTATCATCAACAAGGAAATATAATAATCATTTTATTATTGCCTCTAGGGCATATTTACAACAGTCTCCCACTTGCACTAGAGTCAATCATCTAGTTACATTGTGATGAATCGAACACCCATGGAATTCTGGTGTTGATCATGTTTTGCTCTAGGGAGAGGTTTAGTCAACGGATCTACTACATTCAGGTCCATATGTATTTTACAAATATCTATGTCTCCATTTTGAACACTTTCACGAATGGAGTTGAAGCGAGGCTTGATATGCCTGGTCTTCCTATGAAACTTGGGCTCCTTGGCAAGGGCAATAGCTCCAGTGTTGTCACAGAAGAGAGTCATCGGCCCCGACGCATTGGGTATGACTCCTAGGTCGGTGATGAACTCCTTCACCCAGATTGCTTCTTGTGCTGCCTCCGAGGCTGCCATTTACTCTGCTTCACATGTAGATCGCCCCACAACGCTTTGCTTGCAACTGCACCAGCTTACTGCCCCACCATTCAAAATATACACGTATCCGTCTTGTGACTTAGAGTCATCCAGATCTGGGTCGAAGCTAGCATCGACGTAACCCTTTACGACGAGCTCTTCGTCACCTCCATAAACGAGAAACATATCCTTAGTCCTCTTCAGGTACTTCAGGATATTCTTGACCGTTGTCCAGTGTTCCATGCCGGGATTACTTTGGTACCTTCCTACCAAACTTACGGCAAGGTTTACATCAGGTCTGGTACACAGCATGGCATACATAATAGACCCTATGGCCGAGGCATAGGGGACGACACTCATCTTTTCTCTATCTTCTACCGTGGTCGGGCATTGAGCCGTGCTCAATTGCACACCTTGCAATATAGGCAAGAACCCCTTCTTGGACTAATCCATATTGAACTTCTTCAATATCTTGTCAAGGTATGTACTTTGTGAAAGACCAATGAGGCGTCTCTATCTCTATAGATCTTATGCCTAATATATAAGCAGCTTCTCCAAGGTCCTTCATTGAAAAACACTTGTTCAAGTAGGCCTTTATGCTTTCCAAGAATTCTATATCATTTCCCATCAATAGTATGTCATCCACATATAATATGAGAAATGCTACAGAGCTCCCACTCACTTTCTTGTAAACACAGGCTTCTCCATAAGTCTGTGTAAACCCAAACGCTTTGATCATCTCATCAAATTGAATGTTCCAACTCCGAGATGCTTGCACCAGCCCATAGATTGAGCGTTGGAGCTTGCATACCTTGTTAGCATTCTTAGGATCGACAAAACCTTCCGCCTGCATCATATACAATTTTCCCTTAAGAAAGCCATTAAGGAATGCCGTTTTGACGTCCATTTTCCATATCTCATAATCATAGAATGCGGCAATTGCTAACATGATTCGGACGGACTTTAGCTTCTCTATGGGTAAGAAAGTCTCATCGTAGTCAACCCCATGAACTTGTCGATAACCTTTAGCGACAAGTCGAGCCTTATAGATGGTCACATTACCATCCGCGTCTGTCTTCTTATTAAAGATCCATTTATTTTATATGGCTCGCCGATCATCGGGCAAGTCAGCCAAAGTCCATACTTCGTTTTCATACATGGATCCTATCTCGGAATTCATGGCTTCTAGCCATTTGTCAGAATGTGGGCCCGCCATTGCTTCTTGATAGTTTGAAGGTTCACCATTGTCTAACAACATTATTTCCAAGACAGGGTTGCCGTACCACTCTGGTGCGGAACGTGTCCTTGTGGACCTACGAAGTTCAGTAGGAGTTTGATGCGAAGTATCTTGATCATCACCATTAACTTCCTCTCTAATCGGTGCAGGCACTACAGGAACATTTTCCTGAGCTGCGCTACTCTCCGCTTCAAGAGGCAGTACTTCATCAAGCTCTACTTTCCTCCCACTTACTTCTTTCGAGAGAAACTCTTTCTCTTGAAAGGATCCATTATTGGCAACAAAGATCTTGCCTTCGGATCTGAGGTAGAAGGTATACCCAATGGTTTCCTTAGGGTATCCTATGAAGACGCATTTTTCCGACTTGGGTTCGAGCTTTTCAGGTTGAAGTTTCTTGACATAAGCATCGCATCCCCAAACTTTTAGAAACGACAGCTTAGGTTTCTTACCAAACCATAATTCATACGGTGTCGTCTCAACGGATTTCGACGGAGCCCTATTTAAAGTGAATGCGGCAGTCTCTAAAGCATAGCCCCAAAATGAGAGCGGTAGATCGGCAAGAGACATCATAGATCACACCATATCCAATAGAGTGCGATTACGACATTCGGACACACCGTTACGCTGAGGTGTTCCAGGCGGCGTGAGTTGTGAAAGGATTCCACATTTCCTCAAGTGTGTGCCAAATTCGTGACTCAAATATTCTCCCCCACGATCTGATCGTAAGAACTTTATTTTTCTATCACGTTGATTCTCAACCTCACTCTGAAATTCCTTGAACTTTTCAAAGGTCTCAGACTTGTGTTTCATTAAGTAGACATACCCATATCTACTCAAGTCATCAGTGAGAGTGAGAACATAACGATAGCCACCAGGAGCCTCAACACTCATTGGACCGCACACATCAGTATGTATGATTTCCAATAAGTTGGTTGCTCGCTCCATTGTTCCGAAGAACGGAGCCTCGGTCATTTTACCCTTGAGGCATGGTTCGCACGTGTCAAATGATTCGTAATCAAGAGACTCTAAAAGTCCATCTGCATGGAGCTTCTTCATGCGTTTAACACCTATGTGACCAAGGCGGAAGTGCCACAAGTATGTGGGACTATCATTGTCAACCTTACATCTTTTGGTATTCACACTATGAACATGTGTAACATTACGCTCGAGATTCATTAAGAATAAACCATTCACCAGCGGGGCATGACCATAAAACATATCTCTCATATAAATAGAACAACCATTATTCTCGGATTTAAATGAGTAGCCATCTCGAATTAAACGAGATCCTGATACAATGTTCATGCTCAAAGCTGGAACTAAATAACAATTATTGAGGTTTAAAACTAATCTCGTAGGTAAATGTAGAGGTAGCGTGCCGACGGCGATCACATCGACCTTGGAACCATTCCCGACGCGCATCGTCACCTCGTCCTTCGCCAGACTCCGCTTATTCCGCAGCTCCTGCTTTGAGTTACAAATATGAGCAACGGCACCAGTATCAAATACCCAGGAGCTACTACGAGTGCTGGTAAGGTACACATCAATTACATGTATATCACATATACCTTTAGTGTTGCCGGCCTTCTTGTCCGCTAAGTACTTGGGGCAGTTCCGCTTCCAGTGACCATTTCCCTTGCAATAAAAGCACTCAGTCTCAGGTTTGGGTCCATTTTTTGGCTTCTTCCCGGCAACTGGCTTACCAGGCGCGGCAACCTCCTTGCCGTCCTTCTTGAAGTTCTTCTTACCCTTGCCTTTCTTGAACTTAGTGGTTTTATTCACCATCAACACTTGATGTTCCTTTTTGATCTCCACCTCCGCTGATTTCAGCATTGAATATACCTCAGGAATGGTCTTTTCCATCCCCTGCATATTGAAGTTCATCACAAAGCTCTTCTAGCTCAGTGGAAGCGACTGAAGGATTCTGTCAATGACCGCCTCATCTGGGAGATTAACTCCCAGCTGAGTCAAGCGGTTGTGCAACCCAGACATTTTGAGTATGTGTGCACTGACAGAGCTATTTTCCTCCATCTTACAACTGAAGAACTTGTCGAAGACTTCATATCTCGACCCGGGCATGAGCTTGGAAAACCATTTTCAGCTCCTCGAACATCTCATATGCTCCGTGTTTCTCAAAACGCTTTTGGAGCCCCGGTTCTAAGCTGTAAAGCATGCCGCACTGAACGAGGGAGTAATCATCAGCACGCTGCTGCCAAGCGTTCATAACGTCTTGGTTCTCTGGGATGGGTGTGTCACCTAGCAGTGCTTCTAGGACATAATCTTTCTTGGTAGTTATGAGGATGATCCTCAGGTTCCGGACCCAGTCCGTATAGTTGCCGCCATCATCTTTCAGCTTGGTTTTCTCTAGGAACACGTTGAAGTTGAGGGCAACATTAGCATGGGCCATTTGATCTACAAGACATATTGTAAAGATTTTAGACTAAGTTCATGATAATTAAGTTCAACTAATCAAATTATTCAATGAACTCCCACTCAGATAGACATCCTTCTAGTCATCTAAGTGAAACATGATCCGAGTCAACTAGGCCGTGTCTGATCATCACGTGAGACGGACTAGTCATCATCGGTGAACATCTCCATGTTGATCGTATCTTCTATACGACTCATGCTCGACCTTTCGGTCTTCCGTATTCCGAGGCCATGTCTGTACATGCTAGGCTCGTCAAGTCAACCTAAGTGTATTGCGTGTGTAAATCTGGCTTACACCCGTTGTATTCGAACGTTAGAATCTATCACACCCGATCATCACGTGGTGCTTCAAAACAACGAACCTTCACAACGGTGCACAGTTAGGGAGAACACTTTCTTGAAATTATCGTGAGGGATCATCTTATTTAAGCTACCGTCGTTCTAAGCAAATAAGATGTAAAACATGATAAACATCACATGCAATCAAATAGTGACATGATATGGCCAATATCATTTTGCTCCTTTGATCTCCATCTTCGGGGCGCCATGATCATCGTCGTCACCGGCATGACACCATGATCTCCATCATCGTGTCTTCATGAAGTTGTCTCGTCATCTATTACTTCTACTACTATGGCTAACGGTTTAGCAATAAAGTAAAGTAATTACATGACGTTATATGTTGACACGCAGGTCATAAATAAATTAAGACAACTCCTATGGCTCCTGCCGGTTGTCATACTCATCGGCATGCAAGTCGTGATTCCTATTACAAGAACATGATCAATCTCATACATCACATATATCATTCATCACATCCTTTTGGCCATATCACATCACACGGCACATGCTGCAAAAACAAGTTAGACGTCCTCTAATTGTTGTTGCAAATTTTTACGTGGCTGCTATAGGTTTCTTATCAAGAACGTTTCTTACCGCCAAAACCACAACGTGATATGCCAATTTCTATTTACCCTTCATAAGGACCCTTTTCATCGAATCCGATCCGACTAAAGTGGGAGAGACAGACACCCGCTAGCCACCTTATGCAACTAGTGCATGTCAGTCGGTGGAACCAGTCTCACGTAAGCGTACGTGTAATGTCGGTCCGGGCCGCTTCATCCCACAATGCCATCGAATCAAGATAAGACTAGTAACGGCAAGATAATTGACAATATCGACACCCACAACTTCTTTGTGTTCTACTCGTGCATAGAAACTACGCATAGACCTAGCTCATGCTGCCACTGAAGGGGGTCGTGGCAGAATTTAAAATTTTCTACGCATCACCAAGATCAATCTATGGAGTATTCTAGCAACGAGGGGAATAGGAGTGAACTACATACCCTTGTAGATCGCGAGCGAACGCGTTCAAGTGAACGGGGTTGATGGAGTCGTACTCGTCGTGATCCAAATCACCGATGATCCTAGCGCCGAACGGATGGCACCTCCGCATTCAACACACGTACGGTTGGGGAAGACGTCTCCTCCTTCTTGATCCAGCAAGGGGGAAGGAGAGGTTGATGGAGATCCAGCAGCACGACGGCGTGGTGGTGGATGCAGCAGAGTCTCGGCAGGGCTTCGGCAAGCACCAACGAGAGGGAGAGGTGTTACGGGAGGGAGAGGGAGGCGCCAGGGGCTACGGCGCGCAGCCCTCCCCCTCTTTATATAGGGGCCCTGGGGGGCGCCGGCCCCTCTAGATCCCATCTAGAGGGGGGCGGCGGCCAAGGGGGTTGGCTTGCCCCCCAAGCCAAGTGGGGCGCCCCCACCCCTAGGGTTTCCCAACCCTAGGCGCAGGGGAGGCCCAAGGGGGGCGCACCAGCCCACCAGGGGCTGGTTCCCCCTCCCACTTCAGCCCATGGGGCCCTCCGGGATAGGTGGCCCCACCTGGTGGACCCCCGGGACCCTTCTGGTGGTCCCGGTACAATACCGGTGACCCCCGAAACCTTCCCAATGGCCGAAACTGGACTTCCTATATATAAATCTTTACCTCCGGACCATTCCGGAACTCCTCGTGACGTTTGGGATCTCATCCGGGACTCCGAACAACTTTCGGGTTACTGCATACTAATATCTCTACAACCCTAGCGTCACCGAACCTTAAGTGTGTAGACCCTACGGGTTCGGGAGACATGCAGACATGACCGACACGACTCTCCGGTCAATAACCAACAACGGGATCTGGATACCCATGATGGCTCCCACATGCTCCACGATGATCTCATCGGATGAACCACTATCTCGAGGATTCAATCAATCCCGTATACAATCCCCTTTGTCAATCGGTACGTTACTTGCCCGAGACTCGATCGTCGGTATCCCAATACCTTGTTCAATCTCGTTACCGGCAAGTCACTTTACTCGTACCATAATGCATGATCCCGTGACCAACCCCTTGGCCACATTGAGCTCATTATGATGATGCATTACCGAGTGGGCCCAAAGATACCTCTCCGTCATACGGAGTGACAAATCCCAGTCTCGATTCGTGCCAACCCAACAGACACTTTCGGAGATACCCGTAGTGCACCTTATAGTCACCCAGTTGCGTTGTGATGTTTGGCACACCCAAAGCACTCCTACGGTATCCGGAATTTGCACAATCTCATGGTCTAAGGAAATGATACTTGACATTGGAAAAGCTCTAGCAAACGAACTACAGGATCTTTTGTGCTATGCTTAAGATTGGGTCTTGACCATCACATCATTCTCCTAATGATGTGATCCTGTTATCAATGACATCCAATGTCCATAGTCAGGAAACCATGACTATTTGTTGATGAACGAGCTAGTCAACTAGAGGCTCACTAGGGACGTGCTGTGGTCTATGTATTCACACATGTATTACGATTTCCGGATAACACAATTATAGCATGAATAATAGACAATTATCATGAACAAGGAAATATAATAATCATTTTATTATTGCCTCTAGGGCATATTTCCAACAATTTCCGATCAACAATATGTCATTCACATATACTTATCAGAAATGTTGTAGTGCTCCCACTCACTTTCTTGTAAATACAGGCTTCACCGTAAGTCTGTATAAAACTATATGCTTTGATCAACTAATCAAACCGTATATTCCAACTCTGAGATGGACCGCTGGAACTTACATATTTTGTTAGCACCTTTAGGATTGACAAAACCTTCTAGTTGCATCATATACAACTCTTCTTTAATAAATCCATTAAGGAATGCAGTTTTGTTTATCCATTTGCCAGATTTCATAAAATGCGGCAATTGCCAACATGATTCGGACAGACTTAAGCATAGATACGAGTGAGAAACTCTCATCGTAGTCAACACCTTGAACTTGTCAAAAACCTTTTGCGACAATTCTAGCTTTGTAGATAGTAACACTACTATCAGCGTCTGTCTTCCTCTTGAAGATCCATTTAATCTCAATGGCTCACCAAGCATCGGGCAAGTTAATCAAAGTCCATACTTTGTTCTTATACATGGATCCCATCTCAGATTTTATGGCCTTTAAACCATTTTGCGGAATCTGGGCTCATCATCGCTTCCTCATAGTTCATAGGTTCGTCATGGTCAAGTAACATGACCTCCAGAACAGGATTTCCGTACCACACTGGTGCGGATCTTACTCTGTTTTACCTACGAGGTTCGGTAGTAACTTGATCTGAAGTTACATGATCATCATCATTAGCTTCCTCACTAATTGGTGTAGGAGTCACAGGAACAGATTTCTGCGATAAACTGTTTTCCAATAAGGGAGCAGGTACAGTTACCTCATCAAGTTCTAGTTTCCTCCCACTCACTTCTTTCGAGAGAAACTCCTTCTCTAGAAAGGATCCATTCTTAGCAACGAATGTCTTGCCTTCGGATCTGTGATAGAAGGTGTACCCAATTGTCGCTTTTGGGTATCCCATGAAGATGCACTTCTCCGATTTGGGTTCGAGCTTATCAGTTTGAAACCTTTTCACATAAGCATCACCGCCCAAAACTTTAAGAAACGACAACTTAGGTTTCTTGACAAACCATAGTTCATACAGTGTCGTCTCGACGGATTTAGATGGTGCCCTTTTAACGTGAATGCAGTTGTCTCTAATGCATAACCCCAAAACAATGGTGGTAAATCGGTAAGAAACATCATAGATTGCACCATATCTAGTAAAGTACGATTACGATGTTCGGACACACCATTATGATGTGGTGTTCTGGGTGGCGTGAGTTGCGAAACTATTTTGCATTGTTTTAAATGAAGACCAAACTCGTAACTCAAATATTCTCCTCCACGATCAGATCGTAGAAACTTTATTTTCTTGTTACGGTGATTTCCACTTCACTCTGAAATTATATGAACTTTTCAAATGTTTCAAACTTATGTTTCATCAAGTAGATATATCCATATCTGCTCAAATCATCTGTGAAGGTTAGAAAATAATGATACTTGCTGCGAGCCTTAATACTCATCGGACTGCATACATCAGTATGTATTATTTCCAATAAGTCAGTTGCTCGTTCCATTGTTTTGGAGAACGGCGTTTTAGTCATCTTGCCCATGAGGCATGGTTTGCAAGCATCAAGTGATTCATAATCAAGTGATTCCAAAAGCCCATCAGCATGGAGTTTCTTCATGCGCTTTACACCAATATGACCTAAACGGTAGTGCCGCAAATAAGTTGCACTATTATTATTAACTTTGCATCTTTTGGTTTCAATATTATGAAAATGTGTATCACCACGATCGAGGTCCAATAAAAAAATTTCATTGGGTGTATGACCATAGAAGGTTTTATTCATGTAAACAGAACAACAAGTATTCTCTAGCTTACATGAATAACCGTATTGCAATAAACATGATCCAATCATATTCATGCTCAACGCAAACACTAAATAACACTTATTTAGGTTCAACACTAATCCCGAAAGTATAGGGAGTGTGCGATGATGATCATATCAATCTTGGAACTACTTCCAACACACATCATCACTTCACCCTTAACTAGTTTCTGTTCATTCTGCAACTCCCGTTTCGAGTTACTACTCTTAGCAACTGAACCAGTATCAAATACCGAGAGGTTGCTACAAACACTAGTAAAATACACATCAATAATCTGTATATCAAATATACCTTTGTTCACTTTGCCATCCTTCTTATCCGCCAAATACTTGGGGTAGTTCCGCTTCTAGTGACCAGTTCCTTTGCAGCACAAGCACTTAGTCTGAGGCTTAGGTCCAGACTTGGGCTTCTTCACTTGAGTAGAAACTTGCTTGCCATTCTTCTTGAAGTTCCCCTTCTTCCCTTTGCCCCTTTTCTTGCAACTAGTGGTCTTGTCAACCATCAACACTTGATGTTTTTCTTGATTTCTACCTTCGCCGATTTTAGCATTGCAAAGAACTTTGGAATTGTTTTCGTCATCCCTTGCATACTATAGTTCATCATGGAGTTCTACTAACTTGGTGATGGTGACTAGAGAATTCTGTCAATCACTATTTTATCTGGAAGATTAACTCCCACTTGATTCAAACGATTGTAGTACCCAGACAATCTGAGCACATGCTCACTGCTTGAGCTATTCTCCAGCATCTTTTAGCTATAGAACTTGTTGGAGACTTCATATCTCTCAACTCGGGTATTTGCTTGAAATATTAACTTCAACTCCTGGAACATCTCATATGGTCCATGACGTTCAAAACGTCTTTGAAGTCCCGATTCTAAGCCTTTAAGCATGGTGCACTAAACTATCAAGTAGTCATCATATTGAGCTAGCCAAACGTTCATAACGTCTGCATTTGCTCCTGCAATAGGTCTGTGACCTAGCGGTGCATCAAGGACATAATTCTTCTGTGCAGCAATGAGGATAATCCTCAGATCACGGATCCAATCCGCATCATTGCTACTAACATCTTTCAACATAGTTTTTCTCTAGGAACATATCAAAATAAACAGGGAGCAACATCGCGAGCTATAGATCTACAACATAGATATGCTAATACTACCAGGACTAAGTTCATGATAAATTAAAGTTCAATTAATCATATTACTTAAGAACTCCCACTTAGATAGACATCCCTCTAATCATCTAAGTGATCACGTCATCCAAATCAACTAAACCATAATCGATCATCACGTGAAATGGAGTAGTTTCAATGGTGAACATCACTATGTTGATCATATCTACTATATGATTCACGCTCGACCTTTCGGTCTCAGTGTTCCGAGGCCATATCTGCATATGCTAGGCTCGTCAAGTTTAACCTGAGTATTCTGTGTGTGCAAAACTGGCTTGCACCCGTTCTAGATGGACGGAGAGCTTATCACACCCGATCATCACGTGGTTTCTGGGCACGACGAACTTTGGCAACGGTGCATGCTCAGGGAGAACATTTTTATCTTGAAATTTAGTGAGAGATCATCTTATAATGCTACCTCAATCAAAGCAAGATAAGATGCATAAAAGATAAACATCACATGCAATCAATATAAGTGATATGATATGGCCATCATCATCTTGTGCTTGTGATCTCCATCTCCGAAGCACCGCCATGATCACCATCGTCACCGGCGCGGCACCTTGATCTCCATCGTAGCATCGTTGTCGTCTCGCCAATCTTATGCTTCTACGACTATCGCTACCGCGTAGTTATAAAGTAAAGCATTACAGGGCGATTGCATTGCATACAATAAAGCGACAACCATATGGCTCCTGCCAGTTGCCGATAACTCGGTTACAAAACATGATCATCTCATACAATAAAATTTAGCATCATGTCTTGACCATATCACATCACAACATGCCCTACAAAACAAGTTAGACGTACTCTACTTTGTTGTTGCAAGTTTTACGTGGCTGCTACGGGCTTAGCAAGAACCGTTCTTACCTACGCATCAAAACCACAACGATAGTTTGTCAACTTGGTGTTGTTTTAACCTTCGCAAGGACCGGGCGTAGCCACACTCGGTTCAACTAAAGTTGGAGAAACTAACACCCGCCAGCCACCTGTGTGCAAAGCACGTCGGTAGAACCAGTCTCGCGTAAGCGTACGCGTAATGTCGGTCCGGGCCGCTTCATCCAACAATACCGCCGAAGCAAAGTATGACATGCTGGTAAGCAGTATGACTTATATCTCCCACAAATCACTTGTGTTCTACTCGTGCATATAACATCAACGCATAAAACCAGGCTCTGATGCCACTGTTGGGGAACGTAGTAATTTCAAAAAAATTCCTACGCACACGCAAGATCATGCTGATGCATAGCAACGAGAGGGGAGAGTGTTGTCCACGTACCCTTGTAGACTGAAAGCGGAAGCGTTAGCACAACGCGGTTGATGTAGTCGTACGTCTTCATGATCCGACCGATCAAGTACCGAACGTACGACACCTCCGAGTTCAGCACACGTTCAGCCCAATGATGTCCCTCGAACTCCGATCTAGCCGAGTGTTGAGGGAGAGTTTTGTCAGCACAACGACGTGGTGACGATGTTGATGTTCTACCGACGCAGGGCTTCGCCTAAGCACTGTTACAGTATTATCGAGGTGGACTATGGTGGAGGGGGGCACCGCACACGGCTAAAAGATCAACTTGATCAATTGTTGTGTCCATGGGGTGCCCCCTGCCCCCGTATATAAAGGTGCAAGGGGGGAGAGGTGCGGCCAGCCTTGGGGCGCGCCAGGAGGAGTCCTACTCCTACCGGGAGTAGGACCCCCCCCCTTTCCTAGTTGGATTAGGACTTGGGGAGGGGGAAGGAGTGGAGGAGAAGGAAGGAAGGGGGGCGCCGCCCCCCTCTCCTTGTCCTATTCGGACTAGGGGGGAGGGGCACGCGGCCAGCCCTTGCCTCCTCTCCTCTCTTCCACCTAGGCCCACTAAGGCCCATTAAGTTACCGGGGGGTTCCGGTAACCTCCCGGTACTCAGGTAAAATCCCGTTTTCACCCGGAACACTTCCGATATCCAAACATAGGCTTCCAATACATCAATCTTCATGTCTCGACCATTTCGAGACTCCTCGTCATGTCCGTGATCACATCCGGGACTCCGAACAACCTTCGGTACATCAAAACATATAAACTCATAATGTAACTGTCATCGTAACGTTAAGCATGCGGACCCTACGGGTTCGAGAACTATGTATACATGACCAAGACACGTCTCCGGTCAATAACCAATAGCGGAACCTGGATGCTCATATTGGCTCCTACGTATTCTACGAAGATCTTTATCGGTCAGTCTGCATAACAACATATGTTGTTCCCTTTGTCATCGGTATGTTACTTGCCCGTGATTCGATCATCGGTATCTCAATACCTAGTTCAATCTCGTTACCTGCAAGTCTCTTTACTCGTTCCGTAATACATCATCCCGCAACTAACTCATTGGTTCCAATGCTTGCAAGGCTTAAGTGATGTGTATTACCGAGAGGGCCCAGAGATACCTCTCCGACAATCCGAGTGACAAATCCTAATCTCGAAATACGCCAACCCAACATGTACCTTCAGAGACACCTGTAGAGCACCTTTATAATCACCCAGTTACTTTGTGACGTTTGGTAGCACACAAAGTGTTCCTCCGGTAAACGGGAGTTGCATAATCTCATAGTCATAGGAACATGTATAAGTCATGAAGAAAGCAATAGCAACATACTAAACGATCGTGTGCCAAGCTAACGGAATGGGTCATGTCAATCACATCATTCTCCTAATGATGTGATCCTGCTAATCAAATGACAACTGATGTCTATGGTTAGGAAACATAACCATCTTTGATTAACAAGCTAGTCAAGTAGAGGCATACTAGTGACACTCTGTTTGTCTATGTATTCACACATGTATTATGTTTCCGGTTAATACAATTCTAGCATGAATAATAAACATTTATCATGATATAAGGAAATAAATAATAACTTTATTATTGCCTCTAGGGCATATTTCCTTCATGGACTACTCCCTCCTCATCGTGGTTGCCGCCGGGATGATTCCCCCCTCCGGAAGGGTGCCGGAACGGGGTCTACATTGGTTTTCTTGGATACAGAGACCTTGCGGTGGTGGAACTTCTGATCTAGGTTAACCCCGATGGGTTTCAGAATATTTGGGAATTTATAGTGCAAAGAGGGGGTGCGGGAGGCCACCGAGGTGGGCACAACCCACCTGGGCGTGCCAGGGGGCCCTGGCGCGCCCTGGTGGGTTGTGCCCCCCTCAGGGCACCCACCAGGCGCAGCTCTGGCCCATTGGGTTCCTTCTGGTCCATAAAAAATCTCTGTGGAGTTTCATTGCGTTAGGACTCCGTATTGTATTGATTTCCTGCGATGTCAAAAACAAGAAAAAAATAGCAACTGGCACCGGGCACTGGGTCAATAGGTTAGTCCCAAAAAATGATATAAAGTTGCTATAAAATGATTTTAAAACATCCAAGAATGATAATAAAACAGCATAAATACTTCATAAATTATAGATACATTGGAGACGTATCAGGGCCCAATTAAATCTCTTCTGAACGTCACATTTGGTGGAAATGATTCCATTACTGTGGCGATAGTATCACCCTTGTGTGCACAATATTTTATAGAGCCGGATATTGTTCCCGAAGTTTGGCATTTCCTAACCACTAGTCCTCCCAGAATCTAATTTCCGACCCGTCCTTAATTGAGAAGGATCCATAGCAGAAGAAAAATTTCTTCATAGCCTTTAGAGCCGCCCAAAAGTGGGAATCCCTAGGTTTCCAGTATACTTGGGATACCGCCTTGGAACTCACGTATTTACTCCTTAGGAGGGTTTGCCATACACAATCTTCCGTCAGTAATTTAAACAACCATTTGCCGAGTAGGGCCCTATTCTTAACCTCAAGGTCATGAATGCCCATCCCGCCTTGGTCTTTGACGGCAAACCACACTCCATTTAGCCGGTCGATATTTCTTTCTCTCGCTATCTCCTTGCCAAAAGAATCCTGATCGGAAATAATCCAATCTATGTAAAACTCCTTTCGGCAACTGGAAGAAGGAAATCATATATAGTACCATATTACTTAGTACTGAATTTATGAGGACCAATCTTCCACCCAGAGACAATAGTTTACCTTTCCAACTGCTAAGTCTTTTTTGTAGTCTCTCCTCGACGTGTTTCCATTCAACATTTGTGAGTCTCCGATAATGTATCGGTATCCCCGAATATGTGATTGTAAACTGGCGCAACCCGCATCCGAACAATTCATCATATAGGTGGGCCTCGTCTTGAGTGTCGCCAAAGCAAAACAATTCACTTTTATGAAAATTGATCTTAAGACCCGAGAGTTGCTCGAATGCTGATAAAATCAGTTCAATATTTATCGTTTTCTCGAGGTCATGATCCATGAAGAGGACCATATTGTCGGCATATTGAAGTAAAGGGAGACCACCATCAACTAGATGATTTACTACCCCATCAATTTGGTCATCAACCTCGGCACGCTCAATCATGACCGCTAGCATATCCGCCACTATATTGAATAGCATGGGCGATACGGAGTCACCTTGTCACAATCCCTTCTTTGTTTGGAAATACTGTCCAATGTCATCATTGACCTTAATGGCAACACTACCTCCAGAAACAAAGCTATGGATCATAGCACGCTACTCTGCAGAAAATCCATTCATTTTGAGAGTTTTTTGAAGAATGTGCCACTTGACTTTGTCATAAGCCTTTTTAAAGTCAATTTTGAGTACGACACCATTCAACTTTTTCCGGTGTAATTCCTGGATTGTTTCATGAAGGATAACAACTCCATCTAGGATGGGTCTGCCTTGCATAAAAGCAATTCATGGACTATTTCATGAAGTCAATTTCGAGTACGACACCATTCAACTTTTTCCGGTGTAATTCTTGGAGGACGGGTCTGCCTTGCATAAAAGCTGTCTGTGAAGGACGAACCACATGTTCAGCAACCGAATTTAGCCTAATAGTCGCAACCTTCATGAATATTTTAAAACTAACATTAAGGAGGCAAATAGGTCTATATTGTTGTATCCTTACAACCTCATTAACCTTAGGTATAAAACAATCTGACCGAAGTTTAAGCGAAATAATTCTAGTTGGCCAGCATGAAGGTCGCTAAACAAAAGTAGGAGATCCGGTTTGATGACTTCCCAGAAGTTATGATAGAACTCTGCGGGAAAACCATCTGGACCTGAGGCTTTGTTATGCTCCATTAGGAAAACCGCCTTTCTAACTTCCTCCTCGGAGTATGGGGCTGTTAGAAGGTTGTTTTCCTCATCAGAGACTTGGGGGATGTCATCTGTTCGGGATTCATCCATCCAGAAGTTTCCTTCCTCTGGTGCTCAAAATAGATTTTTGTAATAATTAGTGATATAAGATTTAAGTTGCTCATGCCCCTCAATCGTGCCCTCATCCTGTTGTAGTGAATGAATAATTTTCTTCCGGTGTCTGCCATTTGCGACTCCATGAAAATATCTAGTATTCGAATCACCTTTCAGGATAAACTGAGAGTTGGAATGTCGGTACCATTTGAGTTCCTCCTCACGTAACATGTTAGCTAGTTGTGCATTCGAATGATTCTTGATCTTGATTTCATACTCAGGTAGAGGTCTAACCTCTGCCAAAACTTCTAATTCATCAATGATAGATGGAAGACGAAGCTTCTCCTTTATGAGGATACCCACCGTATGCCTAGCCCAACCACCAAGGAATTTACGTAATGCATGCATTTTGTTATTTCATCTGTTACTGGGGTAGGCCCGACTACCGGTTTCTCCCACTACTTGACCATGTCATGGAAGCCATCCCGAAGCAACCACCCATGTTCGAGCTTGAACTTGTGTCTATGTTGTGGTCGTGGCAAACCAGTAGGCAGGAGAATGGGTGCGTGGTCTGATATAGCCTCGATACGAGGTAGAGCACGAACGAACACCAAAGGAAATTTAGATTCCCAGTCGGTATCCATTAAAACGCAATCTAGTTTTTCATATGTCGGTTTCGAAACACTGTTCGCCCAAGTGAATTTGTCTTCTAATCATGGAAAACCTCTCACAGATCTAGACTGTCGATGACAGCGTTGAGAAGGAAAGGCCAATGATTATCAAACCTACCTCGGCTTTTCTCATTTGGAAATCGAAGCAAATTGAAATCCCCACCTATAAGAACAGGACATGATGTAACGAAGCAATGAACCAGAGCAGAGGGATATCACTCTGAGGCCGTCCCCAATGGACGTGAAGTTGGGATCGCTCCCGTACCAGCATTCGCCGCCGCCCAGGAAACAATTTGAATTGTCCACTGATTTGTTATGTAATTTGGGAAGGCGTCCTCCAATTGATGGAAATATGTACAATTGGATATAGTATATGTTACATATTCGCCGAGACCAGCATCTCTGGCCCCCTACTGGCGAGCTCGGTCAGCTCAAGAAACTCGACATCTTAGCCATCTACACGGCGCTGCTCTCACACCGGAGCACGGGGTGTTCCTTGCATTGTAGCAGGCCGCAACTGCCCTACACGACGAGTCGACGACGCAGCCGCCTGTGACCGGTTCCCCGCACTCATGGTTACGGCCACCGTGCGCACGCACAAACCGCCGAAGTGCAGCGCACCGCCGCAAGCACACAGAGCTCTGCCGATGGCTACCACACGTCGCGGCGGGCCATCGCCCTCGTATGTCAGCTTCGGCAACACCGTGATCGCCTTCTTCTAGAGCCCCTGCTCACCGCTGCCGTGTCAGACCGGAGAGTTGGCGTAGCTGGAGCCATTGACGCCATGCTGGGAGCACACGGATCTGACGACGACGAGGCCGGCGATGCAGAGGAATGCAGCCAGGGTTCCCATGACATCGGAGTCGAAGGGGAGGGCGTCGGGGGCTTTGCACTGGGGAACTGGCCGGGGTAGGTCGGCAAGCGGTGGGCCGATGCCATTGGTTCCCGGATCACGGCAGGGTGGAGTGGCAGTGGATGACATGAGGCTCGACAAAACAACACGGGCAGAGGGCGGACGCCTGCGGTGGGCGGCGAACAAGAGGTAGGGAAAAAGTGGTTATGTGGAGTGCCCGGCAGATCGTCGAGCAGCAGCGGGAGGAGTTGCGGTGCCGACACGGCCGTGCTCATCTTGTAACAGTCCTGCTGCCGCTAGAGCGAGCTATGCCTCCTAGTCTCACAAGCCGAACACCACCTGCGACACATTGACGGGGCACTTGGGAGAACTCGAGGCCAAGAACATGGATGCCTGGGCCTCGGCATCGACACAGAGCTTGAGGCCGTGCCAGGCACCGACGCGGTCCTCTGCGGCACGTAGCTCCTCGGGGTGTAACCCGTTGGCTGCCTCCATCCTCCATCTCCGGGCCGTAGCCAGAGACGGACTCGAGCACATAGCGGCAGGGAATCGAGGGCAACGCTCGCGTCACTGCTGCGCAAATGAGGACATTAGCTTGAAGATGGCCGGCACTGCTAGGTGTAGCGATGTTGAGGGTGTGGTGCGGCAGCTGTTGCAGGGGTGCACGCAGGTATTTATAGGTAGGCAATAAGTCCAGACAAATCGTATTAAGCAGGATCTAGAAAGCCCACTCGAAAACGAAAGCAGCGGCCTCCAGAACCAACACCACATGCAGCACTGCATGCAAACACGTACTCAGACCGTGTCTATCCCATCTCCTGGCCACCGCTTCGTCAGTTTGGCATTGGTTGACCATCTATCGACACGCTATGTTCGGATTGGAGTGCATGCATGCGCTGACTGATTTGCCATGTCCTTTCGTCGTCGTGCAGTTGGACCTGGCAGCCCATCCCCTGACCACCCAACAGCGGCAGCCATGCAGCGATAGCGACAGGATCAACCGGTACACCACCCGACGACGAATAGAAAGCAAGAAAACGACCTGTGCCAACAGGGGCAGAGGTCGACAACGACAGGACAACTGGGCCAACAGCGGCTGGAATACCCAAACCAATCACAAGACCGAGGAAGCATTGAAGTAAAAGGGACTGTCAGTACATGAACATCAGCACAAAGACTGGCCCACACGCATCAGTAAATACTAAACCAACCAAACCAAGGTGCACACACGTTCAGAAAATTTCAAATGAAAACCTGAATACACAACACATTTGTACACAGCCAGGTACCAAAATAATACACGTGCCCCATCCAAACTTCACCATCGGTCATTTTCAGCCAAGTGAGTGAATCTTGGGGCAAAGCCGCTCCCAGAAATAGGGGCTTGGGGGTACTAGTACATTTCAACTTCATATTTGCACACATATTAAATCCAAACATAATAATTAAGGTTCACACAGTTCACGAGTATTACAAATTCGAATTTTACAAACCAAATTATTTAAAGTCAAACACACGGAAGGGTTCGAATGAAGTAAAGGGCGTGATAAAAGCACAAGTATAAAGTGCTATTGAGTAGTCACTGATGCTCAAAAAGATCTTGGAGCTGGGAATTTGTGGCGGGTGCCATAGAAGACCCGCCACAACTAATAATATAAACCAATGGCGGGCAAAGAAGATTGCCCGCCACAGCATAGACTATGCCCGCAACTGATGCCATTATAGCAGTGGTGGAAGGTTAGTGTCGGGCGCCCCTGGGAGCCTAGCCCACCACTGTTGGCCTTTTGGCGCCTGCCACTGCTACGCATTCCTGAAGTAGTGCCCCCTGCAGGCCTCCGGTGCCCGTATTCTGCTATATGAGGCTATTTGCCCTAGGAAAAAATAGAGAGAAGACTTTCGAGACGAAGCGTTGCCGTCTCGAGGCGGAACCTGGGAAGGAGCACTTTTGCTCTCCGGCGAAGCAATTCCAGAGGGGATACTTCCCGCCGGGAAGGGGAAATCGAAGCCATCGACACTACCAATGATCCTCTCATTGTGGGAGGACCAATCTTCATCAACCTTCACCAGCACCATCTATTCTCAAACCCTGGTGATGGGGTCATGTACCAGGGGTGGCTAACACCAAGGAGTCCGGCCTCGTCAACTACATGGGTGCCCAACCGGCCCGCGACATGGCGTTAACCCAAGGAGGCTAGGTGACCTTCTTGACACCCAACACTAGAGGGCGGGGGCGCCCCAGATCACATCCGATATGTAAACCCTAGACCTCTCCTGTCTATACAAAGGGAGGTCTAGGGTTCCCCTGATCCATCTATCCTCAGATAGAAGGAACTCTCTGTAGCAACATTTTACACCATTGTAACCCCTCGCACGAGGTATCCCTCCATCATGAATAACTGAAACCAGTAGGACTTAGGGTATTACTCTCCGGAGGCCCGAACCTGGATAAATCCCTCGTGTGACCTCCGATCCATGATTTGTAGCTGCACTCGTACTCCTACTGAGGTATCTGACGGAAATCTACTCCACAGTTGACACGCCAGGCATGGGCGGCACCGACTCGAGACAAATCATGGATCAGATCTTTCTCTTCTTTCAGAGGCCAATCGGCGGGGGAGAGCCTAACCTTTGGGTCCTTCACGTTTTATCACAAACGAGGCGGGCCGGGTCAACATCAACCTTCCGGCAGACCTCGCCGCCGCGGGACCTATTAAAGGGCTTCGCCACGATCTCACACAGACCGAAGGACGCATCTCACCACCAAACCAGATATGATCCATAGGCTGCCTCCACGCCATCAATGGAGTGGAGGCTGCACCAGTGGTCAAGCTAGTAGCGATGGTCTGCGGAGTCTGCTGCCTCGTTACCGACCCAGACACACACGGAGACGCCGACGCGGCAAGTACGAGTTCGACTTTAGGCAAGAAAAGAAGCCACACGCCAATCTTCCTGACTAACAAGGACAAGAACGCAAGCCTCCAGCCCTTCTGCGAGGTCACGTACTCTGGCCTCTAGGAATGGAAGGGTCGTCCACCGACTCAGTGACCGATGCCTGTTTCAATCAGGGGACATCCTATCCGAGGCCCCATGGGCGATATTTGTTCACGAGGTCATGATGAAGGAACCAACCACGAACGTGCTACGCACGACAGAGTCGATGGAGCCCGTGGCCTCGGGACCTCCGGTGGCAGGACTGATAGCGCCCACGACTCAGCTGTAGCTAGACCCTGTGTCGACACCTCAACCACAAGTCAGCATGGGGCTCCGTGTTAGTCCAGAACCCCCGATAACAGGGCATGTACGGAACTATCTCACAACCCCCATCGGCGGCACCAACCCCGCATCAAGAACCCTGGAGGCCATATGTGTCACCCAGCTTAACGCATAGCTCTTGCTTCAGCAAAAGGCACTGAGGTATCTATCGGAGTAATGGGCCATGGGTAGCCTCACCCGGGTCCCTGGATTTATCAAGACTTTGGGCCAGCTTCGCCTTGCTGTGCCCCAAGTTGAAGCTCCGCCCTCTGGGGGCCGGCTAGCTCAACGGCCGGCCACCAGGGGGCGGCCAACCTCCAGCAGGCGGCATCACGCGCGGCCGGCTCCAGCCAGCCGACCTCTAGGGAAGATGGCATCGAGCAGGCGGCCACCGTGCACCCTCAGAGTTTGTGCCGCCATTGAGAAAACGAGACAGGGCGTGGCTATAGTGAAGCCCTCACCCGCGAATCTTGGGAGTGGCGTGGCCACAGTGTCCCGTACGGGCGGAGATCTCCACACGACGTGGCACTGTTGCACCTCGCTTGACTCACTCTGGCAGGCGGAGCCCTGCTCCCCACGACGGCCTTTCGGTACGGCCCGCAGGCTTGCGGCCCTACCTGGCAGCGACATCCCAGAAGATGGCGCACGCGGAACCAATCGGACCAGGAGAGGGCCGACCTCCAGCAGGCGGCCGTCCCCTCCCCCGAAGCAAGCGCGCCATTAACCTGATGAGACCAGGTGTGGCTACATTGATCTCCCACCAGGCGGCGGGGCTATAGCCACACTAGGCTGACCAAGCCAGCGTCATTAGCAGCATGGCTATAGTGAGCAGCACCAACCAGACCCGCTAGCGGCGGGAGCGGCCTATCGGCAACGTACCAGACCAGTCGGCGGGGCCACCAGGCGGCGGGCCCCAGTAGTAGGCGGAGAAGCCGGAGGCCGGAGACGCTGACAGCCGGCCAGCAGCCGGCCAGATTACCATTGTACCCCTGGGGGGTAGGCCTATATAAACCCCCCAGGGCACCCATGCAAAGGGTTCCCACCCCATTAGACCTAGCCACATTCCTAGAGCAGGAGAGAGCTAGCCTTGCCTTCTCCTACCTCTAGCATACAGCTCAAGGAGCAACTTTGTATCACTTGTGCCTTTAGTGATCATGCGGAGACCCCGCAGAGCAGGACTAGGGGTGTTATCTCCTAGGAGAGCCCCGAACCTGGGTAAAGTACGCCGGCGTTCGTGTCTACGCCTCATCCCGCTTCCAGGCACCGGGGACGTTCTACTCGCTCCCACCATGATAAGCCATCCTTTGGCATATGTCGCACCCAACCCCCGACATTTGGCGCCCACCATGGGGCGAGGTGCACCGTCTCCCGGAGATCTGCTCTGGACGGGAACCCTGTTCCTTCCTGGCGAGCGAAGCCAGCCCAGCACGCCCGACGGCGTCAGCCTCGACGCCCTGCATGGCGCGGAGATCGCCTGCGCGGCGAGCTGCCTCGCCGACCTCGTTGTGAGATTCACCTCTCCGACGAGCCGGCCTCCGACGCGGGCACCGGCTGCCCCGAGAGCCGCCTCGTCAGCCCTCCTCGACAGCTTCACATCACCAGCAAGCCTGCTGTGGACCTGGAGTCTGTTGGCTCCACCGACCCGATGATCGTCGACTCCGACACGGCGTCGCTTGACGCATTCCCCACCAACATGGTGATCTACGACGAGCCGCCTCCTCGCGAGCACAGCGGCGGGAGCACCGTCATGGAGGTGCTGTCATCAATAGTGGCGAGTGCTCGGCTGGAGATGCTAGAGAACCACTCGATGTGGCGCTGCGAGACCTGACGGCGCCCATCCCAGAAGACGCGAACGTGAGACGCTGGAGGCATGCCGCGTCCAGCTTCTCGAGAGCGCTGGCTGACTGGCCAGCATGCGATGCTATCGGCGGCAAGATGGACAGAGCCGTCGGCGGCACGCCAGCTGCTGGGGGCCTAGCCGCATTGGCCCTGTCCGGTAGCGTGGTGGGACCATCCCAGCATGTTCGGGGCAGAACGCCGCGTCTACGCCACGCTGCAGAGAACATCCGGGTCGCCCAGGCGGTGACGGATGAACTGGAAGAGTACGAGGGCGACGAGAGTCGCCACATGACGGAGCGAGTCCAGCAGCTCCTAGACGCGGCTGCCGCGTTGCACGAAGCTGGCTGCCGCGCTGAAGAGCCCGCCCTACGGAATGAAGAGCCGCCCCATCGCCAAGATCACAGCGCGACATCCCAGATGCGACTGGCGACGCCCGCGGAAGACGAGGCAACGAGCTGGCGCTAGCCGAAGCCGGACTCGCCTTTCCATCGAGCGTGACGAAAGAAGGCCTCCCTCGAGCGGTGGAGCGCCGGGGCGATCCTCCGCCTCCTCCGCCTCGCGGAGCAAGACATCCACTCCGCCGCCTGTCATGCACCCGACACTCGGCAACCGCCTTGGCCGCCGAGATGGAGTCAGGAGAGAACGACGCCCGCCATCGGATCGACCACCTCAACCGATCCCTGGCGCTAGAAGAAGAAGACGCGCTGGGCCCGCCCTGTTTCGGCCCACGAATCCGGGATGAGCCCTTTCCCAAAGGGTTCACCCTCCCGCGAGATACGCCCAAGTACACCGGCTCCGTGAAGCCGGAGGATTGGCTGGTCGACTACTCGACAGCCGTCAGCATAGCAAATGGCAACAAGCGTGTTGCCGTGAAGTACGTCCCACTCATGCTTCAGGGCACAGCCCGAACATGGCTCAACAGCCTGAAGCCCCGCAGCATCAACAGCTGGGTTGATTTCACCGAGGCCTTCATCCGCAACTTCACCAGCACCTACAAGCGGCCTCCCAAGCCCCGACAGCTCTCCTTGTGCGTCCAAGGGCCCACAGAATCGACTCGCGACTACCTCACGCGCTGGGCCGAGCTGCGCAACTCCTGCGAAGGCGTGCACGAGGTGCAGGCAATCGAGTACTTCACCGCCGGGTGCCGAGAGGGCACCCTCCTCAAGCATCGACTCCTCTGCGACGAGCCTGCCACGCTCGACGAGCTGCTGATCATCACCGACAAGCACGCCACGGCCGACTCCTCCATGAAGGCGGAAATCCTAGTAGATGCGTCCGGCAAGGTGGCACCTCAGGCCCCTCGGACTCCGGCTGGTGAGACCAGTCGGCGACAGCAACCAAGTGACAACAAGCGGAAGGCCACTCAGCCGGCTTCCACCAGCCGGCAAGTGGCGACAATTGAGGATCAGCAGCCGGAAGGGCAGCCGGCACCCAAGCGGTAGAAGGGCGGCAAGTCCAATTGGTTGCCCGCCTTCTCTTATGAGCAGACCTTAGATGCACCCTGCAAGTTCCATAGCGGCGCAAAGCCGTCCAACCACACCACTCGGAAGTGTCACTGGCTCGCCAGAATCGCCAAGGGAGATGGACTCCTGCCTCCTCCGCCTGCCGGACCGCCGCCTCCTCAGCCCCAGCAGCCGGCGGCCCGACCAGTCGGCGCCATACAAGACGAGTACCCAGAGGAACACGGAGCTTATGTTGTGTTCACCAGCATGGCCGATGACAGACGCAGCAGACGGCAGCAACAACAAGAAGTGCAAGCAGTGGCCTCAAGCACTCCAGAATTCATGCATTGGTCTGAGAAGCCTATCAGTTGGAGCAGGGCCGACCACCCGGAAGTGATGCCTTCCCCAGGTTCATACGCCCTGGTCCTAGATGCTACCTTTGCAACGGAGAGGCGGGCAGCGCGTTTCTCCAGAGTCTTGATAGATGGCGGCAGCAGCATCAATATCCTGTACCGTGACACAATGGAGAAGTTGGGAATCAAGCAGAAGCAGCTCATCCCCAGTCGGACTGTATTCCATGGCATAGTCCCTGGCCTTTCCTGCTCACCAATCGGCAAGACCCAAATTGATGTTCTCTTCGGAGACAAGAATCATTTCCGCCGTGAGCCAGTTTGGTTTGAAGTGGTGGACCTCGAAAGCCCCTACCATGCACTGCTTGGCCGACCAGCTCTGGCCAAGTTCATGGCCGTCCCCCACTATGCTTACCTCAAGATGAAGATGCCGAGTACCAAGGGGATCCTGACCGTAGTCGGAGACTACAAGAAGTCAGTCGCTTGCGCCGCAGATAGCAGCCGGCTGGCCGAGTCCCTCGTGATTGCAGCTGAGAAGCGGCTCCTTGACCGGGTGGTGGCGTTGGCAGGCAAGAAGCCGGAAATGTCACCCATCCCCAAGGAGTCGGAGGTTGAGGGCTCGTTCAAGCCGGCCAAGGAAACAAAGAAGATACCCTTGGACCCGGAGCACCCGGAGAGGCACGCTGTCATAGGTGCAAGCCTTGACAGCAAATAGGAAAGTGAGCTCGTCGATTTCCTCTGTGAGAATCGGGGACATCTTCGCATGGTCTCCCAAAGACATGCCGAGTGTTCTGACAGATTTCGCCGAGCACAAGTTACATGTCCGACCTGACGCCAAGCCGGTCAGGCAGCCCTTGCGCCGCCTGTCGGAAGAGAAGAGAAGAGTTGTCGGAGAAGAGATAGCCCGGCTTCTAGCAGCCGGATTCATCATGGAAGTGTTCTTTCCAGAGTGGTTGGCCAACCCAGTCCTAGTATTGAAGAAGAACAAGCAGTGGCACATGTGCATTGACTATACTAGCCTCAACAAAGCCTGCCCCAAAGATCCTTTTGCTCTGCCAAGAATTGATCAAGTGATAGACTCCACAGCCAGATGCGAGCTGTTGAGTTTCTTGGATGCATACTCAGGGTACCATCAGATAAAGCTGAACCCGGCCGACAGGCTGAAGACCGCCTTCATCACGCCATTTGGAGCCTTCTGCTACCTGACCATGACGTTCGGCTTGAGAAACGCCGGCGCCACGTTTCAGCGTTGCATGCAGAAGTGTCTCCTCAAGCAACTCGGCAGAAATGCCCATGTCTATGTGGATGATGTGGTGGTGAAGACGGAGAAGCATGGCACGCTGCTAGAAGACCTCAAGGAAACTTTTGAGAACTTGCGCCGATTCCAGATCAAGCTCAACCCGGAGAAATGTGTCTTTGGAGTACCAGCCGGCCAGCTTCTTGGCTTTCTGGTCTCAGAGCGCGGCATAGAGTGCAACCCGGTGAAGATCAAGGCCATTGAGAAGATGGAGGTGCCCACCCGACTGCTGGACATGCAGAAATTCACCGGCTGCCTGGCATCAATTAGCCGTTTCATTAGTCGGCTGGGTGAGAAGGCTCTTCCTCTATACCAACTTATGAAGAAGACCACTTTTTTCGAGTGGAACGACAAGGCGGACGAAGCCTTTTCCCAGCTCAAGAAGATGTTGGCAACCCCGCCTATCCTGGCAGCTCCGACTGAGAAGGAGCCCATGCTCCTCTACATCGCTGCCACCAGTCGGGTTGTCAGCACAGTCATTGTGGTAGAGCGCAAGGAGGAGGGCAGAGCATTGCCGGTCCAGAGACCGGTATATTACTTGAGTGAAGTATGTCCGCCTCCAAGCAAAACTATCCACATTATGAGAAGATGTGCTATGGTGTGCACTTTGCAGCCAAGAAGCTGAAGCCTTACTTTCAAGACCACCCAATAACCGTCGTCTGCACGGCCCCGCTTGCGGAGACCATTGGAAGCCGTGATGCTTCTGGCCGAGTGGCCAAGTGGGCTATTGATCTGGCCCCTTACACCATCTACTACCAGCCTCGCACCGCCATCAAGTCACAAGTGTTGGCCGACTTCCTCGTCGACTGGGCCGAGACCCAGTACTTACCGCCAGCACCAGACTCCACCCATTGGCGGATGCATTTTGATGGTTCAAAAATGCACACCGGTATGGGAGCCGGTGTCGTCCTCACCTCTCCCAAAGGCGACAAGCTCAAATATGTGTTGCAAGTCCATTTTGCCGCCTCCAACAACGTAGCAAAATATGAGGCACTCATACACGGACTCCGGCTTGCCAAGGAACTCGGCATTCGCCGGATCCTGTGCTATGGTGACTCCGACTTGGTGGTCCAGCAGTCGTCAGGCAACTGGGACGCCAAGGACGCAAATATGGCAAGCTACCGCTTCCTCGTGCAGCAACTCAGTGGATACTTTGACGGGTGCGAGTTCCTTCCACGTGCCAAGAAATGATAATGAGCAAGCAGATGCCTTGGCACGGATCGGCTCCACCCGACAGGCGATACCAGCCGGCGTCGCCTTGCAGCGCCTCCTCAAGCCGTCTGTCAAGCCATCTCCAGAGTCCGACTCCATCTTCGTGCCGGCCCCTCCTGAAGCAGTCGGATCCGACTTGAGGATACCAGAAGCCGGCGCGGGGACTTCGGCAGGCGGCCCGGGGACTGCAGCCGTCGCACCTGGCCCGGGAATTCCAGAGCCCGGCCCGGGGACTGCAGCAGTCGGCCCGGGGACTTCTTCAAGACAGCAGGCGGCAGCCGACTCCAACCCGCCGCCTCCCAGCCCAACCGCCCTCGTACAAGTTGCTGTCGTAGCAGTCGGAGAGATAGCAGCACCATCATGGGCTCAACCCATCCTCAAATTCCTGGTAAACAAAGAGCTGCCAGCTGACGAGACCCTGGCCCGACTAGTGCAACCGGGAGTGGCGGCGTACACCATAGTCAACAAAGAGCTAGTTCGGCGCAGTGTCACTGGCGTGTACCAGCGCTGTGTGGAGCTGGACCAGGGCCAAGCAATCCTCAGAGATATTCACCAGGGTGAATGTGGTCACCACGCGGCCTCAAGAGCACTCGTCGCCAAAGCCTTTCGCCATGGTTTCTTCTGGCCGACTGCTCTTCAAGAGGCCAAAGAGTTGTTCCAGAAGTGCCAAGGGTGCCAGAGATTTCGCTCCAAGCCTCATTTGCCAGCTTCTGCACTCAAGACTATTCCCATTGCTTGGCCCTTTGCTATTTGGGGTTTGGATATGGTGGGGCCATTCAAGACAGCTCGTGGCGGCATGACTCATCTGCTTGTCGCTGTGGACAAGTTCACCAAGTGGATAGAGGCCAAGCCAATCAAGAAACTGAATGGGCCAACTGCCGTGACTTTCATCCCCGACATCACCACTCGGTACGGCATGCCACATAGCATCATCACCGACAATGGGACAAACTTTGCCATAGGAGCATTGGCTCGTTTCTGCGCGACGCAGGGCATCCTACTGGACTTAGCGTTCGTTGCCCACTCGCAGTCAAACGGCCAGGTTGAGCGAGCAAACGGCCTAATCTTGTCCGGCATCAAGCCCCGACTGGTCGAGCCTCTTGAGCGATCGGCCGGCTGCTGGCTCGATGAGCTGCCGGCCGTCCTCTGGAGCCTACGTACAACTCCAAACAAGTCGACCGGATTCACGCCCTTCTTCCTCGTCTACGGTGCTGAAGCCGTCATCCCGACGGACATAGAGTTCGACTCCCCACGAGTCACCATGTACACCGAGGTGGACGCCAAGGAGGCGCGAGAAGACGGCGTCGACCTGCTGGAAGAGGGCCGGCTGTTGGCACTCAGCCGGTCCGCCATCTACCAGCAGAGTCTGCGCCGATACTACAACCGCAAGGTGAAGCCAAGATCCATCCAAGAGGGAGACCTTGTGCTCCGGCTGATCCAGCGAACAGCCGGCCAGCACAAGCTCTCGGCGCCTTGGGAAGGCCCCTTCATCATCAGCAAGGTGCTGGGCAACGACTCCTACTATCTGATCGACGCTCAGAAGCCCAGAGCACGCAAAAGAGATGATTCAGGCAAGGAGACGGAGAGGCCGTGGAATGCAAACCTCCCTCGGAGATTTTATAGCTGAAAGCAGTATGTATCACGCTACCTTTCGTATTATGTACAAAGACTCCGGGCCCCCGACACGAACTCAGGGACTGCCCTTTTCCTTTATCTATATGATAAGCGTTATGCCCATGTGTGTGCCTTGTTATTATTTCCACCTGGCACCGGGTCGACCAGTCGGCCCGGAGGTTTGCCGCCTTCTACTATATGCCGCCTCCTGCAGCCGGACAAGTAATGTGTTGGCACCTAAAACTTCTTCTGTCAGAAGCCACAGTTTGTAGAGTGACTGCATGGCGGGCAGAGGCGGCAAGACAGTGCCCACATGAATAATGGTTAAGGAAAAAGCACATATAGCCGAGGTCGGCACCATACCTGCCCGGCAAGCTGCCGAGAAGCCGGCCGGCCGGCCTCAACCTCCCTTGCAAAAACCTCCAAACGGCTAAGTACTTGCCCTCCCGCAAAAAAGCTAAGTACTCAAACCAGCCGCAGTCCGCAGAGCAGCTGCCTGGCTGGCAAGAGGATAGCTAAGGGAGGGCGACAAAGGAAAAAAGCAAGGAGTACACGCAAGGAAAGTTAGAGATCGGCAGAACAAAGGATAAAGTTGCGATAGAATATTTACATAGATAAAGGCCCATCGCCCGGCATTCAGCAAAGTTTAATATACACCCCGCGGGTGGAATTGTGCGAATTTAACAAAGATGTCCAGACCAAGCAAGCAGGAAAAGGAAAAGATAAACACCCTAGGGAGCAGCGGAGGATTCTGGCTGGGCGCTAGTTGGTGTGACAGACGGCTCCGGCTGGATGCTGGGGTCGACGGTACCAGTTGGTGCAGCAGGCGGCTCCGGCTGAATGACGAAGTCAGCTGTGCTGGTTGGTGCGGCAGATGGCTCAGGCTGGGCGCTGAAGCTAGCGGCGCCAGTCGGAACGGCGGAGGGCTGGATGATGGAGTCGGTGGCGTCTGCCGGAGGAATGGGCGGCTGGTCGGTCACCACCTGGCCGCCCCAGCAGCAGTCGGCACTTTGGAGCACGGGTCGTTGCTTGAGGCCCGGTCGGGGTGGGGCTGATCATCCGCACCGGCCTCCGGCATGTCGACGTCGCTATCCTCCTCCTCCTCCTCCTCCTCATCCTCCTCCCCCTCTCCCTCCTCCCCTTCATCGCTGGAGTCGATGACTTCGGCCGAGTCCTTGCTGTCCTCCGGGTTTAGCCCGAGCCACTCCTGCGGCGCTTCGGCGCCTTCCTCGATCACCTCCGGAACGAAGACGCTGGTGTAGTTGAAGTCGGCGATCGCCGCCACCCTGCTGATAAGCTCGGCCGCCACCGCCGCCAGCTCCTCCTGCGCTTCCAGCGGAAACGTGGCCAACTGGGCTAAGTCTAGCCCAGGATACCATGCCTTGACGAACTCAAGGGCGCGGCGCGCTCCTGCCCGGGCTGCAGAACCCTTCCAGGCCTCCAGGCGGCCGGCCGCAACCTCCATCTAGTCGGCGGTCCGGCTTGGAGTGTGCGGAGCCGGCAGGCCTGGCCAGAGGGCAGAAATCGCTTGGGCCCCGATGCACTAAAGACGGCGTAGCACTTGATGGGCGGGCCGAAGATGGGCCTGGATGCTGAGGATCTGCTCATTAAGGGTTCGGGGAGTGTCAGCAGCAATTTGTGCGCCTTCCACCCTCCGCTCCTCACGCTGGGCCTCGATGGCTTGGCTCACGGCGACGGAGTGACCCGGGAAGAAATTTGCTTGGGCAGAAGGCAAGGAAAAACAAAGTCAGAAACAAGCAGCCAGCTTAGACAAAGGCCGGCCTCTCAAGACAATGAACAAGAAGAATAAAACTTACCGTCGACCAAGTCCTCGATGCTGCTGAAGCAGGCCGTCTTCTGCGCCTCCTTGTCGCCCCAGGCGGCATGCTCGGTTTCAAACTCGGGGAGGAGATCGGCCTCCTTCGCCTTTGCCTCCCACTGGGCCGTCTTGAGGGCCTCCGTCTTCTCGGCGAGCTTGGCGACCAGCCGGTTGCGCTCCTCGGTCAGCTTGCTGCACTCTGCCTCCTTGCCGCGCAGAGCGGTGTTGGCTTCGCTCAGCTGCTTCTGCAAGGCGGCGTTGGCCTCTGAAAAAAGGAAAAGAAGAAAGAGCATCAGTCAAAAAAGACAAAAAGGGATGCAGATGTCGGGGAGATTCGGCCCGACTGCTCGGCAGTCGGCCCGAATCTCTGGGACTACAGCCCGCGGGTGCGCCATCGCGCCCCGATAGAGAAGAAGTAATTAACAAAGGTGGAAACACTGAGGATATTCGGCCCGACTGCTCAGCAGTCGGCCCAAACCTCGGGGACTACAGCCCGCGGGTGCGCCAGCGCGCCCCCGCAAAGAAGGAAAGTCGGAGCTTACTCCGGCTTTCGGATAGATGGGCGGTCTGCGTCTCCAGCTCCCGAACCCTGGAGTTGAAGGTGACAGTGCGGAGATTGTGTTAGTCCTGCAGAAGGGATATGAGACAAGTCAGCATTTGACACATACAAGTTAAAGTTCCGGACCGCCTGCTCAGCAGCCGGCACGAAACTTGGGGACTACACCCACTGGGTGCACTAGCGCGCCCCCACAAAGAAAGCAAGAAGATCAAGGAAAAAAGAAAAGCGAAGGAAACTTACGCTTATGGCTGCACGTGACTCCAGGAAGGCTTCGTTGCAGCGCTTAAGGGCTTCGGCTTCAGCCCGAAGTTTGTCCTGGACGTCGAGGGATGCCTGGTTCAGGGCGCCCATCCCGCCCCCGTGTATCGAGCCAGCAGGGTGCAGCGGTGGTTGCCTCGGTGTTGGGGACCGATGAGCTCGTAGCACCAGCCTCTTGTGGCCGCGGTGCTAAGGCCGCCTTCTCAAGGCGACGACGCGTGGGTGTGCGGACCTCAGGAATCAGGCCCGTCACCACCGCGTCCCTGACTGGTGGCACCAGCGGCTCGGCCCGCTGCTCGTCCTGCGTCCCGGTAGTCGGTGGCGGCGGCGGCACAAGGACATCCGGCATGGCCACGTCGCCGCTCTCCTGCTCCCGGATCGGATGCTCGTCGCCGCTCCCCCCGGTTGTCGCCTCAAAATCAGGCGGAGGTGGCGCGGTGTTCAGGGGCGTCACGAGTAGCGGCTCTTGGCAGCGTGCAGCCTCCGCGAGCCGCTCCCTCTCTGCAGCTTCGGCCTCCGCCTGCACCAGCTTCCTCTCCGCGGCTGCAGCGGCCCTGTCCGCTACCGCCTTCACCAGATGGTCGGCCTCTTCCTCATGCACCTCCCACGCGTTCCGCTCTGTCGCCTCTCAGAGGTCGACGGCCGGGTCAATTCTCTGGCCGGTGGAGGAGGTCGCCGCCGACCTGATGACCGAGGCGGCGCTCGACTTCTCGAGGGTCAGCGGGGCCCTGAAATAAGAAGAAAAGTCAGAAAAGCTTTTAGGCTGGATTGGCGAGAAGACGGAAAACATGAAAAGAATACTTACGCCGACACCATGACTGGCACCTTCGGCTGCCTCTGATACTTGGCCACCTTGGCCGCGGCCTCTTTTCGCCTGGTCGCCGCGGCCGGATTCTTGGGCTTCTTCGGGGCGCTGCCAAACAGGGAAGCGCCTTGCCTCCGCTTGCGTTTGCCGCCTCGGGCGAGCGGCCAAGTAGAGGGGCCTGCGCCGGTGTTGGCAGTGCTCCGAGCGGGGCGCGGCTCATCTTCATCACCGTCATCGTCGGGCCAAGTCTCCACGCCGCCGCCCTCCTCGGAGCCGCTTGCTCCGCCGCCCCCGCCTGTTGCGTCGTCCGCCAGGGAGGCCGCCCCCAAGTCGGGGTCGTCCAAGTCGCTCACCGCCCTGTCCGGCAGGTAGTCACCACCAGGCCCCACGATGGCAGTCGTCGCCTCGGACATATAAATCTGTACTCAGAAGGGAGTCGCATCACGACAAGAGAAAGACTGAAAAACAGATCAGAAGGAAGAGATGAAGAAACTTACGGTAGGCGGCGGATCGTCGCGCGAGTACGGCCGCTTCCCGTACCGCCACTCTGCCTCCGACACCTTGAGGTCGGAGATCTCATTCACCATTCGCGCGACCTCAGTAGTCGGCATCTACTTCGTGCACAGCCGGCTGGGGTCGCAGTGCCCGCTCATCCGGAAGATTGGATGAGGGCGGCCCTGGAGCGGGAGAACCCGTCGCTCGACGAAGGCGATCAGGAGGTCGGAGGCCATGAGGCCCTCCGACTCCTGGAGCACCCGGAGTCGGCCGATGGCGGCCGCTGCATCCGGCGACACCGGCTTCGGTTTGTAGCCCAAGTTGGGCCGAGCTCCAGTGGGAGGGCCGGCCTCATAGGCCGACAGGTTGATGAAGTCGACAGCCGGGTCGACGTTCTCGACGTAAAAGTAGGACTGCTGCCACATCTTCACAGACTGTGCCAGCTTGATAACGGGGAAGGCGTTCCACTTCGCCGGCCGGCACATGGCGACAAACCCGCCGCACTCGGCCGCCGTGTCCTTGGCGGAGGTGCCGAGCTTCCCGTAGAAGAACGCTCCCCACAGCTCGAGTGTGGGGAGGATGCCGATGTAGCCCTCGCACACCGTGACGAAGGCGGAGAGCAGGGTCACGGTGTTGGGCATAAGATGATGAGGTTGGAGCTTGTTGAAGTCGAGGAAGAAGCGGAGGAAGCCGCTAACCGGAAGGCCGAAGCCGCGGAGGAAGTGCGAGCGGAAGACGACCCGCTTGTTCCCCCTCGGTGCCGGCGAGATATCCTCCTCCGGTGGCACCCACGCCTTGACGAATGCCGCGTTGGGCATCCGGCGCGTGTCGCGGAGGAAGGAGATGTGATCCTCGATCACTGTCGACCCCTCCCAATCGCCGCCCTTCTCGCGCACCATGGCTTCTGGCGGGCCGCGTGAGGAGGAGGGGTGCGTCGGCGATGAATGGCGGCACGGAGCAGCAGCGACAGCTATGGAGGAGAGAGCAGAGGAAGAAGAAAGAGTGGGAGGGGGCGCGCAAGCTTTGTCGCATCCCTCCCACCCAACCTACTTATAACCCTCGGGCTACGGAGCCGAGGGGACGGGGCGTGGGTCGTGGGATTAACTGCGCCCACGACCCCACGACCCCCATTTACCGTGCGCATTCACCACGCCTCGAGCGGTCATGGGAATTGCAACAGTCCCCCTCGACACAGCTGATCCGCCCGGGTGCCGAGGCACGGTAGTGGCGGGCCCGGCCCACTGTCATGTCTCATCAGGGGCATGGGGTGGCAGGCTGGCGTGCGCCGCATGGCGTGTCTGCAGCGGGCGGCGGCCCAGGAAGCTTAGCATGCACGCCACCTATTTTCCTGCCTTGGAGTTCAAAATCGACCAATAGCCCCGCCTAGATGAAGCCGGCTTCAGCAGCCGGCCGACCGCAAGACGGATCGACGCACTCCCGGAGCTCGGTGAGGGGGGAAGCCGCTGAGACTTCGCGGTCCCTCGACCACAACGCCTCACCGGCTTCGGGGACTACTGTCGGAGTAATGGGCCACGGGTAGCCTCACCCAGGTCCCTGGATTTATCTAGACTTTGGGCCAGCTTCGCCTTGCTGTGCCCCAAGTTGAAGCTCGGCCCTCTGGGGGCCGGCTAGCTCAACGGCCGGCCACCAGAGGGCGGCCAACCTCCAGCAGGCGGCATCACGAGCGGTCGGCTCCAGCCAGCCGGCCTCTAGGGAAGATGGCATCAAGCAGGCGGCCACCGTGCAACCTCAGAGTTTGTGCCCCCATTGAGAGGACGAGACGGGGCGTGGCTACACTGAAGCCCTCACCCCCGAATCTTGGGAGTGGCGTGGCCACAGTGTCCCGTACGGGCGGAGATCTCCGAACAGCGTGGCACTGTTGCCACTCTCCCTTGACATCACTCTGGGCAGGCGGAGCCCTGCTCCCCATGACGGCCTGTCGGTACGGCCCGCGGGCTGCGGGCCCTATCGGGCAGTGACATCCCAGAAGACGGCGCACGCCGAACTAATCGGACTAGGAGGGGGCCGGCCTCCAGCGGGCGGCCGTCCCCTCTCTCCAAGCTAGCGCACCATTAACCTGATGAGACCAGGTGTGGCTACGGTGATCTCCCACCAGGCGGCGGGACTGTAGCCACACCGAGCTGACCAAACCAGCGTCATTAGCAACATGGCTACAGTGAGCAGCCACGAACCAGACCCGCCAGTAGCGGGAGCGGCCTGTCGGCTCCGTACAACACGAGTCGGCGGGGCCCACCAGGCGGCGGGCCCTAGTAGTCGGCGGAGAAGCCGGAGGCCGGAGACGCTGACAGCCGGGCCCAGCAGCCGGCCAGATTACCATTGTACCCCTGGGGGTAGGCCTATATAAACCCCCTAGGGAACCCAAGCAAAGGGTTCCCACCCCATTAGACCTAGCCACATTCCTAGGGCAAGAGAGAGCTGGCCTTGCCTTCTCCTACCTCTAGCATATAGCTCAAGGAGCAACTTTGTATCACTTGTGCCTTTAGTGATCATGCGGAGACCCCGCAGAGCAGGACTAGGGGTGTTATCTCCTAGGAGAGCTCCGAACCTGGGTAAAGTACGCCGGCGTTCGTGTCTATGCCTCATCCCGCTTCCGGGCACCGGGGACGTTCTACTCGCTCCCACCATGATAAGGCATCCTTTGGCATATGTCGCACCCAACCCCCGACAATATCCACTCGCGAAGCCCGATTGAACGAGAGGATGACACGAGAGTGACTGCATCCCCCATGACGCCAACCACAGAACCTCCTCAACGACCTCGCCAACCAAGGTCGGGAGCAAGGAGTCAGTTTCAACATACCGGCACCAGAGCCCACTACACTTCCACCACCAAACACTGCCCGTGGCCTCCAGGTAGCGGCCACACTGGCATATCAACTGTGAACCATGCTAGGTAATCTCGAGCTCCTAGCCGACTTGACCCACGTGCTCCATAGGATGGTGTAACTTCAGGACAACATCTCGCGCTCCATGGACATACTGGCGGGCACCAAGAGCGTCTTGTTTGCCGCTAAGCACCCAAGCCAAAAACAACGGCAGGGATCCATCCAGCGATCGGAGGCCGCGCCGGCAGCCATGACCATACACTTGCGACAGCCTATATCGGTCGTCGCCGTGCAGAAGTGAGTGGCCCTACCAATGGTTAGCCCCACATCGGACGGACATCCTCACCACCAACATGGTGTGTGGGGAGGAACTTTTACTACTCCCGTGGGCTCCCGCCCGCAGGTTCAACTCGCTCACCTCGAGCATTTCGCCTGCGCTGTGAGGGGCAGGAGGTCATATCCCACCCTTTTCCACAATCTTTCATTGTGAGGCGCGTCTGGAAATATACAGGAGACACAAAGCCAGAACATTGGGATGGAGCAAATTCCCGTCAGATCCCTGAGTAGGGTTCATGAGAGACCGGAAGTACCGGAATGGACTCTGCACACACAATTTACACAGGTTCAGGCCTCAGAAGAGTAATACCCTACGTCCTACTTTGTTTTGGTATTCATGGTGAGGGCATACCTCTTGTAGAGGATTACAATGGTGTATGATATGTCTACCGAGAGTTTCTTCTAGATTGGATTCCAAATGAGGGCCCTAGACCTCCCTTTGTATAGGTAGGAGAGGTCTAGGGTTTACACGGAGAAGATATTTGATTGATCTGGCCACCGTCGTATGACTTGGGGCACACGTTCGCGGCCCTCTCCTTCTTTGGATTGCTTGATTCCCTCTGGGACTGGTGGGCCCTGTCGGTGTCAAAACTGGCGGATCTCGGGTAGGGGGTCCCGATCTGTGCGTCTTAGGCTGATGGTAACAGGAAGCAAGGGACGCAATGTTTACCCAGGTTCGGGCCCTCTGGATGGAGGTAAACCCTACTTCCTACTTGATTAATATTGAAGATATGAGTAGTACAAGAGTAGATCTACCACGAGATCCTAGAGGCTAAACCCTAGGAGCTAGCCTATGATGATTATGATTGTAATTGTGATCGGTCTTCAAAGGACCAACCTCTCCGGTTTATATAGACACCGGAGAGGGCTAGGGTTTACACGGAGTCAGTTACAAGGAAGGAAATATAATATCCGGATCGGCAAGCTTGTCTTCCACGCAAATGAGAGTCCCATCCGGACACTGGACGGAGTCTTGAGTCTTGTATCTTCACTCTCCAATAGTCCGGACGATGTATATAGTTCGGCTGTCCGGATACCCCCTAATCCAGGACTCCCTTAGTAGCCCCTGAACCAGGCTTCAATGACGATGAGTCCGGCACGCAGTCTTGTCTTCGGCATTGCAGGGTGGGTTCCATCTCCGAATACTCCAAAGTAATTATCAAACGCGTAGACCGTATCCGGATCTGCAAAATGATCCTCACATACCACCGTAGAGAGAATGATATTTCACAAACGTAATCTGCTGACCACGTGACATGTCATCAAGGTCGGGTCATTATTCGAACCGTTTTCCCACAACCAGCCATAGCGCAAATTGCGAGGCGGTTTCTTCTACACGTTTTGCCGTAGGAGAGATCGTGTACCCTTATTGTGGGATTCTCATCAATACGGGCACGGGTAATCCAACCGCACCACTAATCGCGGCGAGTAGGGAACGAGCGGGTTCCACCAGGCAAGTGGGGAGGTGCAAAAAAGCTTTCACCGTCTCTATAAAGAGATAAGGTCTCTTCCTCTTTACCCACGCCTTCTCCTTCCGCTAGTCCATTCCCCTCTGTTCGAGCTCTTGCGCCCAAGCATTCCTCCTCTCCATCGAAGAGAGGGTTTTTCGAAGATGTCCAGATCCGGAGCAGGAGGCAAATGGATGGCCTCTACCGTCCAAGAGAAGGACATCAAGAGGCTCCGAGAGGCCGGATACCTGGCCAAGAAGATCGGCCATCGTCTTCCACCAGCAGGACAGATCGTCCCTACTCCGGAGCCCCACGAGAGAGTTGTGTTTCTTCCTCATTTTGTCCATGGGCTCGGGTTTCCCCTTCACCCATTTGTTCGCGGAGTCATGTATTACTATGGGATTGATTTTCATGATCTTTCCCCCAATTCTTTCCTCAATATCTCGACGTTCATCGTCGTGTGCGAGGCTTTTCTCCGGATTTCGCCTCACTTTGGCATGTGGCTGAAGATCTTCAATGTGAAGCCCAAGGTGGTGAGAGGCGAGCATGCCGAGTGTGGCGGCGCCATGGTGAGCAAGATGCCCAAGGTCATTTGGCCGACGGGTGCCTTCAACGACTCTGTCAAGGAGTGGCAGCAACAGTGGTTCTATATCACCAAACCAGGCGGCATAAAGTGGGCCGCAGCTCCTGAGTTCAGATCCGGAGCCCCACTACGGCTCATGTCCTGGCCAAAGAAGGGCCCGAACTGGTCCTCGTCCGATGAGCTGTCACTGCTCCAGACGCACGTTCAAAGTGTGGTCGACAAGGACGTCAAGGTCGTCGATGTAGTCCAGGTGATGTTAGTTTGCCTGGTTCTCCCTTGCCAGCGCCGAGCCTGCAATTTGTGGGAGTACGACCCAACCGAGCACCAAACCCTCCGGGAGCTCTATGATTCCTCCCATGAGGATATCTGGAAGGTGCTCTTTAAGTCAGGCAAATCATGGCCGGGCTCCGCCGAGGACCGTGGGTACCAATTATCCCATTCTGCAAGCCCGGTAAGTTATAGCCATGCTCTGTCCATCCAGGCTTCAGTTGGCATGTCTTGAGGGAGACATTTTTATCGTGCTTTATCATGACCCCAGGGATGGATAAAAAAGGTGGAGCGGATACATTGTCCAGCCCCGCTGCCAGAGGAACCGGGCGGACCTCTTCTGACGAAGATGCTGGTCCAGCGCCTTACGGGGCGCCAAAGAAAGAGGCCTCCAAGAAGGTCAAAAAGACCCGGAGTGGCCTCCGTCGCTGCGAGGCTTCCGATGCAAAATCCGAAGACTCCAGCGACGCTCCTTCTTCCGAAGACGAGGAGGAGGAAGCAGAGGAGGACGAGCCTCACTCTGGAGGTGGGAAGAAAAGGACGGCCTCCTCATCCCTAGAGGCCGAATCGCCCAAGAGGGGGAAAGGTTCCCTCCCAGAAGCATCCACCACGACTGCCGATGACAAGCCGAAGTGGGATCCCAGGGCCCAGCCCTTGGAAAAGTCGTAAGTATACGAAATCCGAACACGCATATGCGTCCGACTTTTTTTGGGTATAGTAGTTTTAACTGTCGCCATATTTCATACAGCCCGGCGAGGTCTCGCGCCGGACAATCCTCATTGGAGGATTCGCTGAACTTAGATGCTTTGGCGAGCGAGACACCTCCGGAGGCTCCTTCCCCGAAGTTCAGGCACGACACCGAGGTGTCGTCTCAAAGAGACCCGGACCAGGAGAGGCATGTCTCTGGGCCGGACACGCGGGGGCGGATAAGGCCCCGGAGACCTCTAAGGCTCCAGGATCGAGCGAGCAGCCACCTTCGACGGTGGGAGGCCTGCCTACCCCGCTGGCATCCTCTGTCCAAGAAGAGCTGCCAGGCGGTCTATCGACAGCATTGAAGAGCGCGTCTATTGTCGATGAACACCGGACCCTCATGGGTGTGGTGGTTGAGAAGATTTAGTCCGCCGAAAGCGGGCTAAATGAGTGCTGCCTTGGCCTTATAAAGGCCTTTGAGGTATGTTTTCTAAGAAAACTTTGAGGAATCGTCATAATATGAGTAGTAGCCCCTGATACACTGTCCGGCGGCAGAAAGAGAGCCGAGCAGGGGATCAAATCCTCTGCTTTTGCAGGAGCCTTTGTTAATGACGTATACCCCTTTGTGTGAAAACAGGCGTTTGCAGAGAAGACATCCGCTCATAATGTGGAAGTGTCCGGACTGAAGCAGAGCCTGGAGCGGGCCGAGGAGGAGCTTGGCCGTGTGAAAAAGCAATTGGAGGACAAGCAAGGTATGTTGAAACATTGTCGTGAATTTGGCACAAATGAGTAATGGTGCCTAGTGAAAAGTATTCGTATTGTATGCTCTAGGAGCGAGTGCCGAATACAAGGCACTAAAGAAGGTTGTGGCGGATGCCAACGAGAAGGCTGCCGCCGAGAAGGCGCTTCATGAGAAACACGAGGCCAGGGTTATCGCAGCTGAGCGAGAGCTCCAGGAGGCTGTGAAGAAAAGCGAGGGCTTGGAGCAGAGTCTAGTAGGGAAAGAATCCGAACTCGCCCAAGCTCTCAAAGCTGCAGAAGATGCTCGGGAAGAAGCCGGAGGTGCTGTGCGGGACATTCAGGAGGACGGAAAGTTGCGGCTGGTAAGGCCTTCTGTATTCTTAGCCATTTGGACATGATAATGGGAAGAATTCTAATGGGCAAGCTGAATTCTTATTTTTCCAGGGGCGTTTGCGGATCTTCCTTGCAGCATATCGGATGCCGCCCAATTCTACCAGACCGAGGAGAAGAAGTCTGCGGAGAGGGATTTCTGGTCGCAGTATTTGGCACCGAACTATTCGGTGCCCTTTATCGATCAACTGAAGTAGCTGGCGAACTGCACCAGGCGGCCGCACTAGCCATGAAGGACTTGGTTGTCCGGCTGTGGCCCACGGAGCCCATTCCGAGCAATTACTTCGGGCTCGTGAAGCGGATTGTGGGCGCCTGTCCTCGGCTTGATGCTGTTAAGCGATCGGTCTACATAGAGGGTATGCGTATGGCGTTTGCCCGTGCAAAAGTGCATTGGGGGAAGCTTGACGCGGAGAAGCTGATGACTGAGGGGCCGCTAGAGGGTAAGGAGCACCGCGAGCCCGAACTGTACTATGAAGGTGTACTCAAGGGAGCGCGCCTTGCGGCGGATAAGTGTACGATAGACATTATATTTCCCCGAGGGCATTCGTGTCATTCTTTGTAATATGGGATACTGGCACTTTTATTATTTATTGTATGTTTTGTTTGAACACTTGTTCTTCCTGTGCGGCTGTTTAGTGTATGTAAATACTGAGAGTTGGCCAGTCGTCGGCTTCTGCCCCCACGAAAGAAATTCGGGGGTGTTCGGGTCATACCTGAACACTCTTTATCCCATGGGCTGGTCCTTTTAAGGAGGTGTTCCTCACCACGAACCAGGCAATTGGACTATAGGTCTTTACCACTCTCACTTAGCCATAGGAATTCGAGTATGGTCGGCGCAGCCCCTAGTGTTCGGAAGGCCGAACTAGGGGCTCTATTGGCGCCTGATCGGAAGACCGACCCGTCGCACTCAGCATTTATAATGGCGTTATGCGGAATAAATCTTTAAGGATTTTACAACCTCTTGAACAGCTGACCAGTTCTCGTTGTATCATGACAGTCGGTTTTTGGCTTTCTCTACTGAGGTGCTCGTCCGGCAGAACCGGGACACAATCGCAGTAGTTCTCCCAGCGCTACCTTAGCCGATGGGGTGGAACGTAAGGTACCAAAACATGGGAGCCGGGCAAACCCAACCAATGACCCAAGACATGATTCAGAGCTGATGCATATAGTACTATAAGTTTGGGGTGCCGAGCGGCCGAGAAGGTGGTCGGACTTTATTGCCGTACTGCGAAGCCCCTGGCATAATCGGGCGTAACATGAGGTGTCGATGAAAAACGACGGCCGGTAAGTGTTATTTAAGTACGCATTGTAGTAAGATGATATGTCTATGCATATGAGTACGATTTATGATTATGAAAAGAGGTGTTTTTGGCAGAACCTGTGATGGCCGGACTGAAGGGGGCTGTGAGTGGATTTGAAGTGAATCCGGACTGCCTTCTTTAGGGGGGGGCTCCTTGTGTATCCTGGCCGATTCCACGTCGCCAATCCTGTTCTGCGTCAAAGTTAGTCTGTAAAGGCAAATACTTGGAGGTAGCTGGACGTCCTCTTGTGGTTGGTCCGAGGGTTCCTGATTGGACCCTGGTTAACCCAGCCGTTATACCGTGAATTAGCGTGGACTCCTCAGTTGGTGTCCGGATAGTTGGCTGTCATATCAGAATTTTGATAGGCATGCAGGACTCACTACTCCGGCAGTTGTATGATTTCCGCTCTAAGGGCGGGGTTTGGCCTTGCCCATAGGTGTGATTGCATCACACGATGTTGGCCTGAGTGAGATCTAGCCGACGTGGATCATCCCATTAGCATATGGTAAATTACCATATGATGGGAAGGTGCTGAAGAATTATTCTTTGGCGTGGCATTTTTTGCTGATCCGAAGACAACCGTTAGAGTGGTGGGCCAATAAAACCTGGCCTTTGCACCTGGCATCTTTTAGAAGATGTTATTTGTGGTTTCATACCTACGGGGGCTTTATGTGTTATGAAGCCCCTGGACTACTTGGTCTAGAGGTACTGCAATTGAAATGCTGTGGTTGATAATATCCCAAGTTGTCCCCCTCCAAGTATCCCACCGTGGCCAGTCCGGCCTGCTTAAAGGCAGGCTGATCAGGGTAGTATCCATCTTTGGCACCATCCGATTGTTTTCGTCTCCTGTGCCGGTATTGTTGTGGCGGGGCTTGGAGCGGCATCGACGGCGCCCATGCTTTGTTTTTCTCCCTGAGGGGTTATCCTCCGTTGCCTCATCGCCATTGGTTTCCTTCGGAGTGTCCACCATATATATATCACAGGAGGAGGTGTCTGTCCACCGCCTAGTGAGTGGTGGTTCGTGTTCTTCTCTTGCATCATCGTCCATACTGTCGATGTCTTCGGAGTCGAAGTCAAGCACATCGGTTAAATCATCGACCGTGGCAATGAAGTGGGTGGTGGGTGGGTAGCGAATTCCTTCATCGCCTGCTTCCTACTCGGGCCGGACATAGTTCGGCCAAGAGCCTCCTGACAAAGAGAGAGACTTTAATGAGTCCAGCATGTCGCCAAAGGGCGAGTGCTGGAAGATATCCGCAGCGGCGAACTCCATCACCGGAGCCCAACCTGGCTCGGCTGGCTCGAGAGTGCACGGACTGGAACCAACAACCGGATGCGAGTCCGGGTGTCCGGAGTCACAGGCTTTCCTCAGAAGTGAGGCTTGTGTTCGGCTCCATCCCGATGAGTGTACGACCTGCGGGGCAGGGTCCATCCCTCCGTCCTTAGGCAACGCAGCCTGCTCCGGATTTAGGTCCGGGGCTACTGCAGGGGTGATAACGCGAGCATTGTCCGACGGCAGGTCTAAGCCGTGCTCGTCGTGATTGTCCGGTGTTCCTAGCATAGGCCCGAATCCGTCGAAGATCAGGTCTCCGCGAATGTCCGCCGTGTAGTTCAGGTTTCGGAACCTAATCTGGTGGCCAGGGGCGTAGTTGTCGATCTGCTCCAGATGGCCAAGCGAATTAGCCCGCAGTGCGAAGCCGCCGAACGCAAAGATCTGTCCGAGGAAAAAAGTTTCACCCTGGACCATGTCATTGATGATGATTGAAGGAGCCATCGAGCCTTGCAGCAACGACACAGAGGAACTCTCAATGAAAGCACCAATGTCGGTGTCAAAACCGGCGGATCTTGGGTAGGGGGTCCGGATCTGTGCATCTTAGGCTGATGGTAACAGGAAGCAAGGGACGCAATGTTTACCCAGGTTCGGGCCCTCTCGATGGAGGTAAAACCCTACTTCCCGCTTGATTAATATTGAAGATATGAGTAGTACAAGAGTAGATCTACCACGAGATCGTAGACGCTAAACCCTAGGAGCTAGCCTATGATGATTATGATTGTAATTGTGATCGGTCTTCTAAGGACCAACCTCTCCGGTTTATATAGACACCGGAGAGGGCTAGGGTTTACACGGAGTCGGTTACAAGGAAGGAAATATAATATCCGTATCACCAAGCTTGTCTTCCACGCATAGGAGAGTCCCATCCGGACACGGGACGGAGTCTTGAGTCTTGTATCTTCACGCTCCAATAGTCCGGACGATGTATATAGTCCGGCTGTCCGGATACCCCCTAATCCAGGACTCCCTCAGGCCCTGGTCAAGGTCGAGGCTAGGCTCCTTTACGTCAGGCACCCTAGGTCTGGGACCCCGTCAGTAGCCCCTGAGCATGACGGAAGTCGCGAGTATCCGGGCTCCAAGATCTCCGTCGGGCTCTTCTTCTTGTGCCTCTGGCCTCCTAAGCTGTTAGCATAGAGGTCCCATCCTTCTTGGTGTTGGTGATGTTGTCATGTCATATTTGGATGACTGGGCTAGACAGAGCCGAGTGGGCGATCCATTAGTCATGCAAGCTCGGTCTTGGAGGCGGCTCATATGTCGGTTCTTTATTAAGGAGAGGGGAAGGAGCAACACTTCTATAAAGCGATCCACCCATTCCCTCTCACCTCCCGCTTTTGTCGTCTCACGCTTAGGGATGACATAAATGGAAGCCGACTCCTCCTCCGGTTGTTAAGCCAAATTGCCATTAAATTGTTCAGGCGCCGCCCCAGAATGCACGTGCCAGTGACTGGAAGAAGTCCCACTCACCTGGAGTGATTTGGAGTGCTTGGTTGTGTTGGGCTGGCTGCCGAGGAAGTCTTCGATGGCATGGTTGGCGCCTGACAAGGAGGATAAGGTCTTCTACTAGCTACTCTGGAACCTGGTGGTTCACGAGGCATTCCTCTTTCACGGACTTCGATTCCCTTTGAGCATGCTTGCCCGGGGTGTTCTCACCCACTATGAGCTCCAACTACATCATCTGACGCCGAGCTGGGTGCTACATTTTTCTTGCTTCATAACCTTTTGCGAGTTCTCCCTAGGAATTCCGCCCCACTTCAACCTCTTCAAGGATATCTTTGAGGCAATTCCTCGCCTAAAGAGGGGCAAGATCCCCTCCTATGGTAGCACGAAGCTCTGACCTCGCCCGGACGCGGGTTTCGTCATGATTGCAACTATCGATGGTCCGGAGTCATGGGAACGCCAATGGTTCTATACCATCGACATCGCCCGGGGGCATCATGAGATCGGTATGCAAGTCTTCTCCGACGTCTCGTGCTGCCCGGCCCAGGGTGGAGCTCGAAGACAGAATTCGAACCCGAAACCAATTTTCTCATCCAAGCGGTCTTCGAGATGCATGAGAGGGGGTCTAGCCGGCGCTCATCTTGTGAAGACATGGATGGAGAGAAGCATTCCTCCCTTGGCTCCTGGGTGTCTCTCTTGTAAGATTATCGAGGCCTGGATGACCCAAATCGCCTCCTTCAGCAGGGACTCCTCGAAAGCAAACTCGAGGCTTGTATGAGAATTCTGATCGGCCTTTCTCTTGGTGAGATACACATGGGGGTCACCTACGAGCCCTTCAGACTGTGACATCCCCGATAGTTGGTAAGGCACCATGAGGATTGGTGTTGTTCCAACCTAAATTGTTCGTGGATCTCTTCTGGCCATGCTTACTTAGCAGGCTGTCGTGGTGGGCGCGGCAGATGCCAAGGGATGGCTGAAGAGAGGGACATGCTCGAGGGCACCTGTGGGCTCTAGAGGCGAGGTTTGCATGAGCGAGCGGGGGACGCAAGACATATCGAGGTTCGGGGCTCTCCGGAGAGATAACACCCCTAGTCCTGCTGAGTGTTTTTATGTGCGTGTATATGTAGTAGTACAGAGTTGCTTATAGAGTTGTTTGGAGGAGGAAGGAAGGCAAACCAAGGCTTAGGTTGCTCCTTCTCTGGTGGGTGTGTATGTGTGTTCTAATGGGAGGTTCGCCTGAACGCGTGCCTGCAGATGGAGGCCTCCTGGGGGGTTTTATAGGTCAACCCCCAAGATTACAATGGTAAAGATACGAGGTCGAGGGGCCGGGTTGCCAGTGACTGGAGGCCAGCGCTAGGACCCACCGGGTACCCGGGTACGCCGAGTTCTCCGGGATGCACTGTCGCTCGGAGTGCCGTACGTCACGTAGTGGGCAAGCCTGACCGGCTATAGTGTTGGGACACCCCGTCGCCATCTGTACTCGCCGATGGGATGGAAGCACACTATCGCCATCCTTGAGTCCGGTCAGCGGGGGTAGGTGGGGTACTGCAGCCACGCGTGCCCCATCATGGGGCTCTACCCCACCATACGCTTGGAGGGGAAGGACGCTGACTTGTCGCCAGGTTGAGGGCTGTGCCGGGATCCAACTTGTTGGGTTCGGCCGGCATGTGTCAGGCCTGGCCATGTTGAAGTCTTGGACGCGTTGGAGTCTTGGCCGCGTTGGAGTCTTGGTCGCGTTGAAAGACTTGGCCAGGTTGTCGAACCTGGCCAAGCGCAACTGGACTAAGGGGCGAAGCCAGCCCCAATATTTTTGAAAAGAATCTAGGCTTCGTTGCCTGCCCGGGGTTTATCCCCCCGACAGTAGTCCCGGAAGCTGTGAAGGCTCACCGGCACTGGGCAGGGGGCCTTTACAGTTTCATTCCTCTGAGGAGGCGGCAGATGTCGTTGGAGCTTGGCAGCTGCCGGGTCCGGCAGCACCAACCGTTTGCTGAATTTTTGGAAGGTGAATCGCGGAACCCCGTCGAGGGTGGGAACCAAAAGATCTGCCGAATCTTGAAGCGGAAGGGACGCGCTCCCTTGGTTTCAATGCACGCGCCACGTGGCGTGCGGTTGCTGAGCAGTCCTGACAGGCCACACGCGTGACAAGATGTTACGGTGGGGTGGGGGCCGCCACGCCGCGCCCTCGGGCCGCACGTGGGGATTTATTGTGGCAACTGCGGACGGTTGCCCTTCTCGAGGCAGTTAGCTTGCACGTAGGTTGTGCCCACCTATTGTGGGGAAGTGGAAAAGGTTGGCGCACCCGATCCCACTTCCCCACACTCGTCTCATGGTTATAAATTGGGGGGAGGGGGCGGCAATAAGAATTTACGCACGCACCCTCTCCTTGCTTCCTTCTTCTTCCTGCCTCGCCCCAGAGCTCGCCGCATGCCGCCACACACCGCTCACTCCAGGCGAGGTGCCGTTGCCGTGCTTGCGCGTACAACCAGCCGCCGTTGCTTGACGTTTCGTCCTTCCCCGCCGCACCCTAGAGATGGAAGGCTCATGGGAGGGGTCAGAGGTCACCGATTCGGACATTCAACATCTTCGTGAGACCCGCCGGCTACCGCCGGTGGAGGACGTAGCCGCACGCGCACCCGGGGCGGAGCGATCGCCGGCGCCACAGGACGGCGAGCGCGTCGTCTTCGTCAACCACTTCTACCCCGGGTTTGGCCTCCCCGCGAGCGATTTCTTCCGTCCTTTCCTCTCCTTCTTCGGCCTGCAGCCGCACCATTTGGGCGTGAACGCCGTGGCACAGCTTGCGAGCTTTGTCACCCTCTGCAAGGGTTATCTGGGGGTGTAGCCAGACTTGGACTTTTGGAGTCTGCTCTTCTTCCTTAATAAGCAAGGGCCGGGGCCGGATCCATGGCGGACTGCGGGGCCGCCGTGGTCTCAATCCGGGCCAACGGAGGGTTTCCCAGGATCCCCTTGGAGGATTCTGCCAAGAACGGGCAGAATTCTTTCTTCTACGTGCGCAACGTCGGCGGGAGGCCTGATACGTCTCCAACGTATCTACAATTTTTGATTGTTCCAAGCTGTTTTATTATCAATCCTGGATGTTTTATAATCATTTTATAGTAATTTTATATAATTTTTTGGTATTAACCTATTGACATAGTGCCAAGTGCCAGTTGTTGTTTTTTCTATGTTTTTTACACCGCAGGAAATCAATATCAAACGAAGTCCAAATGCCACGAAACTCCACGATGAGTTTTTATGGGCCAGAAGAAAGGCAACGGGGCCAGGTTGCACCTGGGAGGTGCCCCGAGGGGGGCACAAACCACCAGGGCCCGCCTCGCTCTCTCCTTTGTCACCCCACTCCCCTCCGGGCTCTCCCAAGATCCCCTTCTCCGCCTTGCCCGGACGCCCACCATCGCCATGGACGCACCTGACCGCGCGCCCTCCGTCGACCCCATCGCCTAGGACCGCACTGGGAGCTCCGCATTCGAGCTCCACTATGTCTACGACCGCTACGTTGAGCTCAGGGCCGCTCCACCGTCGCCGACGTCCTCTTCTTCCACCTCGGCCGCAATGGGCGGTGTCGATGTTTCGCCACCGCTAGCGCCTCCCCGAGCCTGCTACGCCATCCTTCGAGTTTGTTGTGAGCCACCGTCCATACCCCTCCCCTTTCCCCCTTTGATACGTCGCCGTAGTTGTCGCCTTATGCTCGTCCGTGGCCATACACGTATTGTACGCGCCCTGCTGCCCACTTGCATGGTGCTCACCGCACCGACGGCTCACGCCTAGGACGAGCCCACGCGCGTGCTCGGCCGCCCCTGACTGCGCCCTCGCCCGAGCTCCCATGCCGCAGCTGCTGCGTGCTCCACCGCTTCTGCCCTCTGCTACTGCGCCGTTGCTGCTGACTTTGCTTGCTGCTCGCGCCTGCTGTTTTGCTGCTGCTCTTGCCACCACGGTTACTGCTCCCTACCACTACTAATTCCTGTCGCTACTGTGTTGTTACTTGCGGCTGATTCGGCACCGCTGCTGCTGCGAGGCCGCCCAGCCTCCTGTACTGCTGCTGCTGCTCCCTCTCTTCTGCCGCCAGCCGCCCGCCTGCGTGTGGCTGCCCCTCCCGCGTCGCGTGCTGAACCTGCCGCTCTGTCTGGCCACGCCGCCCCCTGTTGCTTGCGCCCGCACCGCAAGCCCCAGCCGTGGCCTCGCTCACCCCGGCTGGCGCCCGCCGGCCCCGCTCTCGCTGCAGGCCCGAGATCCACCGCCCCACCGCTCGCTGACGCCGCTGCCACAACCCACCACCTTCTCCCCCATGGCCACTGTTCGACTCGCCGGGGAGCGCTCGTTCGAGCGCCACCACCTACGCGAGCTGCCGTGGCCGGAGTCGGCCTGCCGGTGATCGCGGGAGCCGCCGGATTAGCGCCGGTGGTTACGCTGACGTGGCATCATTAGATTAGGTTAATCACATGCTTAATTACCTCCCATGTGTATGACAGTAGGACCCGCTGTTTAATTAGAACAATTTAATTAAAAGAAACAAACTGTTAGTTTTAAAGTGAGTCACTAACACGCGGGTCCCACCGAGCCCGCTGACTGGTCAACCATGGACCAGTCAACTGCTGACCCACTGTAAGCCCCTGGTGCACCTATGGGTGCACTGCACTGGGTGCACCCATTGTTTAACTGGATATTTTCGAATTAATATTAAATTCAGAATTTTGTTTAAAACTTTGAAAAATAATAGTAATTAAACCGTAGCTCCGATGAAAATGTTTTCTACATGAATGCTGCTCAAAAAATGAGACGAATCCGAATACGCGGTCCGTTTACCTGTCAGATGCCTCTAACTATCTGAACATGGAAAATTTTCCCCCTCCGGTCTTTTGTCTGACACAGGTCCGGAACCGGGAAAACATTCCCGGTTGAATTCCCCCTTCACCTATCGTGCAACACTTCGTTAGGTCGACCCTTAGTTCTACTTTTCGTTATGTCATGCTTAGTGGTACCTCTGTTTGCTCTATATTTACTATTTCTTCCCCCTCTTCTCTCCGGTAGACCCCGAGACCGCTGCTGATGTTGCTGTGATCGACTACGTCACCGACGACACTTCTCCCTTTTCAGCAGAGCTTCTAGGCAAGCCCCCCCTTTGATCATCCAGATATCGCCCGTTCCATTCTCTCATGCTTGCATTAGATTTTGCTACTGTTATTGATTACTCCTATTCTGATGCATAGCCTGCTTTTGTAACCTGCTTATTGTTACCTACCTGCTTATCCTAAACTACTTAGTATAGGTTGGTTAGTGATCCATCAGTGACCCCCACCTTGTCCTTGTTGCCCCTGCTTCATCATCGAAGACCCGATCAACGGAATCGAAGACCAGGCCCCGACACCGCACATCACTTTCCCCTTAGTTGCTCGACACTACTGGGTTACTATCGAGTGCCGAGGGTGAGACCTCATCAGCACTTCTGATGTTAACCCTGTAGTGTAGCTATTCGGTCGTGGTCATCGAGGGTGATTCCACCTTAACCACTTCCGATACGACTCTGTCGTGCAACCCCTCAAGTGTGAACCTCGAGGTTGGTTCCTCTTACGTTCACCTTGATGATTACATCGAGTGGAATCCATCGAGGGTGGTTCCTCAGGGTTCCCCTTGGCGTTAGACACACAGTTACTATGGTTACTAAGACTTTACACTGAACCATGTTACCAAAGACAGGTCGACCCTGAGGGGTACCCGCGCGAGCTTAATTGCGAGTGATGTGGAGTCGGGTTGACCTGGAAGGTGCCTGTGAGATAATTACGAGGCGTGGCCGGGCATTCTTAGCCCTTGCCGCAAGTCCTCGAGCCGGGGCGACGGGGTCACATCAATCGTGAGTCTCTGCTCGTTACCGCGTGCTCCTAATCCACTACGATTTGGATATTTGATCCGAGGGGCCTCTGGCCTGCACTAACCATCACGTGGACATAGTATGGGCGCTCTGCATGGTATGATTAGCCGAAGCTTAATAGACGTGATGCGACTGAGCGGCGCGCGCCGGGTTGGACTGGTAAGCACCTGCCATTTTAAGGAGGTAGCTAGGTCTGCTCACCGGCCGCGTTCGCAACGTGCAGGAGTTCCCGGAGCGATGGGCCATGACCCCTGGGGGCATAGGTTTAGACCGGCGTGCTGACCTCTCTATTTAGCCTAGGTCGGGTTGTAGCATATTGTATGGCCGAGGCCGGGCATGGCCCAGGAAAGTGTGTCCCGCCGGAGTTAACCGAGCGTGGTGGGTAAGTTGGTGCACCCCTACAGGGAAGAAAACATCTACCGATAGCCTGTCCTATGGTAATAGACACTTGGAGTTGTATCCCGATCGATACAACTAGAACTGGATACTTGAGGTGAAAACTGGATAGTATGGCTCTGGGAATGCTTTCTCGTAGGGAGTTGAGAAAGGATCTCTAGCCGAGGTTGATAACACTACTACTACTTTACTTTATGCTACTCTTATCTCTTCTGATGCTGCAAGATGCTTGGAGCTGCTTGAAGATGCTAGTCTTCGATAGGCTAGGCTTTCCCCTTCTCTTCTGGCATTCTGCAGTTCAGTGCACATATGCTACCCATTTCATTGACACCGATGCATATGTAGTGTAGATCCTTGCTTGCGAGTACTTTGGATGAGTACTCACGGTTGCTTTGCTCCCCCTTTTCCCCCCTTTTCCATTCTTCTTGGATGTCGCAACCAGATGGTGGAGCCCAGGATCAAGACACCACCTTCGACAACGACTTCTACTACACTCAGGGTGCCTACTACTATGTGGAGGCCGCCACCGACTAGGAGTAGTTAGGAGGCTCCCAAGCAGGAGGCCTTGCCTTTTCGATCGATGTTGCTTTGTGCTAACCTTCTTAAGGCAGACTTGTCTAACCTACGTCTGTACATAGATATTGTTGCTTCCGCTGACTTGTGTATTCGAGCTGATGTATTCAAGCCCTCGAGGCCCCTGGCTTGTAATATAAAGCTTGTATTATTTCAATTTGTGTCTAGAGTTGTGTTGTGATATCTTCCCGTGAGTCCTTGATCTTGATCGTACACATTTGCGTGTATGATTGAATCGGGGGAATCACAGGCGCGCCCCCACCCTTATGGGCGCCTCCAGCGTCCACCGACCTATTTCTTCCGCCTATATATTCTCATATATTCTAGAAACATCAGAACATCCATCGAAACCACTTTTCCGCCGCCGTAACCTTCTGTTCTCGCGAGATCCCATCTAGAGGCCTTTTTTGGTACTCTGCCAGAGGGGTATCAACCACAGAGGGCATCTACATCAACCCTATTGCCCTTCCGATTCAGTGTGAGTAGTTTACCACAGACCTACGGGTCCAAAGCTAGTAGCTAGATGGCTTCTTCTCTCTCTTTGATCCACAATACCATGTTCTCCTTGTTGTTCTTGGATATCTATCCGATGTAATCTTCTTTTGCGGTGTGTTTGTCAAGATCCGATGAATCATGGGTTTATGATCAGATTATCTATGAATACTATTTGAGTTTCTTCTAAATTCTTAGTAATTCTCTTCGAACTATCGGTTTGGTTTAATATCTTAGTAATTCTCTTCAAACTATCGGTTTGGTTTGGCCAACTAGATTGGTTTTTCTTGCAATGGGAGAAGTGCTTTGCTTTGGGTTCAATCTTGCAGTGCTCAATCCCAATGACAGAAAGGGACATGACACGTGTTGTATTGTTGCCATCATGGATAACAAGATGGGGTTTTCATCATATTGCTTGAGTTAATTCCGCTACATCATATCATCTTGCTTAATGTGTTACTCTGTTCTTATGAACTTAATACTCTAGATGCAGAATCGTTTCGGTCGATGTGTGGAGTAATATTATTTGATGCAGGCAGGAATTGGTCTACGTGATACAGACGTGATGCCTATATTCATGATCATTGCCATAGATGTCGTCATAATTATTCGCTCTTCTATCAATTGCTTGACAGTAATTTGTTCACCCACTGTAATATTTGCTATCATGAGAGAAGCCTCTAGTGAAACATATGGCCCCGGGTCTATTTTACATCTTATAAGTTTCAGATCTACTACTTTGCAATCTTTTACTTTTCAATCTATAAACCAAAAAACCAAAAATATTTACTTTACTAGTTATCTATATCTATCAGATCTCACTTTTGCAAATAACCGTGAAGGGATTGACAACCCCTTTATAGCATTGGGTGCAAGTTGTTTGATTGTTTGTGCAGGTATTTGGCGATTTGTGCGTAATCTCTTACTGGATTGATACCTTGGTTCTCAAACTGAGGGAAATACTTAATCTACTTTGCTGCATCACCCTTTCCTCTTCTAGGGGAAAACCAACACAAGCTCAAGAGGTAGCACATCACGAGGCCAAAAATTATATATATAATTCCTATCGCGATGAACCAGATTCATAGGATGAAACTTCTGATAAAATTCCAATTTCAATCGGTTCCAATCCCAAGTTCCAATATCATCACATTGCCTATACCATGTCAATGCCTTTCCATCCAAAGATAAAGGGGAAACCTTCTTCGTAACTCCATCTTCGAATAAACCTGCAAGCTTAAACAATCCACAAATTTCATCCACATATATCAAGTGCATATCATGATGCACCGTTCCATCTCCTACATATGGATTAGCTAACAGTTTCTCTATCATACCCGAAGGAATCTCATAATAAATGTTTTCAGTAGGTGAAGATGGTTGAGGGGCAATTCTTATTGCTTCCAGACGTGGTGAAGATACCCCGAACAAGCCCCTCAAAGAATTACTTTCCATAGTGACAAGTGACAGTAAATTTCAGCATGTAGTGTAAATGTTTCCTTACCAAATTCCACTCACCAAAGGCACTTCACTCCCCGACAACAGCGCCAGAAAAGAGTCTTGATGACCCACAAGTATAGGGGATCAATCATAGTCCTCTCGATAAGTAAGAGTGTCGACCCCAACGAGGATCAGACAGAATTGACAATCGGTTTTCAGAAAGGTATTCTCTGCAAGCACTGAAACTATCGGTAACATAGATAGTTTGGTAGTAAGAAAATTTGTAACGGGTAACAAGTAACAAGTGTAGCAAAGGTGCAGAAAGGTGGTGCAATACTTTTTATAGCAAAGGACAAGCCTGGGCGAACTCTTATATAAAGCAAAGTGCTCCCGAGGACACATGGGAATTACCGTCATGTTAGTTTTCATCATGTTCATATGATTCACATTCGCTACTCTGATAATTTGATATGTGGGTGGACCGGTGCTTGGGTGATGTCCTTACTTGGGCAAGCCTCCCACTTATGATTAACCCATCTTGCAAGCATCCACTGAGGGAGTCCTGGATTAAGGGGTCCTCCGGCATCCGGCCTGTTGGACATGGGCCGGACTGATGGGCCATGAAGATACAAGACAAAAGACTCTCTCCCGTGTCCGGATGGGACTCTCCTTGGCGTGGATGGCAAGCCTGGCGTTCAGATATGAAGATTCCTTTCTCTGTAACCGACTTTGTACAACCCTAGTCCCCTCTGGTGTCTATATAAACCGGAGGGTTTAGTCTATAGAGGCAATCATAATCATACAGGCTAGACTTCTAGGGTTTACCCATTACGATCTCGTGGTAGATCAACTCTTGTGATACTCATATTCATCAAGATCAATCAAGCAGGAAGTAGGGTATTACCTCCATAGAGAGGGCCCGAACCTGGGTAAAATCGTGTCCACTGTCTCCTGTTACCATCGACCTTAGACGCACAGTTCGGGACCCCGTACCCGAGATCCGCCGGTTTTGACACCGACATCGGTGCTTTCATTGAGAGTTCCGCTGCACCGTCACCAGAAGGTTCGATGGCTCCGTCAATCATATACAACAATGCTGCCCTGGGGGAGGTTTTCCTTCCCGGCCAGATCTTTGTGTTCGGTGGCTTCGCACTGCGGGCCAACTCGCTTGGCCATCTAGAGCAGATCGACAGCTACACCCCAGGTCACCAGATTAGTTTTGGAAATCTGGACTATGTCACTGATATCGGAGGAGACTTGATCTTCCAAGGATCCGTGCCCCAACCTCTGCTCTGGCCTTAGATCCGGAGCGTATCGCCAGGTCCAAAGACGGGATCCCTGAGCTCGCCGGACTATCTGCGGCCACTAGGCCCATTGTGGGAGAGCCGGGGGAAGTAGTGTCGCTGGCAACCATCATGAAGCTGGACCCTTCTCCGGACACTGGCTCCGAATCCTCGGAGTCAGCATCGTGTGAGTTCGACCAAGGAGTCTCCCTCTCGCCGTACTCCACGGGCTCTCTTCTCTCGGGCCAAACCTCACCTTTAAGCGAGGCTCTGGACTTAATGCGATCCCTTGTCATTACAGAGGAGCAACGTCCGAACTATGCCCAGCCCGAACTAGGGGCAAAGAGCAGGGAATTTTATGTCCCACCCACCACCCACTTTATAGCCACCGTCGTGGACTTAATAGATATCCTTGATTACGACTCCGAAAACATCGACAGTATGGACGGCGATGCCAGAGAAGAGGAGGCCCAAAACCCGCCGTTTACCGGATGCTGGATGGCCACCTCTTCGTATGACGTGTACATGGTGGATACACCCAAAGAAGCTAATGGCGATGACAAAGAAGACCCAGTCGAGGATAAACCTCCCGAGATACTACCAAAGCACCGACGATAGCGGCACCACTCTAAGTCACGCCGCGGAAAAGGTAGCAATACCGGCACAGGAGAAAACAATACTCTAGACGATGCCGAAGAAAATGCACACCCCGTTGAGCCAACCTCCGAACAGGATGAACGACAAGATGCGTGAGTCGGCCCTGGCGAACAGGCCATAAACAAAGACTCGGAGGATAGTAATTATCTTCCGCTCTCCGAGGATGAGGCGAGCCTTGGCAACGAGGATTTTATCATGCCTGAGGAACCTCTCGAGTAGGAGTGCTTTAAGCGCCGTCTAATAGCCACTGCAAGGAGCCTGAAAAAGAAGCAGTAGCAGCTTCAAGCTGATCAAGATCTGCTCAACGATAGATGGACTAGTGTCTTGGCATCCGAGGAATACGGCCTCGAGCGCCCAACCAAAAGTTACCCGAAGCACAAATTGCTACCTCAATTCGATGACAAGGCACTTGAGCCCGTACCACCAGTGCGTAATGCGGCTGATCGACCACCACGTGGTAGGTGAGGGAGTCCTGGATTAGGGTGTATCCGGACTGCCGGACTATGTACTTCGTCCGGACTATTGGAGCATGAAGATACAAGACTCAAGACTCCGTCCCGTGTCCGGATGGGACTCTCCTTTGCGTGGAAGGCAAGCTTGGCGATCCGGATATTACATTTCCTTCCTTGTAACCGACTCCGTGTAAACCCTAGCCCTCTCCGGTGTCTATATAAACCAGAGAGGTTGGTCCTTAGAAGGCAGATCACAATTACAATCATAATCATCATAGGCTAGCTTCTAGGGTATAGCCTCCACGATCTCATGGTAGATCTACTCTTGTACTACCCATATCATCAATATCAATCAAGTAGGAAGTAGGGTTTTACCTCCATCGAGAGGGCCCGAACCTGGGTAAACATTGTGTCCCTTGCTTCCTGTTACCATTAGCCTAAGACGCATAGATCGGGACCCCCTACCCGAGATCCGTCGGTTTTGACACCGACATTGGTGCTTTCATTGAGAGTTCCTCCGTGTCGTCGCCGCAAGGATCGATGGCTCCTCCAATCATCGTCAACAACACAGTCTAGGGTGAGACTTTTTTCCCCCGACAGATCTTCGTGTTCGGCGTCTTCGCATTGCGGGCCAATTCGCTTGGCCATCTAGAGCAGATCGACAGCTACGCCCCTGGCCACCAGATCAGGTTTGGAAACCTGAACTACATGACTGATATCCGCAGAGATTTGATCTTCAACGGATTCGGGCCTGTGCCAGGAACGCCGGACAGTCACGATGAGCACGGCTTAGACCTGCTGTCGGACAATGCTCGGGATATCACCCCCGCAGTAGCCCCGGACCTAAATCCAGAGCAAATCACGCTGCCCAAGGACGGGTGGATGGACCCTGTCCTGCGGGCTGCACACCCATTGGCTTTAGAGCCGAACACAGGCCTCACCCCAGAAGAAGCCTGTGACACCGGACCCTCGGAGTCGTATCCGGCTGTAGGTTCCAGTCCGCGCGCTCCTGAGCCCGCCAAACCTGGTTGGGCTCCTGTAATGGAGTTCACCGCCGCGGATATCTTCCAGCACTCGCCCTTTGGCGACATGCTGAACTCTTTAAAGTCTCTCTCTTTGTCAGGAGACTCTCGGCCGAACTATGTCCGGCTCGAGTGGGAAGCAGGCGACGAAGGAATTCGTTGCCCACCCACCACCCACTTCATAGCCACCATCGACGACTTAACTGATGTGCTTGACTATCATTCCAAAGACATCGACGGTATGGACAGCGATGCAGGAGAAGAACAGGAACCACCGCCCATGGGGCGGTGGACAGCAACCTCCTCATATTATATATATATGGTGGACACTCCGAAGGAAACAAATGGCGATGAGGCAACGGAGGATAACCCCTTAAGGAGAAAAGCAAAGCATGGGCGTCGTCGGCGCCGCTCCAAGCCCCGCCACAGCAATACCGGCCCAGGAGACGAAAACAATCCGGATGGTGCCAAAGAGGAATACAACCCTGATCAGCCTGCCTTTAAGCAGGCCGATCAGGAAGACGGGCAGGTCAGCCCAGACGAACAGGCGACGGACGGATATCCGGAGGAGGACAACTACATGCCCCCTCCGAAGACGAGATTAGCCTCGACGATAACGAGTTCGGCGTGCCTAAGGACCCCGTCGAGCAGGAGCGCTTCAAGCATCGGCTTATGCGCACTGCAAGGAGCCTGAAAAAAAGCAGCAGCAGCTCCAAGCTGATCAAGACCTGCTCACAGATAGATGGACTGAAGTCCTGGCAGCCGAGGAATATGGACTCAAGCGCCATACGGCTGACCGGCCACCTCGTGGCCAGGATAAAACGGCGTATCAGCCCGAATACCAGCCCGCACCCCCATGCCAATATACTACGGCCTGGGGCAATAGGCAAGACCTGCAAGATATACTGGAAAACAAAGCAGGACAACCAAGATCGATCTATGAATCACGGGGGTGCGCCCCAACACGCGACGATGACCGTCACGCCGGATACACTATCAACAAGTCCAGTCGGGCCGCACACAGCCACCCAGAGCAATTGAACCGCATAGCCACATAGCCCGTCACAGAGGCGCCGCACACCCCCTCTACTTCACTGATGAAGTGATGGATCATGATTTCCCAGAGGGTTCAAACCCGTAAACATCGAATCATACGATGGCACTACAGACCCCGCAGTATGGATCAAAGATTTCCTTCTCCACATTCACATGGCCCGCGGAGACGATCTACATGGCATCAAGTATCTTCCCCTTAAGCTCAAAGGACCCGCCTGGCACTGGCTAAATAGCGTGCCCGCGAATTCCATTGGCAGATGGGAAAACCTGGAAGACGCGTTCCTCGACAACTTCCAGGGCACATATGTGCGACCACCGGACGCCGATGACTTGAGCCACATTACTCAATAGCCCGGAGAGTCAGCCAGGAAATTCGGGACTCGGTTCTTAACTTAAAAAAAAATCAAATAGTCGACTGTCTGGACGCCGAAGCCCTAGCAGCCTTTAAGCATAATATCTGTGACGAGTGCCTCGCCCGACACCTCGGCCAGGAAAAACCCAAGTCCATGGCAGCTCTCACGACACTAATGACCCGCTTTTGCGCGGGTGAGGACAACTGGTTGGCTCGTAACGGCACTACGCCACATTCTGGCACTTCGGACGTCCGCGACAATAACGGCAGGCCACGGCGCAACAGACATAAGCGACGGAACAACAGCGACAACACTGAAGACACGACAGTCAATGATGGATTCAGTGGATCCAAGTCCGGTCAGCGGAAGAAGCCATTCAAAAGAAACAATCAGGGACCGTCCAGTCTGGACCGCATACTGGAACGCTCGTGCCAAATTCATGGCACCCCGGACAAGCCAGCCAACCACACTAATAGAGACTGCTGGGTGTTCAAACAAGCCGGTAAAATAAACGCCAAAAACAAGGACAAGGGGCTGCACAGCAACGATGACGAGGAGCCGCGGCGTCCGAACATGGGGGGACAGAAAAAATTCCCTCCCCAGGTGAAAATGGTCAACATGATCTACGCCACCCACATTCCCAAGCAGGAACGGAAGCGAGCACTACAGGACGTCTATGCGATGGAGCCAGTCGCCCCCAAATTCAACCCATGGTCAGCTTGTCCGATCACTTTTGATCGTAGGGATCACCCTACCAGCATCCGTCACGGTGGCTCAACCGCATTGGTCCTAGACCCAATCATCGATGGATTCCACCTCATGCGAGTCCTCATGGACGGCGGCAGCAGCCTGAACCTGCTTTATCAGGACACAGTCCGCAAAATTGGGCATCGACCCTTCAAGGATCAAGCCCACCAAAACCACCTTTAAAGGTGTAATTCCTGGAGTAGAGGCCCGTTGCACGGGCTCTATAACATTGGAAGTGGTCTTCGGATCTCCGGATAATTTCTGAAGCGAAGAGTTAATCTTCGATATCGTCCCTTTTCGTAGTGGTTACCACGCACGGCTTGGACGAACCGCATTCGCTAGATTCAATGCGGTACCACACTATGCATACCTCAAGCTCAAGATGCCAGGACCGCGCGGGGTAATAACAGTCAATGGAAACATGGACCGCTCTCTCCGTACAAAAGAGCATACTGCAGCCCTCGCGGCGGAAGTACAATGCGGCCTTGTAACGCCCCGAGACCGACGCTTCAGAAGCCTTCCAGTTATTTCATTGTTGTTGTATGTTATTTAGTTGTTTGTTGCATTTCATCATGTCATTATCTGCATTGCATTGGCACTCCGTTGCCATCATGTTTTAAAACTTGCATTCGTTAGTCGTTGATGTTTCTCCCTTTGCCTTCATCACCTTCCCTCTTGACCGCTTTTCCTTCGTTGAGCGTTCCAGGCCAATTGGGTGTTCGCTCCCCTCTTGACCGTGACCACCTAACCCCTTTTTGCACAGTGCATAGACCCCTCTCGCGCGTCCAAAAACTCCCCTTGACCCAAACCGAACTGTCGCTACCGTTGTGTCCGGATCATCCCCAAACATCTACAAAATATCCCCATTTTGTTATTTGGACTCCCTACCTATTTATTCTCGATCGTTCGATTGCGATCGGGGGAACGAGGTAACCCCTACCGTAATCCCCCACCTATATAAATAGTCTAACCCTAGACCAATCCCTAAAACCTAGGCTTCTTGTCCCATCGCGCCGCCACCCGCTCAATCCCCATCGGGATCACCCACAGCCAACCACCATCCTCCCGTGCCTTCCTCGTTTTCCTCGGCGCCGCCGCCACCCCCAATCATCTTCCTTGGGATCCATCCTCGACCAACCATCACCCGGCCTCTGCTCGATCCACCCATCCAGCCTCGAGCCTCCTCTGCTTCGCGCCTCCCTAGCAGCAACCAGGAGCCCGAGCTCCATCTTCCACGCCCTCGTCCGCCAGCACCTGAGGCCCTGCCTCCTGGCTGCCTCGCTCGTCCTTGCCACCACGCCGGAGCAAGCCAGCAGGCAGGCCCCATCGCGCCCTCTCCGTCGTCCTTCCCCTCCTTCCTGTCTCTCTAACCTCCTCTGCTCTCCCTGTCTTCTCTGTTGGACAGGAGCAACCAGGGCGCCCCGGAGCTCCAATCACCGCCTCGTCCCGTGCTCGGATCAGCCCCGTCTCGTCCCCATGCCCGGTCGTTGCGCCGTTCGTCTTTGTTCAGTCGCGTGCCGGATCCCCCGCCAAGTTCGGCGCCGCATGCCCCTGCTTCGCAGCGAACGTCTGCTCGTGTTGACTGCAAGTCCCTCGCCGCGCGGTGCCTCTGTTTCGTTCGAGCAGAGACGAAACCACCTTGGCCGCCGCCAGTTCGTCGTCCCTTGCCGGATCCGCGACACCTACCTCGACATGCTCCCTTCCCGGCCAGATCCGCCGCCCTGGAGACCCGCATCGCCAGCCGTCGTCTCTGCCGCCAAGTCCACGCCGTGGCGTCCTCTGCTTCCCCTGCAACGAGCAGCAGCTCGCCCGCACCTTCGCCCGTTGACCGATTCGGCTGCTCACATGGGCTGCAACCGCGGGACGGCTTCCTCCGCACCAAGGCCCAGCGCGCCCCTTCGCGGCCTGCCCAGCCTCCTCTACACCGAACGGCCCAATGCCACTTGGTGAGCAGTCCCAGATCCAACGCTCACTAGTCCTGCCCAGTTCTAGTGGATTTGGCCCATGTCATGTTTTTTTTCCAGTCTCTGCGAATTTAGCATTATCCAGAAAAACTGCATATTTACAGATTTTCCCTTGTTGTTCATGCATATAATAAATCACAAACCGTGCATCGGATTAAAGTGATTTAAATATGAAAAATTCTTAAAATTGTGTGTAGTTTCATAATATGCTACTTTTATCCAAGTTTAACATGTTTAAAATGTTGTTTACATTAATTTGCTCCTATGCCATGCTAAAATGATTTATTTCATAACTATTTAACCGTAGCTCGGATTTAAATAAATTATATATGTAAATGGGGTAGAAAAATGCATAGAACAACATGGTGACACTACTTTGCATGTTTAACAACTCTAAAATTATGTTTATGGCAGAACAGTACCAAACCTAATATACATGCACATGAGGATTTTCCGGACTTGTTGTTCGTTGTTTCTGGCCTCATTTAAACTTGCCTAAATAGTTAGTTTACTTATGCTTCACCTCTTGCCATGTTTAATAACATTTAATATTGTTGGGTACATAATCGAGATTAAACTAAATATGTCAATGTGGTGTTTCGTCAATATGCAACTCATTGCATATTGAGCTCCACTTAATTTGTAGTTTTGTTTGTTACACTTTGCCATGCCTTGCCTCATTAAACCGGACATGCATCATACTTGATTGTGCATCATGCCATTATTATGCTTGAGCGTTTACCATGTTGTTTGTTTCTTTCCGGTTTGCTTCTCTCGTTAGCTTCGGTTTCGTTCCGGAGTTGTGAGGATTCATTCGACTACGTCTGGTTGTCTTCTTCATGGACTCGTTCTTCTTCCTAGCGGGATTTCAGGCAAGATGACCGTCACCTTGGATCTCATTACTATCATTGCTATGCTAGTTGCTTCGTTCTATCGCTTTGCCGCGCTACCTATCTCTTGTTGCTCAAGCCTCCCAAATGAACCTCTAACCTTTGTCACCCTTCCTAGCAAACCTCTAACCTTTGTCACCCTTCCTAGCAAACCGTTATTTGGCAATGTTACCGCTTTTGCTTAGCCCTTCTTATAGCGTTTCTAGTTGCAGGTGAAGATGAAGATTGCTCCATGTTGGATTATGTTTATGTTGGGATATCACAATATCTATTATATTATTAATGCATCTATATACTTGGTAAAGGGTGGAAGGCTCGGCCTTATGCCTGGTGTTTTGTTCCACTCTTGCCGCCCTAGTTTCCGTCATATCGGTATTATGTTCCCGGATTTCGCGTCCCTAACGCGGTTGGGTGATTTATGGGACCCCCTTGACAGTTCGCTTTGAATAAGACTCCTCCAGCAAGGCCCAACCTTGGTTTTTCCATTTGCCTCACCACCACCTACTTTTCACTTGGGAGTCGCTCTCTCGAGGGTCATCTTTATTTCAGCCCCCCCCCGGGCCAATGCTTGTCTAAGTGTTGGTCCAAACTAGAGCACCGTGCGGGACCATCCCTTGGCAACTTGGGTTACGTCGGTACCTGTACGCTTCGCTTATCCGGTGTTGCCCTGAGAACAAGATATGTGCAGCTCCTATCGGGATTGTCGGCGCATCGGGCGGTCTTGCTGGTCTTGTTTTATTACTGTCGAAATGTCTTGTAGCCGGGATTCCGAGACTGATCGGGTCTTCCCGGGGAGAAGGAATATCCTTCGTTGATCACGAGAGCTTATAATGGGCTAAGTTGGGACACCCCTGCAGGGTTTGAACTTTCGAAAGCCGTGCCCGCGGTTATGTGGCAGATGGGAATTTGTTAATATCCGGTTGTAGTAAACTTGAAGTAAACTCTTCTAAAATACGCCAACCATGTGCGTAACCATGAGTGTCTCTTTTCGGGGTTGACCGAGAGGAGAACACGGTTTCTGGGTTATGTCTGACGTAAGTAGGAGTTCAGGATCACTTCTTGATCATTACTAGTTGACGACCGTTCCTTTGTTTCTCTTCTCGCTCTCAGTTGCGTATGTTAGCCACCATACATGCTTAGTCGCTGCTGCAACCTCACTACTTTACCCCTTCCTTTCCCATTAAGCTTTGCTAGTCTTGATACCCATGGTAATGGGATTGCTGAGTCCTCGTCGCTTACAGATTACTACACCACCAGTTGCAGGTACAGGTTTTGCGATGATCATGACGTGAGAGCGATGTTACTTGTTTTTGAGTTCTTCTTCTGCTTCTTCGATCAGGGGATAGGTTCCAGGTCGGCAGCCTAGGCTAGCAGGGTGGATATTGTTTGAGTTTCTATTTATGTTTCATCCGTAGTCGGATGCTGTTCTCATGTATGATGTTGATGTATTCTTGTGGCATTTGCGCCTTATGTATGTATCCCCATCTATTATGTAATGTTGATGTAATGATATCCACCTTGCAAAAGCATCTTCAAGATGGCTTCTATCCTTGGTGGGACCTTCGAGTTCCTTTAGGATAGGGTCGCATCTTGGGCGTGACAAGTTGGTATCAGAGCCTCAACCGACCATAGGAGCCCCCTTGTTTGTTGGCTATTGTTGAGTCTAGAAGAAAACTATTTTGAGTCTTAGGATTATATATACCGGAGAGTAGGATTCTTTTTACTCCTCAGTCCCTTCGTCGCTCTGGTGAGGCCTCCTGACGTAGATGTTTTGTCTTTCCTCTCCACAAATTTCACGAATTTTTTTTAGGATCACGCGGTTATCTTGGGATCGTTCCGATAGTCTTGTGACGATAACATTGTTCTTGGTGCCTCCTGACATTTAGGGGTTGTGGCAGTGTCCCGGGGAGTTGAGCTCTGAGGTGTTGTCGTCACAATTTTATCGTTGCAGTTCTGGAATACCTGAGTTTTGCCGACATCGAAAATCTCTTTTATGCAGTTGTTGGTGAGATAACCTCGATGCCACCCAATACTGGGGAGTTTGGGGAGTATTGCCATAACTCGTATAACGGATGCTTTTCGAAGGTTGAGGTACACGATTTCTGGAGTTTTCTTGGTTATATGTTGAAGGATGGATACAACTGGATCTAGGTATTGTTAGTTTGGGTGATATATTTTGTGTCCCCTATATCCCCAACACCAGATTGCATAACCAGAAAGTTTCGGGAGTTTATAGGTGGGAATTCAAGTAGCTCCTAGAGTATCTTTCCGACAGATGCATGATATGAGATTGGGTAAATCTCTATCATATGTATTTGTTCCGGCTTATTCTGCAAGCCAAATCCTTTGTTTTGTTTTATTTGTGGTATTCGAGTTGCTTCGAAGTCAAATATTGAATGCATACCTTTCTTAAACGGTGTTCTCATATTGCTATGTGAATACTAATCCTTTTGGTCATCAAGATTGCCATGTCAATTCTTTTCAACCAGTGTGCTTCTCTTCAAGTGTATCCGATCATTTCAACATTAGCGAGATCAATTCTAAGTTTTCTCAACGGTTTTTTTTCAACCGTCCCAAGTTGACTTTGTTTTTCCCGCCCTCCCACCCTCTTTCTTTAAGGACTCAGATTTCTTAATCAAGTATCCTTTTTGTTGATGCGAAGTCTCTTCATTCTTTTCTTTCAATGTTCTTATCCGGTGATTTCCCATGAAGATACTAACGGAGCCTTAACTTCATCATTATTCATTCTTTTTCTTCTCCGGTGGATTCAATTCAAGCTTTGTCGATCATATCCTTTCCTTGTTTCAAATGGTTTCTCATGCCGGTGCACCTCTTAATCATCCACTTCTCGCTATTCAATTGTTCCGGAGTGATGAAGATATCTCAGAAGATTCAAGTTTCCATTCTAAATTCACTCAAGTTCTTTTGAGGATGCTATCTCATTCAAGCCATTTAATTCAACCGGTGCAGTCTCTCTTTTCAAGCAAATCGTTCAACGGTGTTTCTTTTGAGTGGGCCCTAACCCACAGGTCTTTTCCCAGGATCTTACCTGACTCTTCTAATTTCCCAGAGTTATTCTCAAATGCTTTTCCAATTTTGACGTAACAATGAATTATCATCAATCAAATGCCCTTCTCCAAGATCTTTCAAATGCTTTTCATCGTTGGTTCAACCTTTCTAAGTTTCATCCCGGGGTATCTCAACAATTCATGGTGGTGTTTCTCATCGTCATTCTCAACATTTGAAGACCGAAGAAGAGTTTCTCTTAAATCTTGCTTCATTCTCTTCATGATTCATGGTTCTAGCTTGATGCCATCCTCTCATAATTTTTTTCGATTGTGAGAATTCTTTTCACCCATCCGGAGCAATTTAGGAGTCTTTTCATTTTGATTCTCCTTAGCCCATCATCTCAGAATTATTCATTCTCAGCTTTCAGCTCCTGTTCTCGAATTCTTCCGGTGCATCATCCAAATATCCTCTAATCAGTTCATGATCTCTTCGTTCTCATGTATCTAAATTCTGTCAAGTATCTTTATTCATTTTCTAATTCTTCCCGGTGTTTCTTTATCTTTTCTTTGTTCATTTTCAGTTCTTACGGTGGTTTGTTCAAGATTCCTCTTCCTATGTTCTCATATTAATTTAATCGTTGTTTCTATCCTAACGGTGGTTCGTTGAAGAACTTCCCAAGTTGAGCAATATCTCTCTTCAATCCTTTTTCAACGAGAATAAGTAGTAGGCCAAATCCATTGCTTGTCATCAATTTAAGTGGTGAAGGATGAGCATAATGTAATTCTTATTCTTGTTTCATCGAGTAAATTCGATTCCTTATCTTGATTTCATTTGTTCATCTTTCTTTCCGGAGTTCCAAGTTTTCCGCATTATCTCGTCGCGAAGCTCCATCTAAATCATTGCAAGGCTTCACCTTGTGTTTTCAACTTCTCTTTCTTTTCATCATCCTTCTATTACTGGAGTTCTTCATGGAGGCTCTACATGGTGGTTCGTCAAGGATTCTTTTCATTCTTCAATTGTTCTTCAAGATTTCTCTTGAAGGTATGACCCGCCAAGCTATACTCTAAAATAAACATGGTGCTCAACACATGTTTTGCTTTGAGGAGCTCAAGTATTCTTCTTCTTGCATTCCGAAGTGCAATTCTTTCTATCTTATCTTTTGAGGTGGTGTTATGTCACTCTTGACAATTTCCCTTCATGATTCAAGTTGTCTAGAATGAGATATTTTAAATCCATCATTTTCTCTTCATTCAGGAGATCGTTTCAACCTATCAATCCCTCCATTGGAGTTATCTTGGTAAAGATTTCACCTAAAGCTTTCCCTAAGGATTGTTGCTATTTATGGTGCTTATAAATGACCCAAGTTCGTCGTTTGTTCTCCCGGTGAAATAAGTTTCTCGTCTACTTGTTGATATAAATCCAATCATTTGTTTCCGTTGGTGGCAGAAGCTCACCTCAAAATTTTGAGATGTCTCCATAAGCCCACTACAAGCTTATCCTTTCATTGATTGGTTTTCCAACAACTCCGTTGTAACCTTCTTGGAAGGGTGCTTTCCAAGCTCATTTGTGGCACAAGTTGTCATTTTCTTCTCTGTCCCTTTATCCCAACAATCTAGCTTCTATTCTTTTGTTCCGGAAGCTTTGTGATGTTATTCTCTTCTCCCATCATCTTGTTTTGTCAAGATCATGTCCTTTTTCCTTGCTTATCTATTTAACCGGAGTGTTGCGTCAGCTCTACAATATCCTTGCATCTTATCAAGTTTTGCTCCTCTTGTCAGTCGGACAACTGCCCAAATTATATCATTCTTATTCCTTCTCTACCTTGTTTAACCGGACTGTTGGCTTATCATTCTTCTTTTAACTGGAGTCTCATCCAAGTGCGTTCATTTTGCCAAGTTCAAATTCTATTCCTCCATTTCCAACCGGAGTGTTGTATCATCTCTTCAATATCATCTCATCTTATCAAGTTTTCTTCTCTTTTCTACCGGAGTGCTTTCCAAATTCTGTCATTCTTGTTCCTTGACTATCTCATTATACCGAGGTGGTCATATTCTTTTTGTTCGTGAAGCTCTTTGTCCATGTTTTTCAACCTACAAGGCTCTTGTAATGTTCCTTGTTCCTCTTTTCTAACGGATTGTTTGCAATCTCGTTCATCTCTGTTGTACTCTTTCTTTTAAATTGCTCAACCTCTCAAGGTTCGTGGTTTCACTCATTTGTCGAAGAAGCAACTTAGTTTTACCTCTCCTCTTCCTCTTTCATTTCTCTTCGGTGCCATCCTAGATCTCGGGACGAGATCCTCTCGTAGTGGTGGAGTGTTGTAACGCCCCGAGACCGACGCTTGAGAAGCCTTCCAGTTATTTCGTTGTTGTTGTGTGTTATTTACTTGTTTGTTGCATTTCATCATGTCATTATCTGCATTGCATCGGCACTCCATTGCCGTCATGTTTTAAAACTTGCATTCGTTAGTCGTTGACGTTTCTCCCTTTGCCTTCATCACCTTCCCTCTTGACCGCTTTGCCTTCGTTGAGCATTCCAGGCCAATTGGGTGTTCGCTCCCCTCTTGACCGTGACCGCCTAACCCCTCTTTGCACAGTGCATAGACCCCTCTCGCGCGTCCAAAAACTCCCCTTGACCCAAACCGAACTGTCGCTACCGTTGTGTCCGGATCATCCCCAAACATCTACAAAATATCTCCGTTTTGTTATTTGGACTCCCTACCTATTTATTCTCGATCGTTCGATTGCGATCGGGGGAACGAGGTAACCCCTACCCTAATCCCACACCTATATAAATAGTCTAACCCTAGACCAATCCCTAAAACCTAGGCTTCTTGTCCCATCGCGCCGCCACCCGCTCAATCCCCATCGGGATCACCCACAGCCAACCACCATCCTCCCGTGCCTTCCTCGTTTTCCTCGGCGCCGCCGCCACCCCCAATCATCTTCCTTGGGATCCATCCTCGACCAACCATCACCCGGCCTCTGCTCGATCCACCCATCCAGCCTCGAGCCTCCTCTGCTTCGCGCCTCCCTAGCAGCAACCAGGAGCCCGAGCTCCATCTTCCACGCCCTCGTCCGCCAGCACCTGAGGCCCTGCCTCCTGGCTACCTCGCTCGTCCTCGCCACCACGCCGGAGTAAGCCAGCAGGCAGGCCCCGTCGCGCCCTCTCCGTCGTCCTTCCCCTCCTTCCTGTCTCTCTAACCTCCTCTGCTCTCCCTGTCTTCTCTGTTGGACAAGTGCAACCAGGGCGCCCCGGAGCTCCAATCACCGCCTCGTCCCATGCTCGGATCAGCCCCGTCTCGTCCCCATGCCCGGTCGCCGCGCCGTTCGTCTTCGTTCAGTCGCGCGCCAGAGCCCCCGCCAAGTTCGGCGCCGCATGCCCCTGCTTCGCAGCGAGCGTCTGCTCGCGTTGACTGCAAGTCCCTCACCGCGCGGTGCCTCTGTTTCGTTCGAGCAGAGACGAAACCACCTTGGCCGCCTCCAGTTCATCGTCCCTTGCCGGATCCGGGACACCTACCTCGACCTGCTCCCTTCCCGGCCAGATCCGCCGCCCTGGAGACCCGCATCGCCAACCGTCGTCTCTGCCACCAAGTCCACGCCGTGGCGTCCTCTGCTTCCCTTGCAACGAGCAGCAGCTCGCCCGCACCTTTGCCCGTTGACCGATTCGGCTGCTCACATGGGCTGCAACCGCGGGTCGGCTTCCTCCGCGCCAAGGCCCAGCGCGCCCCTTCGCGGCCTGCCCAGCCTCCTCTACACCGAACGGCCCAAGGCCACTTGGTGAGCAGTCCCAGATCCAGCGCTCACTAGTCCGGCCCAGTTAAAGTGGATTTGGCCCGTGTCATGTTTTTTTTTCAGTCTCTGCGAATTTAGCATTATCCAGAAAAACTGCATATTTACAGATTTTCCCTTGTTGTTCATGCATATAATAAATCACAAACCGTGCATCGGATTAAAGTGATTTAAATATGAAAAATGCTTAAAATTGTGTCTAGTTTCATAATATGCTACTTTTATCCAAGTTTAACATGTTTAAAATGTTGTTTACATTAATTTGCTCCTATGCCATGCTAAAATGATTTATTTCATAACTATTTAACCGTAGCTCGGATTAAAATAAATTATATATGTAAATGGGCTAGAAAAATGCATAGAATAACATGGTGACACTACTTTGCATGTTTAACAACTCTAAAATTATGTTTATGGCAGAACAGTACCAAACCTAATATACATGCACATGAGGATTTTCCGGACTTGTTGTTCGTTGTTTCCGGCCTCATTTAAACTTGCCTAAATAGTTAGTTTACTTATGCTTCACCTCTTGCCATGTTTAATAACATTTAATATTGTTGGGTACATAACCGAGATTAAACTAAATATGTCAATGTGGTGTTTCGTCAATATGCAACTCATTGCATATTGGGCTCCACTTAATTTGTAGTTTTGTTTGTTGCACTTTGCCATGCCTTGCCTCATTAAACCGGACATGCATCATACTTGATTGTGCATCATGCCATGATTATGCTTGAGCGTTTACCATGTTGTTTGTTTCTTTCCGGTTTGCTTCTCTTGTTAGCTTCGGTTTCGTTGCGGAGTTGTGAGGATTCGTTCGACTACGTCCGGTTATCTTCTTCATGGACTCGTTCTTCTTCCTAGCGGGATTTCAGGCAAGATGACCGTCACCTTGGATCTCATTACTATCATTGCTATGCAAGTTGCTTCGTTCTATCGCTTTGCCGCGCTACCTATCTCTTGTTGCTCAATCCTCCCAAATTGCCATGAACCTCTAACCTTTGTCACCCTTCCTAGCAAACCGTTGTTTGGCTATGTTACCGCTTTTGCTCAGCCCTTCTTATAGCGTTGCTAGTTGCAGGTGAAGATGAAGATTGCTCCATGTTGGATTATGTTTATGTTGGGATATCACAATATCTATTATATTATTAATGCATCTATATACTTGGTAAAGGGTGGAAGGCTCGGCCTTATGCCTGGTGTTTTGTTCCACTCTTGCCGCCCTAGTTTCCGTCATATCGGTATTATGTTCCCGGATTTCGCGTCCCTAACGCGGTTGGGTGATTTATGGGACCCCCTTGACAGTTCGCTTTGAATAAGACTCCTCCAGCAAGGCCCAACCTTGGTTTTTCTGTTGGGGAACGTTGCAGAAAACAAAAAATTTCCTACTCGTTTCACCAAGATCATCTAGGATTTCATCTAGCAACGAGTGATTAGATGCATCTACATACCTTTGTAGATCGCGCACGGAAGCGTTCAAAAGAACGGTGATGATGTAGTCGTACTCGACGTGATCCAAATCACCGATGACCAGCGCCGAACGGACGGCACCTCCGCGTTCAACACACGTACGGGACGGGAGACGTCTCCTCCTTCTTGATCCAGCAAGGGGGAAGGAGAGGTTGATGAAGATCCAGCAGCACGACGGCGTGGTGGTGGATGCAGGGCGTCACAGCAGCAGGGCTTCGCCGAGACTACGAGGGAGAGACGTAACAGGGAAGGTGGAGGCGCCAGGGGCTGATGTGAAATCCCTCCTCTCCCCCCCACTATATATAGGGGTGCCATGGGGGGGCGCCGGCCCTAGTAGATGAGATCTACTAGGGGGGCGGCGGCCAAGGGGAGGTTTCCCTCCACCCCAAGGCACCTAGGGGTGCCTTCCACCACATGGACTCTTCCATGGTGGAAACCCTAGGCGCATGGGCCTATAGGGGCTGGTGCCCTTGGCCCATCTAGGCCAAGGCGCACTCCCTACAGCCCATGTGCCCCCCCGGGACTGGTGGCCCCACCCGGTGGACCCCCGGGACCCTTCCGGTGGTCCCGGTACAATACCGATAACCCCGAAACTTGTCCCGATGCCCGAAATAGCACTTCCTATATATAATTCTTTACCTCCGGACCATTCCGGAACTCCTCGTGACGTCCGGGATCTCATCCGGGACTCCGAACAACATTCAGGTTTCTGCATATACATATCTTCATAACCCTAGCGTCACCGAACCTTAAGTGTGTAGACCCTACGGGTTCGGGAGACAAGCAGACATGACCGAGACGACTCTCCGGTCAATAACCAACAGCGGGATCTAGATACCCATGTTGGCTCCCACATGCTCCACGATGATCTCATCGGATGAACCACGATGTCGAGGATTTAATCAATCCCGTACGCTATTCCCTTTGTCTATCGATATGTTACTTGCCCGAGATTCGATCGTCGGTATCCCAATACCTCGTTCAATCTCGTTACCGGCAAGTCACTTTACTCGTACCGTAATGCATGATCCCGTGACCAGACACTTGGTCACTCTGAGCTCATTATGATGATGCATTACCGAGTGGGCCCAGTGATACCTCTCCGTCATACGGAGTGACAAATCCCAGTCTTGATCCATGTCACCCAACAGACACTTTCAGAGATACCCGTAGTCTACCTTTATAGTCACCCAGTTACGTTGTGACGTTTGGCATACCCAAAGCACTCCTACGGTATCCGGGAGTTACACGATCTCATGGTCTAAGGAAAAGATACTTGACATTGGAAAACTCTAGCAAACGAACTATACGATCTTGTGCTATGTTCAGGATTGGGTCTTGTCCATCACATCATTCTCCCAATGATGCGATCTCGTTATCAATGACATCCAGTGTCCATAGTCAGGAAACCATGACTATCTGTTGATCAACGAGCTAGTCAACTAGAGGCTCACTAGGGACATGTCGGTGTCTGTTATTCACACATGTATTATGATTTCCGGATAACACAATTATAGCATGAATAAAGACAATTATCATGAACAAGGAAATATAATAATAATGCTTTTATTATTGCCTCTATGGCATATTTCCAACATTTTCCATTTGCCTCACCACCACCTACTTTTCCCTTGGGAGTCGCTCTCTCGAGGGTCATCTTTATTTCAGCCCCCCCCGGGCCAATGCTTGTATAAGTGTTGGTCCAAACTAGAGCACCGTGCGGGACCATCCCTTGGCAACTTGGGTTACGTCGGTACCTGTACGCTTCGCTTATCCGGTGTTGCCCTGAGAACAAGATATGTGCAGCTCCTATCGGGATTGTCGGCGCATCGGGCGGTCTTGCTGGTCTTCTTTTATTACTGTCGAAATGTCTTGTAGCCGGGATTCCGAGACTGATCGGGTCTTCCCGGGGAGAAGGAATATCCTTCATTGATCGCGAGATCTTATAATGGGCTAAGTTGGGACACCCCTGCAGGGTTTGAACTTTCGAAAGCCGTGCCCGCGGTTATGTGGCAGATGGGAATTTGTTAATATCCGGTTGTAGTAAACTTGAAGTAAACTCTTCTAAAATACGCCAACCGTATGCGTAACCATGAGTGTCTCTTTTCGGGGTTGATCGAGAGGAGAACACGGTTTCTGGGTTATGTCTGACGTAAGTAGGAGTTCAGGATCACTTCTTGATCATTACTAGTTGACGACCGTTCCTTTGTTTCTCTTCTCGCTCTCAGTTGCGTATGTTAGCCACCATACATGCTTAGTCACTGCTGCAACCTCACCACTTTACCCCTTCCTTTCCCATTAAGCTTTGCTAGTCTTGATACCCATGGTAATGGGATTGCTGAGTCCTCGTGGATCACAGATTACTACACCACCAGTTGCAGGTACAGGTTTTGCGATGATCATGACGTCAGAGCGATGTTACTTGTTTTGGAGTTCTTCTTCTGCTTCTTCGATCAGGGGATAGGTTCCAGGTCGGCAGCCTGGGCTAGCAGGGTGGATATTGTTTGAGTTTCTGTTTATGTTTCATCTGTAGTCGCATGCTGTTCTCATGTATGATGTTGATGTATTCTTGTGGCATTTGTGCCTTATGTATGTATCCCCATCTATTATGTAATGTTGATGTAATGATATCCACCTTGCAAAAGCATCTTCAAGATGCGCTTCTATCCTTGGTGGGACCTTCGAGTTCCTTTAGGATAGGGTCGCATCTTGGGCGTGACAGGCCTCCTCCGACAAACTACCAATCCGGCGACGGTAACCTCGAGCACCGTCAAGCGAGTCCGGAGCACCCCGCAACAGGATCACCAGTCCCGCCAAGAGCGCGACTAGCAGTCCGGCCTCCGCTCAAGCCCCATCAAAGCAGCATTTGTGCCACGCGTACACAATTACGCACTCAAAATACCATGGGCATAGGCGGAGGTGCAGCAGTGACTCAGTCAACAGTGCGGTATAACCGCAACTTACCTTCATAACCCTCCCTCTTTTATCTTTCAGGACACTGCTTTAGGGCAGCCTCTTCAGAAGAGCCGGATTGTCGGACTTACACAGGAGAGAAAACCAAGGAGGCAACAGGCTTTGCGCACAAAAGGAAATACCCAGGTGGAATCTGTTCACGATCGTTATACCTGTTTTATATACCTACATGCAGCCTGCCCTTGGATAGGACATGTTAAATAGTCCTATTTACTTTTGCTTAAACGCACCCATTGTAAACATACACTTAAACGTATTATTCATCAATGGGAAATAATATATAGCGTCAGCTAATCATTCCTATTTGCGCATTTTTCTTGCAAATGTTTATTTAATATCGCATCCGTACACCTTGGTACGATCAGTTTGCCAGGGGCTTCTTATGGCGCCTCACAATATGGCAAAACAAGTCCGAACACTTTCAATAGTGCGGCACCCCGAACTTATAGCACTATATGCATCAGCTCCGAATCACGTCCTGGGTCAATAGTTTGGTTTGCCCGGCTCCCTTGTTTTGGTACCTTACGTCCCATTATATCGGCTAAGGTAGCGCACGGAGAACTACTGCGATTGTGTCCCGGTTCTTCCGGACGAGCACCTCAGTAGAGAAAGCCGAAAACTGACCGGCATGATGCGGTGAGAGCTGGTCGCTGTTCGAGAGGTCTTAAAATCCTTAAAGATTTTTTCCGCTTTAGGCGAGGAATCGGCCTCATCCGATTTAGGCGTATATAGTGCCCCAATTCGGCCTTCCGAATTCTAGGGGCTTCGCCAAAATTTAAAATTGTAGTCTTGTTCGCTAAGTGAAAGTTATAAAGCAGCATAGTCCGATTGCCTTGTTCGCTGCGCCGGATACCTCCTTAAGTGACCAAAAATTTGGATAAAGAGTGTCCGGGTTTATCCAGGAACACCCCGGTACTAGTTACATGGGGGCGGAAGCCGACGACTGGCCTACTTTCAGAATTCTATAAACAGTCGCACGGAAGGTAATATTTTAAATCAAACAGCGCTACATAGCGCAAGTAACTTCGTCTTTACATTACAACAATGACAGAGGTACATTTACTCAAGGATTGTGTCCTTGGTACATTCATCGGCCACGAGACGAGCGCCCTTCATAACGCCATCGTAATATTTCTCGGGATAGCGATGCGCCTTGCCCTCCGGCGGCCCATTCTTTACCAACTTCTCCGCATCCAGCTTGCCCCAATGCACCTTCGCGTGGGCAAAGGCCCAGCGGGCACCGTCAATGCAAACGGATCGCTCGATCACTTCAAGCGCGGATAGGCATTCACCATCCGCTTGATCATGCCGAAGTAGCTAGTGGGCAGGATCTCACCAGGCCACATCCGGACTAGGAAATCATTCATAGCCACTTCGGCCGCCCTGTGGAGTTCAACCAACTGCTTCAGTTGGTCACTCAGAGGAGTTGGGTGTTCGGCCCCAGCATACTGGGACCAGAACAACTTCTCCGTTGCGCTCCCCTCCTCAGCACGGTAGAACTCCGTAGCATCTGATACGCTGCGTGGCAGATCTGTGAATGCCCCTGGAGAGCTTCGAATTTGGGTAAGTAAAAGAAACACCTCCTCCACATGCTTGCTTTGCATAAAGAATGTCTTACCCGCCGCTATCTTCTTGGCCGCCTGGATTTCCTGTTGTGCCTTCTCGGCTTCGGCCTTGGCGTCTTTCATACTCGCAAGGGCCTTCACAAGCTCAGCTCTTTCGCCTTAAGATCATGCTCCAAGGACTTGAACTTTTTGCCGAGCCTCTGGAGCTCTTGCTGTACCTCGCCCACTCTAGCATATTGCTTCTCGCGCTCTTTGCGCTCCAGAGCCGCCTTGTCCTCGGCCTCGGACATCGCTTTCTTCAGAGATGCCACTTCGGCGGTGGCCCCTGTTACAAAGTCATGATGCTTTGTCGTTAGAATAACCAATTTTGCCTATTCTTCATTATATAAGACGGGGAATTACTCACCTTTGTTCTCTTCGAGCTGCCTCCTCGTGAGGTCGAGCTCTCCATGCGCCTGCTCCAGGTCCCGTTTTAGTCCGGTGACCTCAGTTGTGCGGACAGCAGCGGCAAGCAGCACATCCTGCTTATTCACATGCACACTTATTATTAGACTCCTGCGGATTATAATTGACCCTCCGTTTGGCTTTTCTTTCCGAACACCAAACAGAGTATTAGGGGCTACTACCTATCGGGTGGTAATTTCACACACTTTTATTACTTACCTCAAAGCCTGTGAGGAGGCTGGTGCAAGCTTCGGTTAGTCCGCACTTGACGGACAAAACCTTCTGAATCACCGCACTCATAAGAGTACGGTGCTCTTCATCTAAGGAAGCGCCGCAAAGCGCTTCCAGCAGACAATCCGATGCCTCGGGCGTAACGGAAGTCCTCGGCACAGACGGCTCGCCCTCCCTAATGAGGGGCTGCCGGCCAGAGTCCGGAACCATTGGAGGTTCTGGAACAGTATTCGGCTGAGAGCCCGGCTTACTGCGGCTCTCATCAACACGATCCGCGGGGATCTTGAACCCCGCGTGTCCGACGTCTGGAATTTTGCCTTTGGGCATTACAAGAATGACCTCCTCCCACTCTGGGAGCCTTTGGGACAACACTTCTATGTCATCTGCAGGCTGAGGAGTAGTAGCCGTCGGGAGCGAGTTCATCTCTGAATCACTCAAAGACCCATCCGAAGACGACACCTCGGATGGGCCCTGGACGGACTGCATATATGTTCAGCATTATAACAAGACTATGAATCAAAGTCGCACTAAAGTACAATAGAGTGCGGAGACTTACGATCTCGCCAGGGGCTTCCCCCTGGGCAGCCACCCTTCCTCGCTATGAGCGGCCGTGGTGGAGTAGTCCGGAAGGGACGTCTTTCCCTTCTTGGACGTCCCAGCCTCCCCCTCCGGGGCAGTTTTCCTCTTTTTCTCCTCCCCAGTGCGGGGAGGCAGAACTTCTTCGTGTTTCCCCCGCCTCCGCGGGAGGAATCTGCCTCGTCATCTTCGGACGACGTGGGTATGATGGCCTTGCGCCGGGGGCCTCTCCCGGCCCCCTGGTGCGCCTTCCTAGGTCCCCCATCCCCTCCGGATGGGGCGGCCTCTTCCTCTTCCTCCTCCCCTTCGGGGGAGGAGTGTGCCTCGTCGTCTTCGGACGAAGCATTCGGTACGACCTTACGCCGGAGACCCTTCCTGGTCCCCGGGGCCTTCTTTTCCGGTGCCTTGTAAGGCACCGGGACTAGCATCTCCGTCAGGAGAGCATCGGCTCGACCTTCTGGCAGTGGAGCCGGACAGTCAATCTGCTCCGCTATCTCCACATAATCCTGATCAAATACACACAATGACTTAAGCCTCCCCCATGAATATATTAGGAAGAAGTGAACCCGATGGTAGTCAGAAAACTCACCGGATGGTGGGGGCCGTGCGGCATGAAGTCCGCGGTCCTCGGATGTGGGGGGAGGTACTTTGGAAGCCTTGAACAGCGCCTTACATGCACCTTTGTGCGTCATCTCGTAGAGCTTTCGAAGTGTCTGGTGTTCGGCCGGGACGAACTCACACAGATTGAATGCCCTTCTTTGGCATGGAAGGATCCGGCGGACAAGCATGACCTGGACCACATTGACAAGCTGGATGTTCTTGTCCTTCATATTTTTGATGCAGTTCTGGAGTCCGGTCAGCTCTGTAGGTTCGCCCCAGGTCAGGCCCTTCCTTTCCCAGGAGGTGAGCCGCATGGGGGTTCCGGGTCGGAATCCGGGGGCCGCCGCCCAGTTGGCGCCGCGCGGCTCGGTGATGTAGAACCACCCCTATTGCCACCCGTTCACAGTCTCCATGAAGGAGCCGCTAAGCTAGGTGACGTTAGGCATCTTGCCCACCATGGCCCCTCCGCACTCCGCTTGTTGGCCGCTCACGATCTTCGGCTTCACACAGAAGATTTGTAGCCACAAGCCAAAGTGAGGCTTGATGCGGAGGAAGGCCTCACATACAACGATAAACGCCGAGATGTTGAGGACGAAATTTGGGCTAGATCATGGAAATCTAGCCCATAGTAGAACATGAGCCCGCAGACGAAGGGATGAAGTGGAAATCCCAGTCCACGGACAAAGTGGGCGACAAACACGACCCTCTCATGAAGTTCTGGAGTTGGAATGACCTGCCCGGCGTCCGGTAGCCGGTGCGCTATGTCTGCGGCCAAGTATCCGGCCGCCCGAAGATTCGCGATGTGCTTCTCTTTCACGATGGAGGCCACCCACTTGCCTCCTCCTCCGGACATGTTTAGATTTGCGGAGAAGACTTGGGCTAGGGCGCTGGAGCTCGAGGAGGCAAGGGTAAGCAAAGGAGGAAGAAGGCGTGGGTAAAAATGGGGAACCCTTATCCCTTTATAGAGGCGACGCAAATGGTGCGCCTCCCCACTTGCCCGTTGAGAATCGCTTACTTCCCAAGCACCAGATTGATGGCGCGGTGGGATTACCCATACCTGTATTGATGAGAATCCCGTGATAAGGGGACACGATCTCTACTTTGACAAGACGTGTCAAGGAAACCGCCTCGCAATATGCGCTGTGGCTGGTTGTGGGAAAACGGTTCAAATAAAGACCCGACCGTAATAACGTGTCACGTTGTCTAAAAAAGTTGTCAGCAGATTGCGTTTGTGAAATATCATTCTCTCTACGGTGGTATATGAAGATCATTTTGCAGATCCGGACATGATTCAAGTGCTTGATAATTACTTTGGGGTATTCGGAGAAGGAACCCGCCTTGAAATGCCGAAGACAAGACTGCGCGCCGGACTCATCCTCATTGAAGCCTGGTTCAGGGGCTATTGAGGGAGTCCTGAATTAGGGGGTATCCGGACTGCCGGACTATATACTTCGTCCGAACTATTGAAGCATGAAGATACAACACTCAAGACTCCGTCCCGTGTCCGGATGGGACTCTCCTTTGCGTGGAAGGCAAGCTTGGCGATCAGGATATTATATTTCCTTCCTTGTAACCGACTCCGTGTAAACCCTAGCCCTCACCGGTGTCTATATAAACCGGAGAGGTTGGTCCTTAGAAGGCCGATCACAATTACAATCATAATCATCATAGGCTAGCTTCTAGGGTATAGCCTCCATGATCTCGTGGTAGATCTACTCTTGTACTACTCATATCATCAATATCAATCAAGTAGGAAGTAGGGTTTTACCTCCATCGGGAGGGCCCAAACCTGGGTAAACAATGTGTCCCTTGCTTCCAGTTACCATCAGCCTAAGACGCACAGATCGGGACCCCCTACCCGAGATCCGCCAGTTTTGACACCGACAGCTGGGACAAAGCGGCAACTCAAACCGAACACTAGCCCGTACTACCTCGCCGTAAAGGCAGAGACAAAACAGCTTGGGGTTATACATATGACCTATGGCTGGACCTGGACAGTAGAGCAGGACAGACCAGATTGATCTACGGATCGCAGGGGCGTGACCCGACATGCGACGACGGCTATCTAGCCGGACGTGACAAGCATAATCACACCCGGGCCAAAAACAACAGACGGACTCCATCCGAGCTACGTCGCGACGTGGCCCGATATAGAGGCGCCGCACACCCCCTTTGCTTCACTGATGAAGTAATGGAACACGAATTTCTAGAAGGGTTTAAACCCGTGAACATCGAATCATATGATGGGACTACAGACCCCGCGGTATGGATTGAGGATTTTCTTCTCCATATTCATATGGCACGCGGTGATGATCTTCATGCCATTAAATACCTCCCACTAAAACTCAAGGGACCATCTCGGCATTGGTTGAACAGTCTGCCTGAAAACTCCATTGGCAGCTGGGAGGACTTGGAAGACGCCTTCCTCGACAACTTCCAAGGTACATATGTCTGACCTCCGGATGTCGACGACTTAAGTCACATAGTTCAACAACCCGGAGAGTCAGCCAGGAAATTCTGGACTAGGTTCTTAACTAAAAAGAACCAGATCATCGATTGTCCGGATGCCGAAGCCCTAGAGGCCTCTAAACATAGCATCCACGACGAATGGATCGCCCGACACCTCCCCAAGACAATCCGAAGTCCATGGCAGCCCTCACGGCGCTTATGACCCACTTTTGCGCGGGCGAAGATAGCTGGTTAGCCCGTAGCAATAACAATGCAAGCGAACCTGGCACTTTTGAAGCCAGAAATAGCAACGGCAAGCCCCGACGCAACAGACACAAGCGTCGAAGAAACGGTGACAATATCGATGACATGACAGTCAACGCCGGATTCAGTGGCTCCACGTCTGGCCAGCGGAAGAAGCCATTTAAAAGGAACAATCCGGGCTCATCCAGCTTGGATCGCATACTCGATCGTCCATGTCAGATACACGACACCCCTGATAAGCCAGGCAATCATAGCAACAGAAGCTGTTGGGTCTTTAAACAGGCCGGCAAATTAAATGCCGAGAAGAAGAAGAAGGGGTTGCAAAGCAAGGACGATGACGAGTAGCCCCGTCCACCGAACACAGGGGGACAGAAGAAGTTTCCCCCTCGGGTTAAAACGATGGACATGATATATGCTACCCATATCCCCAAGAGGGAGCGGAAACACGCACTCAGGAAAGTCTATGCGATAGAGCCAGTCACCCCAAAATTCAATCCATGGTCGTCATGCCCGATCGCCTTCGATCGCAGGGAACATCCGACCAGTATCCGTCATGGTGGTTCAGCCGCACTGGTCCTCGACCCAATAATTTATGGATTCCACCTCACGCGAGTCCTCATGGACGGTGGCAGCAGCCTCAACCTGCTCTATCAGGATACAATGCGCAAAATGGGCATAGATCCTTCAAGGATCAAGCCCACAAAAACTACCTTTAAAGGAGTTATACCAGGTGTAGAGGCCCGCTGCACGGGCTCAATCACATTGGAGGTCGTCTTCGGATCCCTGGACAACTTCCGAAGCGAAGAGTTGATATTCGATATCGTCCCCTTCCGAAGTGCCTATCATGCATTGCTCGGACGAACCGCATTCACTCGATTCAATGCGTGGCCACACTATGCTTATCTTAAGCTTAAGATGCCCGGACCACACGGTGTCATAACAGTCAATGGAAACACGGAGCGCTCCCTCCATACCGAGGAGCACACCGCAGCCCTGGTAGCGGAAGTACAGAGCGACCTCTTAAGGCAGAATTTTAATTCAGCGGCCAAGCTCCAGGACAGTGTCAAACGAGTCTGGACTACTCCGCAGCATGACAGTCCGGCTCGTCAGGAGTTAGACTAGCAATTCGACCTGCATCTCATTCCCGACCAAGTGGCGGCATACATACCGCGCGTACATAACTACACACTCAAAATACCGTAGGCAGACATGGAGGCATAACCAGACTGTTGTCCATAATACGGCTCGCCTTCCCTGGACACACATACTTTCACTTTTCTTTTTATCCTTTTCAGGTTTCTTTTCCACAGGCCCCTCGCGGCGTCCTGCTGATCGGTCCTTTCGAAGGACGTATACACCAAGGCGGCAAGTAGCGCAGACATGTGGGGGACTCTCTAGACATTTTTTCTCGACGATCATTCTACCTGTTTTCAGGACCTGCACGCAAGCTGCCCCCTTGATATTGGCATGTTAAATAGCCCAGTTGCCTATCGCACTATTTGCACAAATACGCTTTGACGTATACATCAAATTATAATGAAAATAGTTCGCGGCCCAACTTAGGTGGCACTAGCTTACTACTTCATCTTTATTCTTATGGATTGAACCCATACACTTTGGTACGCTTTGGCCAGGGGCTTCACTGCGCTCCTTACTATGGCAACAAAGTCCAAACACTTTTACAATACAGCTTGGCATCCCGAATTTAGCATTATATGCATTGGCTCCGAATCATGTATTTGGTCAATAGTTGGGTTGCTCGGCTCCTGTGCTTACTACCTTACGTTCCGCTCTATCGGCTAGGGTAGTAAAGGGAGAACTACTGCAATTTTGTTTCTGGTTTATCCGAGCAAACCCCTTAGTAGAGAAAGCCAAAAACTGACTCTCATGATGTGGCGAGAGCTGGTCAGCTATTTAGAGGTTCAAAATCTTTTGCGATTTTTTCCGCCTTATTCGATGAATCGGCCTTCATCCGATTAGGTGTTTACAACACCCTAATCCAGATTAAATGCCAACTAGGGGCTGCGCCTACATTTTTATTGTCAAACTCCTATGGCTAAGTGAGGGTGATAAAGCCACATAGTCCGATTGCCTGGTTCGTTGCGCTAAACACCTCCTTCAAGGACCAAATTCTTGGATAAAGAGTGTTTAGATTCCATCCCGAACACCCCCGTACTACCTACGTGGGGGTTGAAGCCGACGATTGGCCAACTCTCAGATTTAATAAAAACGGCCGCACAGGAGGCAAAATTTTAAATAATAAACAAGCATTACGAATGTATTAATTCGAAGATAATGTCTTTTGAACACTGTCCCTCTACAATGCGGGATCCCTTGAGGACATCATCAAAATACCACTCGGGCGTGCGGTACTCCTTGCCAGCGGGCGGTCCCTCGGTCATGAGCTTGACGGCATCCATCTTCGCCCATTGCATTTTGACACGGGTGAAGGCCATCTGTGCACCCCCGATGTAGACTGACCGCTTGATGACATCAAGCCGGGGGCAGGCATTGACCAGCTGCTTCACGAGCCCGAAGTAGCTGTTGGGTATGGCTTCGGCAGGCCATAGCTAGATTATAAAATACTTCATGGCTAGTTCGGCCACCCTATGCAGCTCGACCAGCTGTTTCAGCTGATTGCTAAAGGGCATCGGATGTTCTAGCGCAAGGTATTGCGACCAGAACAACTTCTCCGTCAAGCTCCCCTCTTTGGCTTGGAAGAACTCTGCAGCGTCGGCAACACTGCGCGGTAAATCCGCAAATGCTCTTGGAGAACTCCAAATCCGGGTTAGTAAGAGATACCTCTTCTTCACATATTTTCTCTGCATAATGAAGGCCTTACCCGCCGCGATTTTTCTGGCCTCTTGGATTTCCTGGAGGGCGCCCTGGGCTTCAACCCAGGCATCTTGTGCGCTTTGGCGAGCCTTGGCGAGTTCGGTCTCTTTATCTGCAATATTGCGCTCCAAGGACTCGCATTTCTTCATGGCGTCCTGGAGCTCCTGCTGGACCTCATCAACTCTGGCCTCGTGTTTTTCATGGGCGGCTTGCTCCTTTGTCGCTTTCTTTTGGGCCTCGGCCAGCGCCTTCTTGAGGGGCTCCACCTTGGTCGCCGCTCCCGCAAATATCATGGCACTCTGATCAACACAAACAATTCATGTCTCTCTATATCTGAGTAGGTCATTACATACCTTGCTTATCCTCCAGCTGCTTTCTCTCTTGGCCGAGCTCCTCCTTGGACCACTCTAGCCTCTGCTTCAGTCCGGAGACTTTGGCAACATGAGATGTCGCAACCAGCAACGACGCATGCTTGCTCACATAAGACATATTTGGTTAGTCTCCTGCAAAAATTACTTGATCTTTTGTCCGGCTTTTCTTTCCAAAACCGGACAGAGTCTCAGGCGCTACTGTCTATACTAAGGCATTCTTTTTACATAATTGCATCACATGCCTCAAAGCCTGTCAGAAGGCCGGTGTAGGCTTCGATCAGTCTGCTTTTAACAGACTGGACCCTCTCAACCACCGTACCCATAAGGATACGATGTTCCTCAACAATGGAGGCGCCTTGCAGCGCTTCCAGCTGATTATCAGGTGCCTCTAGATGGACAGAGGTCACCGGCGGAATAGGCACACCTCCTTCTTTCGAAGGTGGCTGCCTGCCTGATTCTGCCGTATAAGTCTCTGGAATTGTATTCGGCTGGGGGCCGAATTGGATATGGCCCCCATCGCTAGTCTCCATGGGGATTTGCTCCCCCATGTGTCCGGTGGCCGAGGTTTCACCCTCTGGTGCCGCCCTGACGGCCTCTTGCGTCTCTCCCAGGCCTGGGGTCCTTCGAGACATCACCTCGGTGTCATCCATGGCCTTGGGAGAAGAGGCCGCCAGAAGAGAACCACTGTCCATCACCTTCGGGTCCAGCAAATTCCTCGAAGAGGAGGATCGCCGGAGGTCGGAACGAGCGGGACAGCAGCACATGATTCAACATGTTAAAACCATGAAGTAAAGGAGCTGGATATGTGTGTGTGCATCTTTGAGTACTTACGATTCTGCTAGGGGCTTATCCCTAGGGCGCCACTCGAAGCTGCTGTCGATGTCCTTGGACGCCTCTGCCTCCAGATGCGTGGAGGCCGCCCTTTTCTTCATTCCCCCCTCCCGAGGAGAGTTGCTTTCTTCCTCCTCCTTGTCGTCCTTGGTAGCGGAGGAGGAGTGGGTATCAGCGTCTTCGGACGTCATGTCCGAAGTGCCCTTACGGTGGAGGCCACTTCTAGTCTCCTTAGCCTTCTTCTTGGCCTTCTTATCCGGTGCTTGGTAGGGCGTCGGAACCAGCATCTTTGTCAGATGCGGGATAGCTGGTTCCTCGGGTAGCGGAGCCGGACACTGAATCCGCTCCGCCTTCTTTGTCCAGCCCTGAAATAACAAATAGGGAAGCTTAGACATCTTCCTTGAGTATGCAAGTGAAGGATATACCTTGGAATACGAAAGACTTACCGAACTGGCGGGATGGGCCAGGTCGTGCCCATGGTCCTCGGTCGTCTTTGGCCACGTCTCGTTGGACTTAAAGAGCATGTTCCAGATGTCTTCGTGCGTAGTTCCAAAGAACTGTTGCAAGGTCTGGTGCTCGGCCGGATCGAACTCCCACAAATGGCAAGTCCGGCTTTGGCATGGAAGGATCCGGTGAACTAGCATCACCTGGATCACATTGACGAGCTTGATGTTCTTATCGACCATGCTCCTAATGCGTGTCTGAAGTGCTGTCAGCTCATCCGATGAAGACCAGTCTAGGCCCTTCTCTAGCCAGGAGGTGAGCCGCATCGGGGCTCTGGACTGGAATTCGGGAGCCGCGGCCCAAGTGGTGTCGCGAGGCTCTGTGACGTAGAACCACTGATGTTGCCCCTCTTTGACGGTCTCCACGAAGGTACCTTTGGGCCATGTGACGTTGGGCATCTTGCTCACCATGGCGCCTCCGCACTCTGCGTGTTGGCCACCCACCACCTTCGGCTTCACATTGAAGATCTTTAGCCACAATCTGAAGTGGGGTGGGATGCGGAGGAAGGCCTCGCACACGACAATGAATGCCGAGATGTTGAGGAAGGAGTTGGGGGCCAGATCGTGGAAATCTACCCTGTAGTATAGAACACGAGTCCGCGGAGAAATGGGTGAAGAGGGAATCCCAATCCGCGGATGAAGTGAGGGATGAATACCACCCTCTCATGGAGCTCTGGGGTGGGGATGATCTGCCCCTGGGCTGGAAGCTGGTGGGCGATTTCCTGGGCTAAGTACTTGGCCTCCCAGAGCTTGGTGATGTCCTTCTACTTGACGGAGGAAACCATCCACTTGTCATGCGCTCCAGATCCGGACATGGCTGGTGTCGTGGTCTTGTCACAGCAGATGTCCTCATGGAAGGACTTAGTTGTGGAGCCATTGCGACAAAGTTATGAAAGTGCAACTATCCCTGGGTGGTTTTGGTAATTCCTAACAACATATAGCTCATTGAGCTAATGCTATTTCAAGATAAATATTTCAGGAAGGCTCAATGATTGGCATGGCATGGATGAGGAAATTGGATCCCTCAAAATGCTAAGGATAAAAGAATTGGCTCAAGCTCAAAGCACAAGACTCTACATTTTCGATTTAGTGATCCAAGATCACATTGAGTCTATAGGAAAAGCCAATACTATCAAGGAGGGATGAGGTGTTGCTTAATGGCTTTCTTGCTCAAAATGCTTAGTGATATGCTCCAAAGCCCTCAACTACTTTCTGACATCCACATATGGCCTAAACCAAAAGTCAAACTCGGCCCCACCGATTCTTTCTATCCGGCGCCACCGAGTTCAGATGTCATAGCCACTGCCACAAACCCTAGGCAAATCGGTCTCACCGATAGGGATCTCGGTCTCACCGAGATGGGATTGTAATCTCTCTGTTTCCCCTCGTAACGTTTCGGTCAAACCGAGATGAGCGATCGGTCCCCAAGATTGCAATGCAAACTCTCTGTTTCCCTTTCGTAACGTTTCGGTGTAACCGAGATGAGCGAATCGGTCCCACCGAGTTTTCCTGACCAACCCTCTGTGTGTCCATTACCAAAATTGGTCTCACCGAGTTTGTGTAATCGGTCTCACCGAGTTTGTGTTATGCCCTAACCCTAACCATATCAGTCCCACCGAGTTGCATGTCAGTCCTACCGAAAATCCTAACGGTCATATGGTTTGCTAAATCGGTTCGACCGAGCTTCATGATTCGGTCCCACCGAGATTGGTAAGTCGTGTGTAACGGTTAGATTTTGTGTGGAGGCTATATATACCCCTCTACCCACTCTTCACTCGTGGAGAGAGCCATCAGAACATGCCTACACTTCCAACATACATTTTCTGAGAGAGAACCACCTACACTTGTGTTGAGACCAAGATATTCCATTCCTACCATATGAATCTTGATCTCTTGCCTTCCCCAAGTTGCTTTACACTCAAATCCTCTTTCCACCAAATCCAAATCCTGTGAGAGAGAGTTGAGTGTTGGGGAGACTATCATTTGAAGCACAAGAGCAAGGAGTTCATCATCAACAAACCATTTGTTACTTCTTGGAGAGTGGTGTCTCCTAGATTGGCTAGGTGTCACTTGGGAGCCTACGACAAGATTGTGGAGGTTAACCAAGGAGTTTGTAAGGGCAAGGAGATCGCCTACTTCGTGAAGATATACCCTAGTGAGGCAAGTTCTTCGTGGGCGACGGCCATGGTGGGATAGACAAGGTTGCTTCTTCGTGGACCGTTCATGGGTCGATCCCTCCATTGACTCGCGCAGCCGTTACCCTTCGTGGGTTGAAGTCTCCATCAATGTGGATGTACGATAGCACCACCTATCGGAACCACGACAAAAACATCCGTGTCTCCTATTGTGTTTGCACTCTCCAAACCCTTCCCTTTACATTCTTGCAAGTTGCATGCTTTACTTTCCGCTGCTTATATACTCTTTGCATGCTTGCTTGAATTGTGTTAAGATTGCTTGAACCGTGCTAAGTCTCTAAAATCTGCCAAGAACTAAAATTGGGAAAATTCTAGATTTTTATTTGGTCAAGTAGTCTAATCACCCCCTAGACATACTTTTGATCCTACAAGTGGTATCAGAGCTTTGGTCTCCATTTTCTTTGATCTCCATAGCTTTTGGTTGTCATATCCTTGGTTTCACAACCTAGGAGAGTATGGCGTCTAGCAAGGGAAATTACCACCGTAGAGGTCCTTACTTTGATGGTTCTAATTTTGCTAGTTGGAAGCATAAGATGAAAATTCATATTCTTGGTTATAACCCCGCCGTTTGGGCTATTATGTGTATTGGCTTGCAAGGTGAATTCTTTGATGGGAGAGAACTGAACCGTGAAGCTACCGCGGAAGAGTTGAAGATGCTGCAATACAATGCTCAAGCTTGTGATATCCTCTTCAACGGATTGTGCCCTGAAGAATTCAACAAAATCACCCGTCTTGAGAATGCAAAGGAAATTTGGGATACTTTGATTGATATGCACGAAGGTACAGACTCCGTCAAGGAATCCAAGTTGGATGTGCTTCAAAGTCAGCTTGACAAGTTCAAAATGAAGGATGATGAAGGTGTTGCTGAAATGTACTCTAGGCTTGCTCTTATCACAAATGAGATTGCCGGCTTAGGAAGTGAAGAGATGACCGACAAATTCATCATCAAGAAGATCCTAAGAGCTTTGGACGGAAAATATGATACCGTGTGCACATTGATCCAAATGATGCCCAATTACAAAGATCTCAAGCCAACGGAAGTCATTGGAAGAATTGTTGCTCATGAGATGTCACTCAAGGGTAAGGAGGAGCTCCACAACAAGTCAAGTGGTGCTTACAAAGCCTCATGTGAAGCTCCCACATCATCAAGTGAGAAACAAACCTTCAATGAAGAATTGAGCCTAATGGTGAAGAACTTCAACAAGTTCTACAAGAGTAGAAGCAAGGAAAGAAGCTCCAAGTCAAGGTCCTACAATGACAAAAGATCTTCTAGTCTGAGCATAATTGCTACAATTGTGGAAGACACGGACACTATTCCAATGAGTGTACGACACCCTACAAAAGAAGAGAAGACTCTCCAAAAAGAAGAAGTAGAAGAGAAGAATCACCAACAAGAGAGAGAAGGAGTAGAGATGATCGTTATGAACGAAGAACATCCCAGAGAAGCAAGGATTCGGAAAGGAAGGACAAGTCATCAAGGAGCTACACAAAACGAAGACATCAAGCTCATGTTGGTGAATGGGTATCCGGCTCCGACTCCGACAATCACTCCGAGAGAAGCTATCACTCCAACTCCGAATATACTCAAGATGAAGGTGTTGCCGGTCTAGCACTTGTGTCTACCAACTCTTACGACATATTTGATTCACCTAATGAAGGACTTGGAAGATTCTTCATGGCTAAAGGCCCAAAGGTATCACACCCCGAGTATGTTGATTTCAGTAGTGATGAAGATGACTTGTTAGGTGATGATGAGTTACTTGTTGACAACTCTAGTGATGAATACTATGATGAAACGTCAATTAATCATGCTAATCAAGTTAAAATGAAGGACAATGATAAGGAGAAGATTGAGCTCCTAACTAAAGAACTAAACACTCTTAAGTTAGCTCATGAAACTATCTTAGGAGATCATCGAGATCTTTTAAGGACTCATGAGAAGTTACGCTTTGAAAAGCTCAACCTTGAGCAAGAGCATGAGTTCTTAAAGGCAATCAATGATGATCTTCACAAGAAAAGTTCTTCTTACATTGCCAAGCGTTTACTCTTATCTACTTACATGCCTCAAGTCAAGACTAGTTACAAGAACAAGAAAAATTCTTCCTCTAGTAGTAACAATAATCATGCTAAATCCAATCTTGTTGCTTCTAGTAGTTCTCTTGATTCCACTAATGATTCTCTTAGCCAAGTTAGACTTGAGCAAGAAAATAGCTTATTGAAGGGAATTATAGAGAAAGGTGTTTACAAGAGCCTTGCCGAGAGTAAGCAATTCGAGGAAATTGTACGCAAGCAAGGAAGGCACCGGAAGAACCAAGGTATTGGTTTTGAACGAAAGTTCAAAGCCAATAGAGTTGAGTGGGAAGAAGATCAATATCCCAAGACGAAGTTTGTTCCTCAACAAGAGAAGTATGATCCTACTTCTTTCAAAGGGACACAAGCTCAAGATGATCTTCCACCACGAGACCACAAGCAAAAAGGCAAGGACAAGCTTCAAGAGGAGATTGATGCATTTGAAGAAGCTCCTAAGGCCTTGGTCAAGTGGGTTCCCAAAACTACATCAAGATCTACTTCATCAAGTACGACTACAACTCCAAGGATTCCCATCAAGATGATGTGGATCCCGAAGAAGAAGAACTAGAGAGTTCTTGAGGGTGACTCCGCCAACATATTTAATTCTTATCGTTTTGGCAAGGATAAGTGCAATCAACTTCCACATCTTGCACTATTTCAAGGAGTCACAAACCCTCTTGTTGGTAAGACAAGGGACAAGGTAACCTAATGCTTTCATGGACATCATCTTGTGTGTGCATCACTCTATGTCTATGGATATCCTTGTTTGTTCCTTGTGGGACTAACCCGTGTAGGTATTGAAATTGCAACTCACTCCAAAGGATTGCTCCAAATGATCTACATCAACATTGAGAATCCACATCTTCAACACCTACATGAAGCCATCATCGACAAAACCCAAGGTCAGTTCATCCCTCTTAGGGGGGATCTCACATCTAGGGGGAGCTTTACTCTAAGAATTGAGCTAAAGCAACTCTAATGGTGTGAACACAACAATGCTTTATGTAAAAGTGGTAACCCCACTTGTGCTTAAACAATGAGTATGACCTATGATCAAATGTTCTCATTTGACTCCTAAGTCAATATACTCATATATAGATGACCTAGTCATCGCCAATTTCTTGATAGATGCTAGAATGTTTTGTGCATGCTTTGTCACATATTTCATTTGCCATTTTATTGTGTGAGCATGTTGGTTGCATATTTTACTCATTCGAGGACATCCACTTGTAGTTTTGATTGCTTAGTTTCTTTTCTTTTGCCAAGTGGATGGACAAGAATGCCTAAGAACCTTCTCTAGCTATCTATGCTCTTCTTGTCTCAAACTCTATTCATGCTACATCACAAAGTTTGATCAAGTCAGATTCGAACCACTTTGTGTGAGGAGCACTCGGAGTCCCCGATTCATCATAGACTTAAACTTCCAAAACCTCTTTGTGCATTTCGGTCTGACCAATTCAACCTTTTCGGTCATACCGAGATCACTAAGTTGATCTAGGTTTTCAATCTCGGTGCAACCGATTTGAACTTTTCGGTCACACCGAGTTGCAGTAACTGCTTGCAGTTATGCATCTCGGTGCCACCGAGTTATTCCACTCAGTCACACCGACAGGTTCGGTCTATATATACCCCCGGGCCAAAATTTGGAAACTTTTTCGAAACCTTTCGCCCGTGCACAGCCTGCTCTGCCTCCTCAGGTCTCCAGATCGTCCTCCTCGTCGTCCAGCGACCCCCCGCCGCTGGTCTCTGCCGCCATCAACGGGATTCAGCTCCACCGTTGGTGTTGTAGCAAATCCATCGCCGAACTAGGGTATGGATTTGAACTTTGTGCTATTCCTAACTCCGATTCCAAGCACATTGCATTGCCATGTATTTTTCCACGATTCAAATCTTCCTATCCAGCGAAATCACTCCGTAGATTAGTTTTGGATTGAAAATTTAGGGTTAGGTTTCCGCCGAACTCATCTAGGACCGACCGAGTTGTAGAAATTGGTCTCACCGATTTGGCTCAGGCCAGTGCACATGTAATTCTCGGTCTGACCGAGAATTGCAAATCGGTGTGACCGAGTTCAAATCTTTGTGAAACCCTAGCAGTCTCGTTGCCACCAAACTATGACTCGGTTTGACCGAGTTCACTAGTTTAGGTTCCAAAAGCTGCTTCGGGTATCACCGAGTTTACAGATCGGTAGCTCCGAAATGCGTTCTGTGGAAAACTAAAACTAAGTTTTTGACTCAATTTTTGTGCAAAAACCTCTATGCTTTGTGATGCTCATCTACTCTACCTCATCTACATCCATTCACAGGGTCTGCTGTCAGAGTTTGCATCATGTCAGGTCAGAGTGACAGTTAGAACAAGTCTGAGGAGCAGGTTCACATGAGTGAGGGCACTAGTCCCTCTAGCAGTTATGATGAGGGTAGCAGGAGCACACCCAGCAGCCACCAGGGCAAGGAAGAAGAGAACCTCTGATTCTGAATATGAGGACTATATGGATGTTGAGGATGAGGCCACTTCTAAGAAGAAGGTGCTGAAGAAGGAATATGGCACAGCTGCATCCACTAAGCCAGGAATGCAAAAGAAGGCACCTGCCATGAGAATTCCCATGTCTAAGGCCAGAGCCTCTACTCAAGCAACCTTGGGGTCTGAACCCAAAGAACCAGTTGTGGCTGAAAAGAAAAGGAAAGAAAGGGTCAAGAAGACCATGGCTAGAGTTGTTGGAAGGCCTTCAATGATGGAAGAAGAAGAGGAAGAGGTTACTGCACCAGCACCTAAAGCTCAGAAGCTGATGGGAGATGCTATAAGATCAGGGGCTGTTCCATCTAAGCCCAAAGATGCTCCCAAGGCTGCTGCTCCTAAGCCCAAGTCTGCACCTAAGAGGAACACTAGGAGTATTCCTGCTGAAGAGAAGAACAAGGCCCAGTGCCTGAAACTACTGAAGAAGAAGATGAAGATTCACTTATCTTGAGAAAGTTGAAGCCCAAGATTCCTGATCACAATGATGCTCATCCAGTAGCAGAAGATATGAAGCTCAGGAAGGATGCAGGTCTGAGACTCTGGAGACAGACTGATCCCTATGCTGTCCGAAGAAGAACTGTTGTGGACTACAGGTTCCACACTAAGGAACATCAGGATTTCTATGAGACAGTGCTGCTTGACAAGAACCCCATAGTCTGTGACATGAGATGGGTTGACTGGGATTACATCAAGAAGAATGAAGAGCATTATCCAGGAGTTTATGACAGTTTCAAGTCTTATGGAGTAGAAGACTTTGTTGGCCAGAAGCTCACAAAGTGGAATGATGAGCTTATTATGCAGTTTTACTCCACATCTCATTTCTACCTAGATGGGAAGATAGTCTAGATGTCTGAGGGTACCAGGTACCAATCAACAGTTGAAGAATGGTCTGAATGGATAAATGCTCCAAAGGAAAATGAGGATGACTTGGATGTCTACCAAGAAGAAGAAAGACCACAACTCCATGGCTCATATGTATGGAGAGATCCTGGATGCCGCACTAGAGACACATAAGTTTGGATCTGTACATTATTTGTTGTCAGGACTGCCTACCATCAACTGGATCTTAAGGCACACCTTGCTGCCCAAGTCAGGTGATCACAAGATGATCAGAGGCCATGCAATCAACTTGATGCATATATTTGATGTGCCTCAGAAATTCAAAGTCATGAGCCTGATTGTGGAAATAATCAAAAGGACTGCTGCTGATCAGAAGAGGAGTTGTGGGTATGCCCCACACATTCTTGAGCTTATAAACTCCAAGATGGGCACAGGCACATATCTTTTGGACACACACTACAAGAAATATGTCAACTAGTGACCTCCACTATTGGTCACTGAAAGGTCATAGTTTTCAATTTGTGACCTTTTTGTGACCAAAAACATAAGGTCAAAAGCTGGGGGTCGTTAATTGACTATAGCGACCTTTCTTCTAGAATGGTCATAGACGTTTATGACCAAAAAAAAGGTCGTAGATTTTACGACCAATTATTTTGGTCACTAGCAATCCGACCACACCACGTCAGATCCACCGTGGCAAGCTGACGTGGCAGAATTACGACCAAATGAAAAGGTCGTAAAATAGAATCAGCCCGGTCCATTTCAGCCGTCTACATGGGCCAAGCCCAATAATTCGGCCCGTTTAATTTATTTTTCCTCTTTATTTTGCTTATGTGTATGGGCCTGGCCCAGTAATTTGGCCTTTTATTTTCTGGGAATGGAGCCTTTTTCTGATGAATTTTTTTATAGTCCACTATTGTTTTGGGCCACAGCCTTTTTGATCTAGTTCGAATTTGGGCCTTGGCCTTTTTATTTTCTGCTATGCAGCCTTTTATAAAAAAAATTCTTACAGTCATATCTTTTTTTAGGCCCAAGCCTTTTTGGTCTAATTCTTGTTTGGGCCTTGGCCTTTTTAGAGCCCAAGTTCTCATTTTGCATAACTATAAACAGAAAGGCCCAGGTGCACAAGTGATCCACAAGCCCAGGTTCAAACAGCAAGGCCCAGGTGCACAAGTGATCCACATAACTTCACAGAAAATAAACACAGGTTCACAAGATCATAACTTCACAGGTTCACATAACTTCACAGGTTCATAAGATCACATAACTTCACAGGTTCAAACTAGGCAGCAATGCAACAAAATGCTCAAAGACAAACTGCACAAGAGGTTCACAGCCATCAAACTAGGCAGCAATGCAACTACCTGCTCAAACTACACAACCATCAAACTGCCTTAGCTCCAAAGAGAGCCATCAAGTGGGCTAACTTCTCTTCCTGTTCTTGAGACTTCTTGCGCAGCAGCTCAAGTTCCTTGTCGCGTGCAGCTTCTGATTCTTCCGCCTTCATCTTGATTGCCGTCAATTCTTCTTGCACCAGTTCAGTTTGAGGCTCGGACCTCTCCAACTTCTGCTGAAGGTCACGAACATGAGCAAACACTTCAGCAGTTGCTTTGCGGGAGTTGTTCCTAGATGACTGGAGCCCAACATTCGTGAGGAATGTGCTTTGCTTGACAGATTTCAACAGCACTTCTTCGACAATTTGAACAGTAGACTTTGGTTCTTCACCTTCTGGTACCAGAGCGTCCTTCATTTCTTCCATCTCAAGCTAGCATATGGAGGAAAATGATAGGCATTAGTGGAGAAACCAAACCAGCACACAAATGGATTATTTGAAGTAACCAAACTAGCACACAAAATCTATACAAGAAGATGATGACTAGTGACATGGAGACATGCAATTGCAACAATATGATCGCTTCATTAAGCCTAGAATGGTGGTTCTATTTAAGATGGCTTCCTGACTAACATTCAGATCTAATTTCATCATGTCATAAAAAATGCAACAAATAGCATCAAAGCATGGAACACAGCGTGTGTGAATCAAACAGCATGGAACTATCTTCATTAAGCTATTCTAATATCTTCGTTAAGCCTAGCATGGAACTATAAGCATGGAAGTATCAAACAGCATCAAAGCATGGAACTGGCTCCGAATCAAACAAAATCAAATCATCAAACAGCATCAAAGATGGCTATGAATCAAACAGGGCATGGACAAAGCATGGAGTGACTTACTATAGCAGTCTTGACTGGCTCCGAAAACCCGTGCTTCTTGCTGTTGTGGGTGGCCTTAAACAAGTCAATCGCAGACAGCTCCTCACCCTTACGCTCTTCTTTCTGAAATGCTTTTCAACAAAAATCAAAATGTTATTCAGCAAGAATCAGAAATGTTATTCAACGAGGATCAAACGGTAAGGTCTCTAGAGAAAAGTTCTCATAGTGGAAAAAATGTGTGTTGTGTAGTGCCTGGAACCAGTTCTCTGATTGTACACGACTTTTTCTCGATTCATCTTGTTCGACACACAGGTTTTCTACAAAAAAGCATACTGTTAGCATGATCTAGCACTAGCATATCATGTGTAGAACATAAAGCATCAAACAAAGCAGAGACAAACCTTGTGTCTTGGGTAGACCACATCTCCACCAGAGCTTGCCATTCACCATCTGTCGAATCAGGTACCGGAGACTTGATGCTGACTTTATTTGCAGCTACGGTATCAAAATACTTCTTCTTGAGCTGATGGCGTCTGTTCTTTGAACTTTTCTGCAGAATATCTTTGCACGCGGTCTTGATGGTCTCTGAGTCCGCGTTCATCTCAAAATTTGCCTACCAAGATAGCAAACAAGGTAGGAACAATATTAGTGGTCATGCATAGGTGTAACAGAAAATAGATAGCACATTAGCTATGAAACAAGTAGCTTACAGCAACTTTCCCAATGTAGTTCTCCAATAGACTAGCATTTTTTTGTATAGCTTGAAGTGAGGAAGAACCGGAAGATGGCTTCTTGCAACGAGTCCACACTCTGAAGCAAGCTTTGCTGACTGCAGAGGCTTCTCTGGACGCTTCAACCCTTCGGCAATTTGGATATGCACCTTGCTACCAAGCGACTTGGTGACCCTCTCTAGCCCTTTGCCCTTTCTATGTCTAGTCTTGGTAGTCATTGCATCTGAAAATGAAATTGAACTCATAAATTAGAATAGAAATCGACAAATGCAGGAATCGACAAAAGCATACATGATCATTCCATTTGGAAAATGCACTAGTAAAAGATAGCATTGCAAAGGTCAACTTGCCTGATTGAAGCACAACCTGCTGTCCTTCTTCATTAATGACAACATTCCTGTCAATAGAAGGTGCAACAGGGTTGAGCTCTGTGTGGACAGTGCCTGCTTCATCAATGCAGTAGCCACTTCCATCCATGATGAGAGTGGTTCCTTCATCCATGGGCGGCAACACATCACCCATTTGCACCGAGGTCTCAGAGTCCATGCGCAACAGACTTTCTTGATGGTCCGTCGCAGTCACCATCTTTGCTTTCTGCCTTGTGACTCTATCAAGGGCAGGTTCATCAGGTTCCAGGATCCTCTTTTTTTGTCCTGGAGCTGGGGCCATCACCCTTCCTGGAGGCACTGCAGCAGATGTTTCTGAGCTCGTCTTCTTGCTGACTGTCTTCTTAACACCAGGCCTTTTCGTCCTAGATTCCTTCAGTACCTCGTATAAAAAGCATGGAAAAAAGCATTAGATCACAAGAGAAATATGTGAGCACAAGGAATAACATAGCATAAAAGAACCCCAGCCCTCCAAGCAAGACAGAGTTTGCACCTTAACAGTCTTGCTCACTACAACATCATCCACTTCCTCTCCATCAATAACTTCATCCTCCTTAGGATTGTACTCTGGGTCATCATTGATAACTCCACTACCTTCTTGAACCTCATCACTTCTACCTTCTCGTACATCATTTGTTTTCCTAATCATCGACGCTATTGCACCGATGCCAAGGGACTGGAACATCCGATTGTTCCTCATGATATTTCTAGCCCTAACCTTCTCGTACTCGGTGAGAGGCTCTTCTTTGCATGATAAAGGAAACATAACTATTAGGTGAATGTTTGGAATGTTAGATGCATGACAGTTGGAAACATATCTTATGAAATTTTATTATCATTTAATCCTAGTTATTCAGGTAAGGGAGACTAACAGCACACATGCACAATTAAGCCAGCGTATTCAGATTGCAGCAATACATTTCACTTAGCATATTAAGACACGAATTTTATGAAACTGACAGTATAACCACAAGGAGCAAGTTGCATACCAACGGTTGGCCTCACGTTTGACCTTGTCATCCTTGCCATGGATGATCTTGAGGTGGTGCTTGCAAAATAGAATAAACAACAATCAGATACAACAGGGATAAAGTAAAATGATGCACTTGTATCAATAAAGGAAAGCATTTGGACCATCATGCACATACATGTAATAAATGTGAAACAAACTTGATGGATCAACAATACAGTGATCTAGTGTTATTAATTAAGCAAACATGTAAGTGCACTAAACAAGCATGCATGTACACTGGAAAGATATGAAGCATCTCTTAATATCTTCACTACATCAAGCAGGAGGTAGTAATGTACATCAAGAAATCTTCCTAGTGCCTCATATAAAGTACACAACAAGCAAGCAAAGTGCTAGTAGTACTGCTGATGCAAACCCTAACCATATGTATGCTAGCAAGCAACTGAATTGAAGCAAACTATATATGTGAAGCAATGCATTAGCAGTAGTATATGTGAAGCAAACTACATCAAGCTAAGTGAATTAAGGTTGTGGTACCAGAGACAAGAACAGAACTCACATGTATTACAATTATATATAGTTGTATACAAATACAGTGCACACGAATTATACTTCAGTAATGTGGATTAGCAAAAACAACTATTTACAACAATTACTTTTATGTTTTAACTTTCAATTTTATCCATGTACCTGCAATCATCTATAAGCAAATGAATTACTCAATTGTTTTCCCTAATGGAGGCAAGCTTATGCATTCAGAGCAACTGATTGCCCAACAGTTGATGAATAAAGAAACAAGCAGTGTTAACAATAAAAGTAGGCCTTGAAATCATGCTTATGTAGGCAATTTAGAAGAGTATATCATGAGGACCTTCAAAACAACTAGATGTTGCCACTGGTAAAGCAAGAAACAACTATACTTGCAGAAGTACAAAAGCAGATGAAAAAACTATACTCAACTATTGATTATGTTGCCTCTACACACCAAACATGGCTACAGACTAGAAGAACACAAATTCAGACATTTCGACAATTAGAATCAACCTTTTATATTAAAACACCAAAAATTATCTAGCACCAATATGGTATATATTAAAACTAGTCATACTGCCTTAACACACCAGAAATTCCAATACCACATTAAGTACTAAGCATTCTCTTTTTCACTGGAAAGAAGAACACAAGCTTCATGCACATATCATAAAAGAAGAACACTGCTACAAACCCCATGGGCACAACATGAAAGTAGTCTTCTACTTGAACAATCAGGATGGGCGTGCACCAAGAACCCTAACCCCATCATGTTCTAGCCATGAACCAGAGGGAGATCATCCCCACGAACCCCATGAAACCTAACCCTGACCCCATGAACCCTAACCCTAACCCCATGAACCAGACGGAGATCCTAACCCTAGAAGATCCTAACCCTAGAAGATCCAAACCCTAGAAGATCCACCGAACCAGAGGGGAGATGGATCCACCGAGTATCGAGGGGAGATGGAGAAGTACCTAGGGGCGGATGATGTTGATGATGCAGCGGTGGTCGTCGTCGATGTAGCCGCCGCCGTCGTCGATGTATTCGATGTAGCCGCCGTCGTCGTCGATGTAGTCGATGTAGCCGCCGTCATCGTCGATGTAGTCGATGTAGTCGATGTAGCCGAGGGGAGGGGATTCGTCGTCGGGGAGGGCGGCGCGACGCGGCGTGGCGGCACGGAGCAAGGGAGGGAGTGGGGCGGCGGGGCGGTGTGGAGGAGGGGAGGGAGTGGGGCGGGGGGAGGGCGGCGCGGAGCAGGGGAGGGAGTGGGGCAGCGGCGCGGAGCAGGGGAGGTTCGTCGGGGAGGGGAATGGAATGGGGAAATTTTGGGGAGTGGGAGGGGAGGATCCCGCGTGTTTAGTGGGAGAGGGGTGGTGGGTCCCGAATGGTAGTGGGAGAGAAGTGGTGGGAAATTTTCGTGGGGTGGGAGGGAAATTTTGGTGCTAGGAGGGAAATTTTGGAGGGAAATTTTCACCAGTTTTTAGAGGTTTTGAGGCAGAAAAAATAGGGTTTTTTTGTAAACTTTGTAGAAATCATGGTTAAAATCATACCGAGTAGCTCAAGAAAACATCCGTATTGCAAGTTTAGTATTTTTGCTAGTTCGTAGGCCACATTTGATGATGTGACGCGGAGGTCTCCCATTTTTTTGATTTTTTTTGAATTTCTTACCGTGTTTTCAAAAACCGGCCGATTTCGTCGCGGCGGCCATCTGTGTTTGATCTGTGCCAATCTGTTGTCGATTCTGTGATGAAATGCCTACCTGTGAAGCTAAAAAACATTTTTGGCAAAAATAACGGGCAAGCTATGGAGGACCCGCAGTTCAAATTCCAGCCGGTTCCAACTGAATCGGCCGAAGGTGGTCTGAATTGCCGGGAGTAGCTACGAGGGTCGGAAATGCATGCTTTTTGGCGACCGTCCGTAAAATAGGGTCTACTTTGAGATAGACATGGAATGGCGCCGTTTGGGGTGACCCTCCTTGTAGCCGCTTCACGAAAAATGCATGTCTTTAGCATTCAAAAAATGAAAAACGGTTTTTCTTGTTAAACAAGTTGGAACCTCGCTTTGGCAACATTGTTTGCCATCACAAGACGGAGGCATGCGCCAAATTTGGGCATATTATCAGAAACTATTCATCGGATGCGGCCATATCATTGCTAGTTTGGCTTGAAAGCCATGAATCTTCGTTCATGGTAGGTCGTTTTTTAGAACACTTTTTCAAGAAAACATCCGTATTGCAAGTTTAGTATTTTTGCTAGTTGGTAGGCCACATTTGATGATGTGACGCGGAGGTCTCCCATTTTTTTGATTTTTTTTGAATTTTTTACGGTGTTTTCAAAAACCGGCCGATTTCGTCGCGGCGGCCGTCCGTGGCTAGGGTTTGATCCGTGCCAATCTGTTGTCGATTCTGTGATGAAATGCCTACCTGTGAAGCTAAAAAACATTTTTGGCAAAAATAACGGGCAAGCTATGGAGGACCCGCAGTTCAAATTCCAGCCGGTTCCAGCTGAATCGGCCGAAGGTGGTCTAAATTGCCGGGAGTAGCTACGAGGGTCAGAAATGCATGCTTTTTGGCGACCGTCCGTAAAATAGGGTCTACATTGAGATAGACATGGAATGCCACCGTTAGGGGTGACCCTCCTTGTAGCCGCTTCATGAAAAATGCATGTCTTTAACATTCAAAAATTGAAAAATGGTTTTTCTTGTTAAACAAGTTGGAACCTCGCTTTGGCAACATTGTTTGCCATCACAAGACAGAGGCATGCACCAAATTTGGGCATATTATCAGAAACTATTCATCGGATGCGGCCATATCATTGCTAGTTTGGCTTGAAAGCCATGAATCTTCGTTCATGGTAGGTCGTTTTTGAGAACTCTTTTTCAAGAAAACATCCGTATTGCAAGTTTAGTATTTTTGCTAGTTGGTAGGCCACATTTGATGATGTGACGCGGAGGTCTCCCATTTTTTTGATTTTTTTGAATTTTTTACGGTGTTTTCAAAAACCGGCCGATTTCGTCGCGGCGGCCGTCCGTGGCTAGGATTTGATCCGTGCCAATCTGTTGTCGATTCTGTGATGAAATGCCTACCTATGAAGCTAAAAAACATTTTTGGCAAAAATAACGGGCAAGTATGAGGACCCGCAGTTCAAAGTCCAGCCGGTTCCAGCTAAATCGGCCGATGGTGGTCTGAATTGCCGGGAGTAGCTACGAGGGTCGGAAATGCATGCTTTTTGGCGACCGTCCGTAAAACAGGGTCTACTTTTAGATACACATGGAATGCCGCCGTTAGGGGTGATCCTCCTCGTAGCCGCTTCACGAAAAACGCATGTCTTTAGCATTCAAAAAATGAAAAACGGTTTTTCTTGTTAAACAAGTTGGAACCTCGCTTTGGCAACATTGTTTGCCATCACAAGACGGAGGCATGCACCAAATTTGGGCATATTATCAGAAACTATTCATCGGATGCGGCCATATCATTGCTTGTTTGGCTTGAAAGCCATGAATCTTCGTTCATGGTAGGTCGTTTTTGAGAACACTTTTTCAAGAAAACATCCGTATTGCAAGTTTAGTATTTTTGCTAGTTGGTAGGCCACATTTGATGATGTGACGCGGAGGTCTCCCATTTTTTTGATTTTTTTTGAATTTTTTACGGTGTTTTCGAAAACCTGCCGATTTCGTCGCGGCGGCCGTCCGTGGCTAGGGTTTGATCCGTGCCAATCCGTTGTCGATTCTGTGATGAAATGCCTACCTTGTAGCCGCTTCATGAAAAAACGCATGTCTTTAGCATTCAAAAAATGAAAAACGGTTTTTCAATTTTTTACGGTGTTTTAAAAAACCGTCGGATTTCGTCACGGCGGTCGTCCATGGCTAGGGTTTGAGTCATGTTTTTAGCATTCAAAAAATGAAACTAATATTGTTTCATACATGAGCATGCACAAAAACCCATAATTTTATCTCTCATCCATGAGCATGCATAAAAAATTTCAATTCCCATCAATTACCAAACTAAATATTCATTTTTAAGAAATTGACATGTTTAGATGACACTGTCATACATCATCCATGAGCATGCACAAAATTAAACCTGACATACTTAACGTTGACAAGCTTAAACCCAACATGCTTAACATTGCCACTTGATTTTCTTAACATCTTCACTCCTCCTTCTTCTCCTTCATCAACCTGATGCGCTCAGAGTGGCGAATCCCAACACGGATGTACTCCTCTACAACAATTGGCATGGTCCTGTCGCCCAGCTGTGGAATCGCCGGCGCCACTACTATCGCGAGGTCATTGTTAGGCACCGCCATCGCGAGGTCAGTGTCAGGCACCACAATCGCGAGGTCGTCGTCAGCCACCACCATAGCAGGGTCGTCGTCAGCCACCACCATAGCAAGGTCGTCATCCCCGCTCTGCTCGTCTTCTTGCCCACTCTGCTCCTCGTCATCCCCGCTCTGCTCCTCGTCATCCCCGCTGCTGCTCCCACTGCCTGTCCAAATGCAACAAAGTGTGAACATGGTGTTGTCGTCGTGCTGGTAGAGGAAGCCAAAAGGACTGGAAGAAGAGAGGTAGAGAGCTTACTGGCATCGTCGTCGTGCTGGTAGTACATGCGGCACATGGTATTGTCGAACATCTTCACGGTGAACATGGCGTCGCCGTCGTAGCGGAAGACAAGGAAGTACCCGAGCTGTAGCTCATGGGCGCGGGCGAAATGCTCCCAGCCGGGCCCTAGGTACATGTGGCCTTCACTATCGAACACCACCGACACGTCCCACAGCCTGTGAAGCCCGCTGCCGGCCTCCCGCAGCTTCACTTTGTGGGGCTCACGGCCGGCGAGCATCTTCGCAAACGTGTCAGGCAGCCTCTGAGCGAGGGTCAAGCAGTGGTTAAGTGTGGCAAAAACATATCTGAAAAGAAATGAGTGATGATAAACATACCTGCCTACTGCAAGATTTCTCAATTACGATCTCGAAGAACTCGAAACCTTCCAAGCCAGCCATCTCACTTCTCTGAAAAGCAGCATTGTAAATTAAACAACAGGACTGGACAGAAATAGGAAACAAGCACTTCAAAATAGTAGAATAATTACTACATGTGGCAAAAACATCAACAGCAACAACAACAACACTAAAATCTACTATAAAAGGACGAGAACACAACTAGAAGCATATCTACTATAAATGGACATTGTTGCATATCTATAAATGAACATATCTATAAATGACAAAAAATATCCCTATCTAAACCCAACAAAAAATGCAGCCCCACTCATCAAATCTGTCACTGAGCATCATCAAATCTGTCACTAAGCATTCCTGATACTTTAATTAAACACAACCTAGTGCATCTAACCCCAACCAAAAATAACAAAAATTCCTCATGAAAAGTCAAACCTACACAACCTAGTATAGTACTACATGGAAACCAAGCTAGGCGCCCAAAATTAGCTACTCTAGCTCGTACTAAAAGAACCCTAATCTGCAGAGGGGGGGACGGCGACTGCAAAGGATCTCGCGGTTCTTTAGGAAGAGGAACCCTAATCAGTGCCACAGAACCCTAATCTAATCAATAGGATGAGGAACAGGAAGGAGTCGGCGGATTCATACCTTAGGAGGCTGTCACCGTCGCCGTCGATGGAGGAGTGGGTCGCCGTCGATGGAGGTTGTCGCCGTCGATGGAGGAGAAGGGGATGCCGGCGGCGGATAGGAGGAGTGGGTCGAGTGGATAATAGAGAGGAGGAGTGGGTCAAGTGGAGGAGGAGTGGGTCCACTTGTCAGCGAGTTTTGTATTTGATATATTAAAAAGTGTGCCATAGAGTACAAAACCAACAACCTCTTCCTAGCCCAGTGGTCGAAACACAGTGACATAAGCGCACGGTCGTGGGTTCGAGCCCCCGCACGCGCATATTTTTTGGCCACGCGCATATTTTGGTAGCTTGGGTACAATAGCAAAATGGCCCACTTGTCAGTGAGTGGGTCGAGTGGCCCACTTGTCAGTGAGGTGTGTGCTTGATACTTGACTAGTTTCATATATTCAAAAAGGTTGGCATAGAGTGGAAGACTAGTAGCCTCATCCTAGCCCAGTGGTAGAAACATAGTGAAACAAGCGCATGGTCGTGGGTTCGAGTCCCCGCTGGCGCATAATTTTTTTGCTCACAATGAAAATGGGTTCAGTTGAAGCAAAATTCAGTTAAAATAGCATCTTCAGTTCTGACCAAAATTCAGTTAAAACATTCTGTATTTTTTTGTATGATCAAAACAGCAAGCATAACATCTCAATTCTGTATTTGTTTGCAATCTTTTGCATTACAAGACAACATTGATAATAGCTACTAAAGTTGTGATCACCAAAACTTGATCACCAAAACTTGAAGGATTTTGCATCACATCACAACCATAACAATCACAACAAGTGTTCTCAACCAGCATCATAACAATCACATAACTACATAACAAAAGCAAACCTGTTCATCATTACAAAAGCAAACTTGTTTAACATAAGAAAAGCAAACTTGTTCAACATAACAAAAGAAAACTTGTTCGACATAACAAAAGCAAACTTGTTCAACCACATAACTACAAACTGAGACACAGTAGTAGGGGTCATCCCAATACCACAAACAACTCAATATCCCCAGTAGTAGGGGTCATTCCAGTGATCCCCCGCCTCTTGCCAGAGCTCCAAACCTTCTTTGGTGATTTCAATTTTCTTCCATGCCTCGTAGGTGACGTACGCATCTTTCGCGGCGTACTCGATGAGCTTGTTTCGCAGTGGGCTGTCCCCCCATAGTAGGTGGTCCGAATTCCTGTCGATCTTCTGCTTCATTTCCTTGTAGGATGGGTGGATGAGGCTGGTTGCAAACTCAGCCAAGGACTTCCACTTCTTTCCATTGTTTGGAACTCTCCATTTGCGCTGCAAGTCGACGTACTTGTCGGGGTTGATCTCCAAACCAGACAACTTAAGCTTCGCCTTGTCGCCTCCAATGCAGAAGCCAACAAAGGTGTACAGCTTCTTCTCCTGCAGGAGCGGGCGGAGTTCCTTGGGCCTGCATCAAATTCATCTACTTCAAAAACTTCAGAAACTACAGAATTAAAATGGGTTCAGTTGAAGCAAAATTTAGTTAAAATAGCATCTTCAGTTCTGACCAAAATTCAGTTAAAATAGTATGATCACAACAACTACTAAATGATCACAACAACTACAAGACAACATTCTGTATGATCAAAACAGCAAGCATAACATCTCAATGATGTATTTTTTTGCAATCTTTTGCATTACAAGACAACATTCATAACAGCTACTAAATGATCACAAAAACTTCTAGACAACATTCTGTATGATCACCAAAAAACTACTAATTAGACAGAAACTTCATAACTTTAGAAGTAGTATTGCATCTACTTCAGAACTTCAGAACTATTGCATCTACGTCAGAAACTTCAGAAACTTCAGAAACTTCAGAAACTACTAATTAAAAGGAAACTTCAGAGCTTCGGAAACTTCAGAACTTCAGAACTAGTATTGCATCTACTTCAGAACTTCATAACTATTGCATCTACTTCAGAAACTACTAATTAGACAGAAACTTCAGAAATGGACGTTTTTACCATTTGGTTGCCGTGGTGATGTGGTATACCAGGACAAGATCCTCGACGCATAACTGCAGAACTGCAGCAATTTGTGGAGGTTCGTCTTCCCTGGTATACTCGACATCAACGCCAATATTCCGAGAAAGCATGCCACCGAGCCTCCTCGTCATCTGGCGGATCATCTTGTCGGCTTCGTCTGGATTGCTGGTGCATACGACATCCAGCGGCTCCTTCAGGTGGATATCAACCTTGAGCGGCACGGTGTAGTCCAGCTTCTGCCCGGGGACCAGAACGTCCTCGTCGACCACCAGCGGCTCCTTGCCAGACGCCTCACCATGGTGATGCTTGGTAGACGGAGGGGAGTTGCTCCATGATGCCTCCGCCATTCTCTTGGCAGACGGAGGGGAGTTGCTCCACGATTCCTCTGCCATTGCCCTCCTGGCCAGCGATGGTGGAGGCAGAGGGGAGTTGCTTGATGCTGGAGGCAGAGGGAGGTAGAGGGAGGAAGATGGAGAGGCAATGGAATGAGGAGGGAGGCAGAGGGAGGAAGATGGAGCGGCAATGGAATAGGAGGGGAGTTACCTGGACGTGGGAAGAAAACCCCCTCTGCGTCGTGGGGAGTTGCCAGTGGAGGGGAGACATGGGGAGTTGCCTCAAAAACTCAAACGTCCTGCCCTTTGGCCCTCGAAAACTCTGGAGGGGAGATGTGGGCCCTTTGGTTTCTCCTATTTCTGAAACAAAAAAAATAACAGCCATATTTTGCTCTAAAATTAATGATCACTGCAACCATATTAAGAGATCAATCTTCAAGCATTAAAACAGCACCAAAACAGTCACTGCAGCCATCCAAAATGGCACAAAAACAGCACCAAAACAACATCAACCAAAACAGCAAAAAATGCCACCAAAATGGCACCAAAGTATCAGCCAAAATGGCACAAGAGTTTTAATGCATTGTATCTTCACCATCAGCCTCTTCATCACCAAAGTCTCATGCATTTTGCTACCTGGAGAGAATTGTAGTAGAAAAACTACATCAGGATCACATCAACAAAAACTACAGAGAAGGTTGATCACCAATCAAAACAAGGAACATGCAGTAATAGTATAACCTTCATGTCCATTCGCTACTCATCGTCGTCGATACGAAACCAAGGAACTCTATGCCCACTCCTGTTTTCCTCATCATCACTACAATATTGCAGCATAGTATGATCAGTCCGGTCTTCCTCATCCTCGCTCTCATGTCCATCCGCTACCACCTTTCTTCTTTTCTTGATGCCTTCAACTGTTGCAGCACCAACGATCACACGTTCCCGGTCCCTTCGCACTCTGCTTTGCACCGGAACTTCCATAGAGTCATCATCAGCTTGCAATGGAACTTCCGTAGAGTCATCATCTTGGTATGTTAGTCCACCATCACCGGGGCCCTTTTCCACTTCAGTTTCAGTCACACTCCACAAGTGTCTGTGCTGAAAGTTTTGCACAACTCGCCATTTTCCGTGAAAAAGAGTGTCTGGCAGATAAAACACCATTGTTGCTTGTGTTGTTAGAATAAAGGGATCACTCTTATACCAGCACCTTGCAGTGTTGATGCTTTTGAAGTGGCCATCATATTTGACAAAAGAGTCTCTCTTCTTCTTGCTACCAAGCTCAAACCAGTCACAGCGAAATAAGACTACTGAGCGATGGATGCCTCCACTAGAGTTGTACTGCAACTCTACGATGCTTCTCAACTGACCATAGAAGTCAATGATCTCACCATCATGTGACCCCTCAGTGACGATTCCACTATTCTGTGTTGTCCTTTTTTCCTCGCGGTCAACGGTGTGGTACCGGACACCGTCAGCAATGCATGCTGAATACACTCTCACTCGCTTATCCGGTAAACATGCCAAAGCAAATAGATCATCACTGACCTTCTTCTCCTCATGCAACTTTCCAATCTGCACAAATAAACCATTTAGCAAACAATGGTATTTAACAATTGGTGAATAACACAGAAAACATAAAACATGTGGCTAAATATCTCACATGATTCTTAAACCACTTAGCAAACCCCTTGGCAACCCTTTTATCAACATGGATATTGCTTTCTTCCTGATTTAACTCTTCCTTGCATTTCCTGCAATGCCAACAAAACATGTGAATTAAAACATTAGGCTGGTGCCAACCCAAGAAAAATATATATATATATATATATATATATATAATGAGTCCACAAGATATAACATACTCGATATATGGTAGAACCTCGGCGCAATTGCGGAGCACAAACCAAACCATCTTGTCATACTCATCACCAGCCTCCAAGTATTGTGAGGCTCCAAGAAAGTTCACACCATGGTTGAAAACAGAGACATCACCACTTTGCGAATCAGACCGCTCTCTATTTCTACCCGGCCGGTTCCATCTTGTTTCCACATCGCCAAAGTATCTAGAGCAAAAATTCAAGCACTCGTCAACAACATATGCTTCAGCAATAGAACCTTCAGGTCTTGCCGTGTTTCGCACATAACGCTTACAAGTAAGCAGCCTTCTTTCGATTGGGTACATCCAACCGTATTGCACAGGGCCTCTAAGCATTGCCTCTTTTGGTAAGTGCACCGCCAAATGGACCATCACGGTGAAGAAAGCTGGAGGGAAAATCTTCTCGAGCTTGCAAAGAATAATTGGGATTTCTTTTTCAAGTCTTTCCAGGACAGTTAACTTGAGTGTTTTGCAGCATAGTTCTCTAAAAAAATTTCCCAGCTCAGCAACCTCTTCATATACATCCTTGTGCATGATTCCTCGGAGGCCCGCCGGTAAAATCCTGTCGGTGTACTAGAATAGGGGTACCCTAGTATCCCGAACTTGTGCACGGGCAGTTGCAGCACCCCGCGGCAAGGCTTGCCGGGTGACCGCCAAGGAGGCAAGGCCCCGGCAAGAGGAGCTTGCCGGGAAGGCCAACCAGGGCATCTCAAGGAACTTGCCGCGACGCGCCACGCGTCCCGACAAGGCCCGGTGAGCGACAAGCTTCCGGGCGCGACAAGACAACGACCGCGGCAAGGCGCTTGCCGCGACAAGCTACCACAACCTGTACCTGCGCTCCAGCACATCCACCAACGTGTCGCCCTGGGGCCTTTCCAGGCGCACGTGGCGAGAGGCTGTGCAACCAACGGTGTGCGGTGGCAAGCGACGCTGACAAGATTACCATCATGGCGAACGGTGGCGTCCCTGACGGTCCTTTTCTGCACTGTTTGGGCGACAGAGACGGGCATTTAATGCCTTTGTCCCCTGCCGTCAGGGTTAGGTAGGATACACTGTACAGGTAGTTGTACCAACCGCAACTCCTTTTCCATTTTTACCCTTGTCTACGTTGCCACCTATCGGTGACCCCTTGAGCGTATAAAAGGAGGCCCATGCGCAACATAGAGAGGGTTCGACTCATTTTGAAGCCAGAAAAACACTCACGCTCGGTCTCGTTAGCAGCTAGAGTGCACTGTAGCACTCAGCGCTCCTGAGCAAGAACTCAATACAATCAGACATGCAGCAGTAGGAGTGTTATCTCTCCGGAGAGCTCCGAAGCTGGGTAAACTGCTCGTGTGCTCCGCCTCGATCCGCTCTTCGTGCGATCTCCGCCCCCCGCCGAACCGAAAGGGGCTCGATCCGCCGGTCCCATAGGTGTTCGTGGATCAGCTTCCCCTACATCTTTGGCGCGCCAGGTAGGGGGCGTCGAGATTGTGTGAATCTGATCCGGCATTCACACGAGCTAGATCTTCAATCTCTTCATCGACATGCCACCGAAGAAGAAGGCTTCAGGGGCAACCGTTCTGTCCATGTCGATCCCACCACCACCGGAGCAATCGGGTGGTGGGGTAGACGCCGGCGGAAGAACGGGCGTCGACGTGGAAGCTCACGGTGCTGCCAGGCCCAAGGACAAGGCTACACAGACCTCGACGTCCGTACATGCACCGCGCCCATCTCAGGAGGCGCAGGACCGACAGCGTCATGGTATTCGCAGTACCATACGTTTGTTGGACCAAGATCTAGCTGGTGGATCTCGGGGTGCTCAAGACCAGCATGCACGCCAACATGCAGGCACGAGCGAGACACGGTCGCTTGGACGGGATACTGCTCCTTCTAACATAGTTAGAAGTCCGAGCATATTCTGCTCCTCGCACCGTTCGCCACTGCCGCCCACCACTCGAGCAGAAGCTTTGGCGCGAGCTCAACTGCTCCTGGATTACCCTCCAACGACAAACAAGATCGACGAATGGAGGGCCACCATTCAGAGTCTCATCGGCTTCGCCAACGGCGACACTCCACGGCAGCCGAGTACATCGCTGCCGCGGCAGGACTGCCAGGCACGAGCCGATGGCGACAAAACCGGTGGGGGTGCAACCACCGTGCACTCTCCACCCCGAAGGCCAAGATCACCGACTCGCCGGATCCACCTCGACAGCGACTCCACCGCATCATCAGATCCACGAGCTCGTCGCGATCAGCGCCAAGTTCTTCACGAACGACAGCAAGAAGACGCTCGTACTCGCATCGAGCGCCGAAGGGAAGGGCGGAACGTCAATCGGACCAGCGAGCTGGGCCCTCTGTCGACATGCATGCGCCAGGGGAACCAAGCGACTTGCCGTACGCGGTAGGTTGCCCTGCGTTCACTCGTGAGCTGCGGCAAGTCCAGTGGCCCAGCACGAAGAAATTCAAGCCAGACGTACCAGAGAAGTATGACGGCAAGTCGCATCCGTCGGAGTTCCTCAGCATCTACACCATCACGGTGCAAGCTGCCGGGGGACGGGACGACAAGATCCTTGCCAACTACTTCCCGCTGGTGCTCAAGCCCAATGTCAGATCTTGGCTCATGCACTTGCCGGACAACTCCATATCCTCCTGGGCTGACTTGTGCCATCAGTTTGTCGGCGCCTTTACAGGCGGCCACAAGCCTCATGGCCAAGAAAGCGACCTTCATCTGCTCACCCAGAAGGAAGGAGAGCCCCTGCGCAAGTACATTCAGAGATTCAGCCGCGTACAGCACAACATCCTAGATGTCCACCCTGCCGCGGTAATCAGCGCGTTCCGTCAGAACGTGCGAAACCGCAGGATGCGGGAGGAGATGGCGATGTGCAAGATCAGAGACGTCAGTGAGCTATATGCCCTAGCCGACAAGTGTGCGCGTGCTGAGGAAGGGAGGAAACTCCCCGGAGAGAATACAGGAGCAGGAGGATCTGATAGTGAGGATGCCGCCCCGGCAAAGAAAAACCGGCGGCGAAACAACAGGAAGAAGAAAGGCAAAGATGTGCTAGTCGTTGAGTAATCCGGCAAGAAAGCCAAAGCTGGTTGCTCCGGCAAGGAGATTGCCGCAGGCACCAACCACCAGGCTGTGGCGGTCGCCGACAAGAAGGACGGCACCAACAGGCAGTACTGCAAGATCCACCGCACCAAGGGCCATGACCTCCAGAGCTGCAAGAAAGTCGAGCAGCTTGTCGAGCAGCAGAAGGCTGAATACGAGCGGCGCGACAAGGAGAAGGGCCAGGAAGGTGCTGGAGGAACCGGCAAGAAACGTCCCGGCCGAGGAGGACGCCGCGGCAAGGCCAAGCAGCGGCAAGGAGACAGACCTCCCCGCGGCCGCGAGAAGGATGAAGATGACGACGACGATGAAGATATGGATGATGACGAGACCGATGAGCAGGAGTTCCAGAAAGCCACAGAGATCCTGTGCGTTGACGGCGATGCTTCTCTACATGCTTCACACTGCCAGCTCAAGCAGTGGGTGCGGGAAGTCAATGCAGCAGAGCCACCCGTCGAGTCACGCAAGCCTCTGAAATGGTCCAGCACGCCTATCATCTTTGATATTGAGGACCACCCTGATCGCATAACTGCGGTCGGGTGCTTGCCGATGTTGGTTTCACCAACTATCCGCAACCTCAAGGTCACTAAGATGCTAGTTGACGGCGGGGCCGTCTTGAACCTGATTTCCTCCGCGGTACTTCAGAAACTCCAGATCCCTGACAGCGAGCTCGAAGAGACCGGCACATTCCAAGGAATCAATCCGGGAAGGAGCAAGCCGAAGGGAAAGATCTCGTTGCCGGTGACATTTGGCAGCGAGTTGAACTTCAGGACTGAGAGGATCCCTTTTGACGTTGCTGACTTTCCATTGCCCTACAATGGGATACTTGGCCGTCTAGCACTCGCCAAATTCATGGCAGCCTCTCACTATGCATACAACATGTTGAAGATGCCAGGCCCGATAAGTGTCATCTCTGTCCCTGACGACAAGATGGATGCTCTTATCTGTGCCGACAAGATTTACCGGGAAGCAGCAGCCACAACAGATCGCAGGTCACTTGCCGTTGAAGCTCCCGAGGGAAAGAAGAAGACCAAGTCCGGCAAGAGTTCTGATGCCCACTCCGGCAAGCGCACCTCTTCGGAGTGCTGTGCTACCGTCGAGGATGCACCATCGAGCTCCACCGGCAAGTGTAAGAAGACAATGGTAGCTCCACCAGAGACCAAGAAGGTGCCCGCCAAGGAGGACGACACTGGTGGTACCTTCACCATCAGTGCCACTCTCGACCCTAAATAGGAAAGCGCGCTCGTTGCTTTCCTGCGGGCGAACGTCGACGTGTTTGCATGGTAATCGTCTGACATCCCCGGTGTTCCCCGGAAAGTAATCGAGCACCATCTTGCTGTCTGTCCTCATGCGCGGCCCGTCAAGCAGAAAGTCAGAAAACAGGCAGTGGAGCGCCAAGAATTCATCGCTGAAGAAATCAAGAAGTTGGAAGCAGCAGGCCTTGTCAGAGGAGTGCTCCATCCTACGTGGTTGGCCAATCCCGTAGTCGTGCGCAAGGCAAACGGGAAATGGAGGCTATGTATCGACTTTACTGATGTTAATAAAGCTTGTCCCAAAGACCCATTTCCCTTGCCACGCATTGACCAGATTGTTGACTCCACGGCCGGATGTGACTTGCTTTCATTTCTTGATGCATACTCAGGATATCATCAGATCTTCATGGCAGAAGAGGATGAGGAGAAGACCGCATTCATTACCCCCTGTGGCACATACTGTTTTGTACGGATGCCTTTCGGTCTAAAGAATGCTGGTTCAACATTTGCAAGGGTAGTCCATGACGCTTTTGAGCCGCAGATACACAGAAATGTGGAAGCCTACATGGATGACATAGTGGTCAAGAGCAAGGACAAGGCAACTCTGATCCAAGATTTAGACGAAACCTTTACAAATCTGCGCAGGATCAACCTCAAGCTTAACCCCGAGAAGTGTGTGTTTGGAGTCCCTTCCGGCAAGCTTCTCGGGTTCTTTGTGTCTCAGCGCGGAATTGAAGCCAATCCCGACAAGATCAGGGCCATTGAGCAGATTGAAGCACCAAAGCGCGTCAAGGATGTACGAGGGCTTGCCGGTTGCGTGGCTGCTCTTAGCAGGTTTATCTCTAGGTCTGCTGAGCGCGCCTTGCCATTTTTCAAAATATTGAAAAAGGCAGGTCCAATGAAATGGACTCCGGAGGCGGAGCCTGCGCTGCAGGACTTGAAGTGATAGCTGTCCTCCACTCCAACACTTGTCGCACCTAAGCCACAAGAGAAGTTGCTGCTGTATATAGCGGCAACCAATCAAGTGGTTAGTGCTGCGTTAGTAGCAGAGAGGGAGGCGGACGATCAGCCAGCAACCACGGCGAGTACATCCAACGACAAGCAAGGGACTTCGCCGGCAAGCTCTGGCCCCAACAAAGATGGATCTGCGCAGATACGTGAGGAGATGCAGAAGTGAATGGTGCAGCGCCCAGTTTACTTTGTCAGTTCCCTTCTGCAGGGGGCTAGGTCAAGGTACTCTGGTGTGCAGAAATTGCTTTTCGGCCTCTCATGGCCTCAAGAAAGCTGCGCCATTACTTCCAAGCACATGAGATCACAGTCGTCACTTGTTTTCTGCTGGAGAGGATACTGCAAAATCCAGAAGCAACAGGCAGGATTGTCGAGTGGGCACTGGAACTGTCAAGCTTTGGCCTCAAGTTTGAAAGCACTTCAACTATCCAAAGCAGGGCATTAGCAGAGTTCATAGCAGAGTTGACGCCAACACCAGATGAAGAAATTCCAGAAACGAGCATCCCTGTCAAGGAAGCAAGCAAAGAGTGGCTGATGTACTTTGATGGTGCCTTCTCGCTGCAAGGCGCCGGTGCCGGCATGCTACTTGTTGCACCCACCGGAGAGCACCTCAAGTACGTAGTCCAGATGCACTTTCCCAAGGAGCAAGCAACAAACAATACTGCAGAGTATGAAGGTTTGCTTGCTGGTCTCAGGATCGTAGCAGACCTTGGGATCAAGAAGCTCATTGTCAGGGGTGACTCACAGCTTGTCGTCCGCCAAGTGAACAAGACTTATCAGAGTCCGTTGATGGAAGCTTACATTGATGAAGTGAGAAAGCTAGAAGAGCACTTTGACGGCCTAGAGATGGAACATGTTCCAAGAGCTCAGAACAACATTGCTCCTGTCGAAGTGCGCCGCACTAAAGTTACATGTGGAACCAGGGATCTTTGTGCTCAAGCTGGCTCAACCGTCTGTAATGCCATCAACTGGACAGAGCAAGAAGAGGAAGTTGATTTCTGGTGACTACTTTCCGTTAGAGCTCCCCGAAGCCGCCGCCAAGAAGGTCCCCAAGATCAACACCAAGGATGCTGAGGAGCAGTCTGCTCCGGCAAGCCTTAGGGCTTGTTCCTTTGAAGCAGACGCTCCCGACAAGTTTTGCTCCGGCAAGCTTGCCGGGGAACATCAAGCTCCGGCTGAGCCGCAGGTTCTCGCCGTAGAAGCGGATGTTCCCGCAGCAGCAGCTATGCCTTTAGTCCTTGTTGTCGAGCCGCAAGCTCCAACATGGGTACAGCAGATTGTCCGTTTCCTTCAGACAGGAGAACTTCCCGAAGAACAAGAAGAAGCGGAAAGAGTAGCCCGGCAGTCAAGTATGTACCAGTTTTTCGACAACACACTGTACAGAAGAAGACTCAACGGTGGGAAATTGAAGTGTGTTCACCGGGAAGACAGACAAAAGCTGTTGGCAGAGATACATGGAGGCATATGTGGTCACCACATTGGCGCAAGAGCACTTGCCGGCAAAGCGTTCCGGCAAGGTTTCTTTTGGCCGACAGCCCTCCAGGATGCAACTGCACAAGTAACCAAGTGTGAAGCGTGCCAGTTCCATTCCAAGCAGATACACCAGCCAGCTCAAGCTCTCCAGACGATCCCTTTATCCTGGCCATTTTCGATCTAGGGGCTCGACATCCTCGGCCCCTTTCCCCGAGCTGTCGGGGGCTTTGAGTACTTGTACGTTGCAATCGACAAGTTCACAAAGTGGCCGGAAGTGGAACCAGTGAGGAAGGTGACAGCACAGTCAGGAGTCAAGTTCTTCAGGTCAATTGTTTGCCGTTTCGGGATCCCTAACAGGATCATCACCGACAACGGCACGCAATTCACGAGCCGCACCTTCATGCAGTACGTCCAAGATCTTGGCGCCAAGGTCTGCTTCGCTTCTGTTGCTCATCCGAGGAGCAACAGTCAAGAAGAGAGGGCGAATGCTGAAGTGCTGCGCGGGCTCAAGACCAGGACTTTCGACAGGCTGCACAAGTGCGGAAGAAACTGGATTGAGGAGTTGCCGGTGGTTCTTTGGTCGATCAGAATGACGCCAAATCGAGCTACTGGCCAGACACCTTTCGCTCTAGTCTATGGAGCGGAGGCAGTTCTCCCCACGGAACTCGTATACGGGTCACCTCGAGTGCTGGCTTATGATGACCTTGAGTAAGAGCAGCTGCGACAAGATGACGTGCTGCTCCTTCAGGAGGACCGTCTTCTGGCTGCTGTACGAGCTACTCGATACCAGCAAGCTTTGCGCCGCTACCATAGCCGCAAAGTTAATGCCAGAAGTTTCGAGGAAGGCGACCTTGTTCTTCGGCGCGTTCAGTCCGCCAAGAATTCCAACAAGTTGACGCCGAAGTGGGAAGGCCCTTACCGGGTGAAACGAGTCACTAGGCCTGGCGCTGTCCGCCTTGAGACCGAAGATGGCATTCCGGTGAGCAACTCCTGGAACATTGAGCATCTTCGTAAGTTTTACCCCTAGGGCGCGGTTGCCGGAACCTGTTCCAGCAACCACCTTTTGTACAAGTCTTGCCGATGTTGCATGTAATCCTTTGTACAAAGCCGGGCGTAGACCCCGTGCATAAGTAAAGCTCATGTGCTCCGCACATCTTGTCAATTTCATGCTTTATACTATTTCTTGCATGCATTATCTGACACTTTGTGCAGAATCTACCCCCGGTAAGCAATAACGAGCCATAAGGCACCATATCTTTATTTTCTCTTCTTTCTTTTTCTCGAAGAAAGGAAGATTCCCCCGCCCACAAGTTTGCCGGGGGGAAAGGAGAAGATAATGGTGTGGACCAAGCGTCGCTCGAGGAAGTTTCACCTTGCCGAGAAGCAAACGACAGAAAAGCTAAGTTGCTAAAGTTTGAGCAATCAGTTTTAAAAGTTTTTAAGTTATCTTCCTCGAACGACCGTGCTTTGTATGGAAAACCCGTGCGCGGAGGAACCAACTCGTAGCTAGTTGCGCCCTTACTTTGTTTCGAGTCCGCTCAACAACTTAAGTGAGCTGAGACTAGTTGCGACAAGGTTTCTTGTCGGTAGCGGCACCGCCAGCAGGCTGCTGACGTCCCGCACTCAGCGCTCGCGGCTAAGGTACCTGCACCGACAAGTTCCCTAAAAGCGTAGGGCAAAAACATACAAAGAAAGGAGTCAAGTAAAGGAAATAACATAGCAATCTCTACCCAAAATAAAGTTATATTACAAGATAACTTGTCGCAGCTCTAACAGATTGTTCTCATAACATGACCATCAGCGACAAAGAAAAAAGAAAAGTTGGGTGGCCAAATCTACGCGATCACCCTCAACCCTCTTGATCTCGCTCACCTTGTCCACAATGGGTGCGACAAGGGCCTTGAGCGCTTCCAGATCAGCATCCGGCGGCAAGGACCTGAGGACGTTGGTGAGGTTGAGGCCTGGGTTGCGGAAGGCCACCTTCACCAGCACCTTCTGAAGAGCCCCCGCGCAGATCCTGCGCGACTCGTCGGCCAGCTACTTTGGGATCTTCTGCCGGAGTCGCTGGAGGGCCGTCGCCACGCCTTTGAAGAACAGGCTGAGCTTGGCGCTGGGTTGGAGGTGCTCATCGGAGGGGTACCCGAGATCCTCCATACCCAGCTGCGCCAACTCCCCGTTGATGGCTGCGGCAAGATCCACCAGACCATCGGTCCAGTGCTCCACAGTCTCCCTGAAAGCATCATGGGCGGTAGCAGCATTCGCCAGCAGCGCCTCATCGGCCTTGATCTTCTCCTTCAAGGCCACCTCCTGCTCCCTGGCGCCGTCCAGCGTCTTGGTCAAAGTGGTCAGCTTCAACTCAAGATCTGCATTGGAGTCCTTGGCGGCGCTAAGCTCCTTGCTCCTCTCGGCGAGACGACCCTGCAGCTCACCATGGGCGTGGGCGTCCTTCTCGTGCTCACGCTTGAGCGCAGCAAGCTCCTCGCCGCTCGCCTTGAGATCAGCCTCCAACTGCGCCATCCTCGTCTCCAGCTCCTTCTTGGCGGCCTCAGCAGCTGCAGCAGCATCCTTTGCTTCCTTGAGGGCCCCGCCAATCGCCTGCTCGCGCGCGGCAAGCTCCTCCTCGTGGATGTCAAGGTTGACCTTGCGTTGCGCCAATTCGGCTTCTTGCGCAGATAGCTTCTCGGCAGCAAGCCGTTGCTGCTCTTCAACCTCAGCCTTCCCGAGGAGAAAGGCTTTCCGCTCCTCGGTGAGTTGCTCCCGCTCCTCTGCTAGAGATCGGAGAGCTTCCTGCCTTAGACCCTGGAGTTCCTCCGCGCGCTTCTCAATATCCACTCCCGCCTTCGCGACAAGCGCCTCTCGGGATGCCAGCTTGGCTTGTCGGGCACGGTAAAGAGACAGCAACTTCCGCAGCAGCCGCTCCTCCTCAGGCTTGTCGCTGCTGCTGCTTGGTGCGTCGACTAGCGTCAGCCCAGCGGAGGCGAGCACCTCTCCATCCAAAATCTCCCCTTCGACCGGTGCCCTGGAGCTTGACGCCCAGGGGAGCTTGATGAAGATGCCATCACTGGCCTTCAAGTAGGCGCCGGGCTGCGGCTCTTCGGAGCCTAGCGCTGCAGCAGCGGCGGAGGGATCGGCGGTCGGCATAGCGCCTGGCACTCCCGCGGCCTCGGGGCCGTCAGTACGATCGCCAGACTCCTCGCCAGCTTCTGCGGCGGCAGCTTTGGCGGCCTCTTCACCGGCAGCATCATCAGCGCCGGCCTCTTCTTCGGTGGCAGCCGCATCGTCGTTGTTGCCGCACGCGTTCTCCTTGTCGGCGGCCTCGGTTTCCATTGGATCCGCGGCAGATGGATCTGACGACCGAAGAGGGGAGAAAAGTCAAGCAAATATTCAAGCAGAAAATCAGAAGAAGAAGAACCCAAGGGAAGTTTTCAAGCAAGAGGGTTACTTGCACTAGGATCCGCAGCCATGGTCTCCGCCACCTGGGGGTCGCTGGTGCTATCCCTTGCCGGAGAACTGTCCCTTGCCGGAGAATTCTCCCTTGCCGGAGAATGCTCCCCTGCCGGGGAATCCTCCCTTGGCGGCGTAGTCGAAGCAGATGGCATTTCGGGAGCGGCTTCCGGGCCCTCCTGGTGAGGCTGCTCTGCTCCTACACAAACCAACAATCAGATATCAGCAAAGAAAGAGCCACCATGCGCGCCTGACAGCAGGAAGTAAACTATGCACTTACGCTGGGGGCTGCGCTGGGGGCTGCTTTGGGGAAGAATTGCCGGGTCCGGCAAGGTGGTCTCAAGCGTGTCCCCTGTTGCCGCGGTGGGTTCATCCTCGATGACAATCACCGGGACCTTGGCTCTCTTCGCCGCTCTCTGGGCTAGAGTCCTGAAAAGGAATGTGTTCGGAGTAAAGCAAATCAGAGACAAGACTAAGCAGCAAGAATTGGAGAACTACAAGTACAGCAAATAAACTTACTCTTCTTCTTCCTCGTCGGAGCTGAGCGCGGAAAGATCGAAGTCCGGCTCGCCTCCGGTGCGACGAGGCGGAGGAGTAGGTTCCCTTGTCCGCTTGGCAGGAGCAGTAGCGGTGGACCGGGAAGACCCAGCTCCAGTTGTCGCAGGGCGTGAGGTGCTCCCGCGGCAACAGTGCTTGCCGCAGTCGAGCGCGTAGCGCGGTGCGGCGACTGTTGACCCGTCTGCCGCCCGGCTACGTCCCCGGCCTTGCGGAGACGCCTTCTTGCTGGAGCTGGGGGCTCCGCTTGCGGCGAGCTGGCTGAAGGTGGGGAGGAGGAGAAGCCGATCCTCAATGGGTCGTTCGTGCCCTCGGCGGGCTCGCTCGACTCAGATTCAGGCCCGACAAGCTCTTCCTCGCCGACAAGCTCCTCTCGCTTGGCAAGGCTTGCCGCCTCTGCTGCCTCTGCCTCCTCCAAGGTGAACCCAAACTCGCCCGTGGCAGCTGCTGCCGCCGCCTCTTCCAGCCTAGTGGCAATGCGCTGCATCTCCGCATCGGTGGTGTCTCGGGTGAGGCTCTTCTGCTCATCGGGGCGGACCGGCACTTCTACCAGGCTGTCGAAGAACTCCTGCACGACGTCGTCTGCGGGCTCTTGCCAAGTTGGAACAATTCCATGCGAGTCGCACAGCGGCATCATTGCACGGATGCGATCGAGCGAGGAATTGTTGCACAGCGGGACGACACTCCTAGGCAACATGAATGGATGTTGAGGATCACGCTTGAACAGCTCCAGGAGCATCGCATCCAGTTCCAAGACAGTGAAGTTGAAATTGAGGCCTGGGCGCAGCCTCATGATATCCGCCGAGTTTTGGAACTCCCAAGCGGGTCTCCTCCTCTCCTGAAGGGGGGCGATGCGACGGCGAAGGAAATCTGCGCCAACGGCGCCTACGGTGAGCCCGGCAAGCCTGAGGCGTAAGATCCGGGTAACGGCAATATTCAGCCTGTCATCTTCCGGGCCCACGTTGCTCCAATCGTTGCCGCGTACTATTGGGGTTTGGCGCCGGGCGGTGAATGGCTGCGGGTTCTCCTCGACGATGCAGCACCAATCTGCTCTCCACTCCTCCCACTTGCTGCGGAGCTCTCCCTCCAGATAGGCTTCCTTCTTGCCGACTCTCGAGATCCAAGCGATTCCGCTGGCAAGGGGCTCCCCTCTCTCGACTCGGGGCATAAAGAAGTGGCTGAAAAGAGCTAAGTTTGGGTGGACTCCGACAAAGTTTTCGCAGAGATGTGCGAAAACTGCCATGGTCAGAACAGCGTTGGGGGTGAAGTCAAGGAGGCGGAACCCGTAGGTGTTCATGATATCACAGAAATCTGCAGAGAAGGGCGGGCAGAGCCCGCAGTAGAAGAACAGCGCGAAGAATGGGTACCCATTTGGAGCCAGTCTCGAAGCGGCGGCTGAGAGTACCCTCGTGCGCGGATGCGCTCGCATCTCCGTCGACCAGAAGAGGTAGTAGTACTCCCTCAGCTCCTTCGCGTCGAGCTGAGGGGGGAAGATGGCCCGCTCCTTTCGCAGTGCCGCGAGCCGCTGCGCCTCGGCTGACTTCACGCCCTTTCCCTTGTTGGCTTTCGGAACCATGGCGGAGGTGGAGGGGGAGATCGGCGGCGTCGGTGGCGCTGGTGGCGATGGGGGGCGGAGCGCTGCTCTCTTTCGACTTTGGGAAGAAGGGGGGAGCGGCGGAGATTTTTGAGATTGGAAGTAGCAACCGGCGAGGGGGGCGAACTGCCCCTGTTTCCCCTGCTTACTTATAAAGAGGGAGGGGGCGGATGTTACGGCCTTCCGAATAAAGAAACCACCCACGATCTCTCCCACGATGCCGCATTCGACGCGTGCTGTTGGGGGGAGGGCGCGGTGGATACGGAGTAAGATACGGTGTAACCCAGGCCGCGCGTGCACGTGCCCTGTTTTGGGCCTAGCCCAACAGCGCTCGGCACCGTGTGTGGCCCAGTCCCGGGGGCTCCTGTCGGTGTACTAGAATAGGGGTACCCTAGTATCCCGAACTTGTGCACGGGCAGTTGCAGCACCCCGCGGCAAGGCTTGCCGGGCGACCGCCAAGGTCCTCCGTGGTTCCTTTGGAGCCAGTCAAGAACAAAGTATTCAAGCCAAGGAGGCAAGGCCACGGCAAGAGGAGCTTGCCGGGAAGGCCAACCAGGGCATCTCAAGGAACTTGCCGCGACGAGCCACGTGTCCCGGCAAGGCCCAGTGAGCGACAAGCTTCCGGGCGCGACAAGACAACGACCGCGGCAAGGCGCTTGCCGTGACAAGCTACCATCCTGTACCTGCGCTCCAGCACATCCACCAACGTGTCGCCCTGGGGCCTTTCCAGGCACGCGTGGCGAGAGGCTGTGCAGCCAACGGTGTGCGGTGGCAAGCGACGCTGACAAGATTACCATCATGGCGAACGGTGGCGTCCCTGACGGTCCTTTTCTGCACTGTTTGGGCGACACAGACGGGCATTTAATGCCTTTGTCCCCTGCCGTCAGGGTTAGGTAGGATACACTGTACAGGTAGTTGTACCAACCGCAACTCCTTTTCCATTTTTACCCTTGTCCACGTTGCCACCTGTCGGTGACCCCTTGAGCGTATAAAAGGAGGCCCATGCGCAACGTAGAGAGGGTTCGGCTCATTCCGAAGCCAAAAAAACACTCACGCTCGGTCTCGTTAGCAGCTAGAGTGCACTGTAGCACTCGGCGCTCCCGAGCAAGAACTCAATACAATCAGACATGCAGCAGTAGGAGTGTTATCTCTCCGGAGAGCTCCGAAGCTGGGTAAACTGCTCGTGTGCTCCGCCTCGATCCGCTCTTCGTCCGATCTCCGCCCCCCGCCAAACCGAAAGGGGCTCGGTCCGCCGGTCCCATAGGTGTTCGTGGATCAGCTTCCCTGACAAATCCTTTGGAGGAGGATGTGACAATCATGGGTTTTTAGTACTGAAAGCTTGAATCCATCAGAAGTAACACACTTTGCTAGGTTAGCGGCATAACCATCTGGAAATTTCACCGCTCTTAGGAATTCACAGAATGCAAGCTTTTGTTCTTTACTCATTGTATACCATGCTCGTGGCATTTCAAATGAATCTTCATCTTCATTGTGCTATAGATGCAAATCTTCTCTTACGCCCATGTCCTCCAAATCAAGCCTAGAACTAACCGTGTCCTTTGTCTTCCCTTCAATGTTCAGAAACGTCCCTAGCAGATTCTCGCATATGTTTTTCTCAATGTGCATTACATCGAGATTATGCCTTAATTTCAGATCAGCCCAGTATGGCAGGTCCCACAAACATGACCTCCGGTCCCAACATTGACCTTCCTCATGCTTTCTTTTCTTCGCCAGCTTTCCTGGTCTCACATCTTTAACCTTTTCAAGTTGCTGCTCCAGCTCTTCTTTAGTGAATTCAGCTGGCTTGTCATGGGTTTCATTCTCACCATTAAAATCTTTGCTTCTTCACCAGCGATGGTTTCGGGGAAGAAAGCGGCGGTGCCCAATATAGCAGATCTTGCTCCTTATTCTCTTTGAGCAAGGGTCTTTGTCACAATGGACACAAGCCTGATAACCCGTTGTGATCCTCCCAGACAGAGTGTGCAGAGCCAGGAAATCATGGATGGACCATATGATTGCAGCACGTAGATTGAACTTTTCTTCCGGACTCAAGGCATCGTATGTAGGTACACCAGTCTAGAGCTGGAGCAGTTCTTCTACGAGGGGCTCCATAAAGACATCAAAATCCTTTCCTAGAGACTCTGGACCCGGGATAAGCAATGACATCATGAAGTTGGACTGATCCATGCATGCCCATGGTGGCAGGTTGTACGGCACCACAAAAACTGGCCACATGCTATAAGACGTGCTCATGTTCCCAAACGGATTAAACCCATCTGTGGCAATGCCAAGTTTTATGTTTCGTGGATCTGCAGCAAAATCTAAATGTATACTGTCAAACTCTTTCCATGCCTCTCCATCCGCTGGATGACTCAGCTCATTGTCCACAGGTTGCCGCTTCAGCTTGTGCCACTGTACCTCACGCGATGATTCCTTCGAGATGAACATCCGCTGTAGCCTTGGTATCAAGGGAAAGTGCCTCAGTACCTTCTCCGGTATTGACTTCTTCCCATCAGCAACTTTCCACCTAGATGCATTGCATTTTGGACAGTTGTCATAATTTGCTAAATCCTCCCGAAACAAGACACAATTATTTGGGCACACATGTATTGACACATAACCTAACCCCAGCCTGCGGATTATGCTCAATGCTTCATCATATGATCTGGGAACACAACTATCAGGGAATTGCAAGCTCAAAAGACAGAGTATTGCGTTGAATGCGGCATTGCTAATCCGGTAGAAAGACTTGATGTGGAGTAACTTCACGGTGAAGGTAAATCTTGAAAATTTACCCCCTTCATGAGTTGCGCGCTTCGCCTCCTCTAACACCTTAGCAAACAACGACCTTCGTCCATCAGCATGATCTTCAGCATCATACAAATCCTTCAATAGGTCAGGAATCCTATCAACTTCATGCCCATCCTCTTCCTCCAAAATAGCATTATCTCGCAAAACCTTTTCCATGAAATCAAAGCCAGCATCACCACCACCCATCATATGAGGGGCCTCTGTATCAGCTTCAAAATGTTGAGGTTGACTGTCCAAAGGTTCTCCATGATATATCCATCTATCATATGTGCTGGACATCCCATTAAGAAGCAGATGATCATCCACTCTTCCTTGAGCCATTCTTGGATGGTTGAGGCACTCGCAGCATGGGCAAAGAATGTGAGCATCATTGGCAAAATTTGCCCGAACAAATGCCATGAAATCATCAACTCCTTTCATATGTTCTTTCGAAAACTTTCTAACTCCTTTTCTAATCCAGCTTCTGTCCATCTGCCAAAGACAACAAATTGTTGCAACTTAGCAAATCAATCTAAGTGCATCAACATTAATTAATGAAAATGGATGGAAGTAATTGAAGCTAAAATTCCAGAAAATTTTATATGCTAATTGCCTAACCACAACATTGAAACAAACCAAACTATAAATCAAACCAACACTGAAATTGGCATGAATTTATGTTGCAGAGAAGGCTAATTCAAATTAAACCAAACTAGCTAGCTAGCTCCTAACAAATACTATGCTGTTTCTATCAATTACAATTACAATTATCCTAACAATCTGTAGACAAACAACTGAAGACCAAGGCCTTGTTTCTGGCAGGGAATAAATCACATCTAGCTGAAATTCCCCCCAAATCTTAACCGAACAAGGCCTGAACAATTCTTAACAAACAAGCTGAAGAACTCCCAACAGTACATCAAGAAAATTCATCTATGCAATATCTATGCAATATCTCCTAATTCCTAACAGTGCATCAACAAAATTCATCTATGCTGAAGAACATCTGACAAAATTCATCAACAAAATTCATCTGTGCTCGGCGACGAGGTGCAGATAGTGAGAGAGGAGAGGGGGAAGAGGAGAGGGGTAAATATCGGGAGGTGTGCTTGCGGCCGTGGCGAGTCCCCCATGCTCGGCGAGCCTCTCCTTGCGTGGCCGTCGTTCCTGCGCCCGCCCCCACCACTGTAGGTGGCCCACGCCCCTGCTAGTCGCTTCCGCTGCTGCCCCCGCTGCTGCTGCCCCCGCCGGGGACAAGGCGAGCGGCGAGGCCGTGGGTGAGGTCACCTGCAGCGAGGCCGTGGGCGAGGTCACCTGCGGCGAGGTCGTTCCTGCCCCCGCCCCCACCACCGCCGTCGCCCCTGCCCCTGCCCCGGTCGCTTCAGCCGCCGGCCCCGCCCTCGTCCGCCGCCCGCAGCCCGCCGCCACCTGCTTCGAAAGACCTAGAAATTTTTGGCTAAGTGTTGGCTCTGCCCGCAGCCCGCCGCCACCTGGTCCCACTTGTCAATGACTTAGATTTGGCGCTATAATATAATATACAGTGCCATTCCTCTAGATGGGCAGCAATCCCTCTCTAGCCCAGTGGTAGCGAACAAGTTAAACAACGCGAGGTCGTGGGTTCTAGTCCCCGCTAGTGCATATTTTTTAGGAATTAAAGCGCACATTTTTTAGGGAATTAAACGCTCGCTTACCCACCTGTCAGTGGCTCACCCACCTGTCAAATGGTTCCCGCCTGTCAGTGTTCCTCTGTTCGATGCCACCTGGTCGAAAGGCCCCACTTGTCACTGATAGGAGAGAGCCGTGGTATTATATATTGTATAGATTAGTTCCCATACCAGAGCAACAATCCCTCTCTAGCCCAGTGGTACCGAACGAGCGAAGCGAGCGCGAGGTCGTGGGTTTGAGTCCCCGCAAGCGAACATTTTTTGGGCGAATTAAGCACTCAGCCCCTCCTGTCAAATGGGTCCTGCATGCCAATGTGTGCCCCTTCTGTTGTTGAATATTAATATTGAACCAAAAATGACACCTAGACAGTGACACATAAGCGAGGTTGCTGAGGTGGCTGCCTAATCATCCTAATTCATTCAAAATCAAGTGTAGTGACCATGTTATATTGGTCGTTATCAAGCTAGGCGTGAGGCAGTGGACAGTGCTTCCCGCCTTATGACCAATTCTTGTAATGACATTATGACCTTTCTGACCAGAATGGTCGTTATAGGTTAGGGTCTGGAGCCCCCCCCCCCCAACAGTTTTTGACCTATTGGTCTAAAATGGTCATAAATTTATGACCAATTCTTCCAGGGTCACTGACAAAAGGTCACTAGTTGACATATTTCTTGTAGTGACAGACCACCTGTCCATCTACCCTGATTTCGACGACAACACCATTCCGATGGATGAAAAAGAACCATCTTCTGTGCAAGTACAAGAGAAGAAAGAGAAGGAAAGGGCTGAGAAGGCTGCTAAGATGCCAACTGCTGAAGAGGCATCTCAGATTTTCCTGAAGAGCAAGCAAGATCAGCTTGGCTACTTGATTGCCTCCACCTTGAGGATTGAGAAGGGCTTGGGCACCCTGACTCAAAAATAGGAGAGCTTGGAGAGAATAATAGAGCAGAAGTTTTATACTATTGATGTCAAAGTGACTGAGATCCAAACTGCAGTTGAGCAACTTTAGGAGGATGTGGAGGAGAAGAAGGGCAAGTCAACTACTGATGCTTTTGCTAGAGTGCCCAGAGGACAGAGATCTGCTGCAGTGCTTGTTACAGACACCAGAGCTACATCATTTGCACCAACTACAGCTTCGGTGCCTCCAGCACCAGCACCCACTCCACCAGCTCCAACTACATCTACAGAAGTCTTCGTCCAAGGAGCCATCTCTACACCATCTCATGAAGACCAAGCCTGAGAGTCGTTTAGCACTATGCATTTTCTATGAACTTTTTGGTAACTTGTTGCCAAAGGTGGAGAAAAATTTATAGATCATAGGCTTCGAGAGAGAGTGTTGCTTTGATCTCTCTTTTCTTTTGGTGATTGAACTTTGTTACTTGTGTGCTTGATACATTTTGCTTTTGTGAGATACTTTGATGATCATGTGTTTGATCATATGCTATGCTACTTTCATGCTTGTTGGATGATATTATCACTTATTTCCTCATATGATCATTCACTTTGCTTGGTGATGAGTGCATGTGTTTAATTATTATCATTTTGAGCGCTCCACCAAGATGTATGTGACATGGAAGAGTAACCCATGATCCTAACTCATTGTGCATTTGCAGTCCAAAGCAAATTTTTAAATAATGCACAAATTTAGGGGGAGCTCTTACTTTACACATACTTCTCAAAGCGACAATGTTTTTCAATCTTATTATAATTTGTCGAAGCTTTGATCTATATGTTGTCATCAATTACCAAAAAGGGGGAGATTGAAAGTGCAATTATCCATGGGTGATTTTGGTAATTCCTAACAACATATAGCTCATTGAGCTAATGCTATTTCAAGATAAATATTTCAGGAAAGCTCAATGATTGGCATGGCATGGATGAGAAAAGTGGATCCCTTATAATGCAAAGGATAAAAGGATTGGCTCAAGCTCAAAGTACAAGACTCTACATTTTCTATTTTAGTGATCCAAGATCACATTGAGTCTATAGGAAAAGCCAATACTATCAAGGAGGGATGAGGTGTTGCTTAATGGCTTTCTTGCTCAAAATGCTTAGTGATATGCTCCAAAGCCCTCAACTACTTTCTCACATCCACATATGACCTAAAGCAAAAGTCAAACTCGGCCCCACCGATTCTTTCTATCCGGCGCCACCGAGTTCAGATGTCATAGCCACTGCCACAAACCCTAGGCAAATCGGTCTCACTGATAGGGATCTCGGTCTCACCGAGATGGGATTGTAATCTCTCTGTTTCCCCTCATAAAGTTTCGGTCAAACTGAGATGAGCGATCAGTCCCACCGAGATTGCAATTGCAAACTCTCTGTTTCCCTTTCGTAACGTTTCGGTCTAACCGAGATGAGCGAATCAGTCCCACCGAGTTTGCCTGACCAACCCTCTGTGTGTCCATTACCAAAATCGGTCTCACCGAGTTTGTGTAGTCGGTTTCACCGAGATTACTTTATGCCCTAACTCTAACCATATCGGTCCCACCGAGTTTCATGCCAGTCCCACCAAAAATCCTAACGGTCATATGATTTGCTAAGTCGGTCCGACCGAGTTTCATGATTCGGTCCCACCAAGATTGGTAAGTTGTGTGTAACGGTTAGATGTTGTGTGGAGGCTATATATACCCCTCCACCCACTCTTCACTCATGGAGAGAGCCATCAGAACATGCCTACACTTCCAACATACATTTTCTGAGAGAGAACCACCTACACTTGTGTTGAGACCAACATATTCCATTCCTACCATATGAATCTTGATCTCTAGCCTTCCCCAAGTTGCTTTCCACTCAAAACCTCTTTCCACCAAATCCAAATCCTATGAGAGAGAGTTGAGTGTTGGGGAGACTATCATTTGAAGCACAAGAGCAAGGAGTTCATCATCAACACACCATTTGTTACTTCTTGGAGAGTGGTGTCTCCTAGATTGTCTAGGTGTCACTTGGGAGCCTACGACAAGATTGTGGAGTTGAACCAAGGAGTTTGTAAGGGCAAGGAGATCACCTACTTCGTGAAGATCTACCCTAGTGAGGCAACTCCTTCGTGGGCGACGGGCCATGGTGGATAGACAAGGTTACTTCTTCATGGACCCTTCGTGGGTGGAGCCCTCCATGGACTCGCGTAGGCGTTACCCTTAGTGGGTTGAACTCTCCATCAACGTGGATGTACGATAGCACCACCTATCAGAACCACGACAAAAACATCCGTGTCTCCTATTGCGTTTGCACTCTCCAAACCCTTCCCTTTACATTCTTGCAAGTTGCATGCTTTACTTTCCGCTGCTTATATACTCTTTGCATGCTTGCTTGAATTGTGTTAAGATTGCTTCAACCATGCTAAGTCTCTAAAATCTGCCAAGAACTAAAATTGGGAAAAGGCTAGATTTTTATTTGGTCAAGTAGTCTAATCACCCCCCTCTAGACATACTTTCAGTCCTACAGGTTAGCTTAAAGGGGTTAAACAGGACAAAGGACACAGGAGTTTATACTGGTTCGGCCCCTTGCGGTGATGGTAAAGGCCTAATCCGGTTCAGGTGGTATTGCTAGGGTTTCGATGACCAGGGAGCGAATACGCTTTGCCTGGCTCTTGAGTTGTTGTTTCTTGTCCCTAAACCGCCGCCGGGTCGTCCCTTTATATACATAGGTTGACACCCGGCGGTCTACAGCGTGTCCGGCTCGATATCTACTCTTTCCTATCTTACAACACAAGTTACACATCTTATGGCGGTTTATGTCTTTGGGACCTAATCCGCCCTTGGGCCTTGGGCCTTACTACTATGTCTCCTTTATAAAGCGCCATCTTCTATGTCTTCATGGGCTTCAAAATATGGGTAACTCACTATGAGCATAACCCAGCCCCTCCTGCGTGATTTATACTCGATAGTTATATCCCCAACATTAGGCCCCAGGTTGATTTGAACTTGTTCATGTCAATCTTCAACACTTAGAAAAAAACCCTCCCCATTATCCTCGCCACGCTTTAACTTGCCATGAAGTCATCTTCTGGGATCATGATAACCCGCCGTGACATCACCTGTCATTAATTCTTTACAGAACCAAAATCTTTATTGTATCTCCTTATTTTTAACGAATCCCCGAAAATCGAGGCGTCAGCCCTATTACAGATCCGTTTTTGATCTCCTCGATTCCTGCGCTTGCCACTTGTCCATTCGCCTTTATAAATAGGACCGAGGGTCCTTTTCCTTTCCCCCCTCGCCTCTTCGTCTTTCTTCCACCTTGCATCACCTCAGAGCTCGAGCGCTGCCGCCGCCGTCGACCTTCGCCTCTTCCCCAACAAAGGCCGCTGCATCAACCTGATCAGACCAGATTCTCGTTCGCATGCCTCCGCATTCAACAGCCCTGGTTAGTTTCTTCTTCTTCTTCCCATAGATCCCATTAGGGTTTTCTACAAGTTCATCCAAGCTCTGAACAGTTCTTCCCTCTTCTTTTCCGTAGCACAAATGGTGAATCAAGATCTGATATTTTCCTATGCAGTAGTAGTTATAGTTCCCTTTTCCACTTTTAGAACATCCTCTTTGTATAGAAAAATCCCATCTGGATCTGATGAACTGCTTAAGCACCCATTTTCAATCTGAATATATTTCCTTTTTCTGACACGCGGTAGATCCAAAATCATGATACCGATCTGTGAAACTTGTTTTTCATCACTTAGTCTTTTTTCCACCACAGATCTATGTTTGCAATATCTGTGTAGGGGTTTAACTTTAGAAAATAACCCGACAGGTACCATTAGTCCCCTCTTAAACTGCCAAGCGCTTATCTCTAACTTGACAATATCAATCTCCGGTTTAACACTTTCTGCCTCTTAACTTTCGACGGTTTATGCTTTGTCAATCATGAACTTTAAACCGGCATGTCGGTGTCAAAACCGGCGATCTCGGGTAGGGGGTCCCGAACTGTGCATCTAGGCGGATGGTAACAGGAGACAAGGGACACTATGTTTTTACCCAGGTTCAGGCCCTCTCGATGGAGGTAAAACCCTACTCCTGCTTGATTGATATTGATGATATGGGTAGTACAAGAGTGGATCTACCACGAGATCAAGCAGGCTAAACCCTAGAAGCTAGCCTATGGTATGATTGTTGTTCTTTGTTGTGTCCTACGGACTAAAACCCTCCGGTTTATATAGATACCGGAGAGGGCTAGGGTTACACAGAGTCGATTACAATGGTAGGAGATCTACATATCCATATCGCCAAGCTTGCCTTCCACGCCAAGGAAAGTCCCATCCGGACACGGGACGAAGTCTTCACTCTTGTATCTTCATAGTCTTGGAGTCCAGCCGATGATGATAGTTCGGCTATCCGGACACCCCCTAGTCCAAGACTCCCTTAGTAGCCCATGAACCAGGCTTCAATGACGACAAGTCCGACGCGCATATTGTCTTCGGCATTGCAAGGCGGGATCCTCCTCCGAATAATTCATAGAAGATTGTGAACACCAGGATAGTGTCCGGCTCTGGAAAATAAATTCCACATACAACCATAGAGAGAATAATATTTACACAAGTTCAATCTGCCGACGTATTTTGTGGTCTGTCGTCACACCACAACCAAGCCTTTACGTTTTTTATTATGCCACCTCAGCGTGTTTAGCGAAGCGGTTTCCTTGGCATGTCTTGTCGATGCAGAGATCGTGTTCCCCTTATTCCGGGATTCCCATCAATACGGACGTGGGTAACCCAACCGCGCCATTGATTACGGCGCTTGGGAGATAAGCGAGTTTTACCAGGCCAGTAGGGACGCATAGTTTCATCCGCCCATATATAAGGGGATAAGGATCCGCCTTTTTTACCTACGCCTTCTTCCTCCTTTGCTTATCCATCTCCGCGCACTCGAGCTCTAGCGCCCAAGTCCGCACAACTCACCTCGACCTTCCCCAGCCAAGTCCGGAGCGGGAGGCAAGTGGATGGCCTCCTCCGTTACGGAGGGGCACATCGAGAAGCTGCGCAGCGCCAGATATCTGTCCAGCGACATCGCGCATCGGCTGCCCGACGAGGGGCAACTCATCCCCACCCCCAGGCCCCATGAGAGGCTGGTATTCCTTCCCCATTTCCTCCGCGGACTGGGTTTCCCACTCCAGCCCTTTGTCCGGGGGCTCATGTTCTACTACGGCCTGGATTTCCACGATCTGGCCCCAAATTTCATCCTCAATATCTCGGAGTTTATCATCGTGTGCGAGGCCTTCCTCTGCATACAGCCCCACTTAGGCTTGTGGCTAAAGACCTTCAATGTCAAGCCGAAGGTTGTGAAGGGCAGCCAAGCAGAGTACGGAGGCGCCATGGTGGGAAAAATGCCTTCGTGGAATCCGTCAAAGGGTGGCAATTGGGGTGGTTCTACATCACCGAGCCGCGTGACCCTAAATGGGTAGCGGCCCCCGAATTCAGATCTGCCATCCTCATGCAGCTCACCTCCTGGAAAGAGAAGGGCTTGCTATGGGGTAGTTCGGAAGAGCTGACCGGACTCCAGTCATGTCTCCAGACTCTGGTGAACAAGAAGCTCAAGCTTGTCAATGTGATCCAGGTCATGCTCGTCCGCCGGATTCTCCCCTGCCAGCAACGGGACATCAATTTGTGGGAGTTTGATCTGGCACAGCACCGGACCTTGAGAGGGCTCTTCGATACTACGTACGAAGCTGCCTGGAGGGTGCTGTTCAAGGGTGCCGAAGCTCCCGCATCCGCTACCGAAGATCGCGGATTCAGCACGCAGTGCCCGGCTGATGAGGTAAGCTATGTAATCCTTTATGGGACATTTGCTTTTCATAGTTTGACTCTATGCGGGATCTAAACTCCCAATACCTTTAATAGGACTGGCAGAAGACGTCCGGGCAAGTCAACTATCTGGCTCCCCTTCTAGAAGACCCAGCGGACACCCGTTTGACGGGGCTGCTGGTCCTGGCACTTTACGTGGTGCCGGAGAAGAAGGCCAAGAAGAAGGCCACGGGAACCCGAAGAAGTTCCCGGTGTCAGGTGGTATCGGACTCATCGTCCGATGACTCCGAGGCGGACTCCTCCCACGAGGACGACGAGGAGAAGAAAGAGGCATCTCCCCCGGCGGGGGAAGAGAAGAAGAGGAAGGCGTCCCCAAGGAGGGAGGCCGAAGGGTCCAAGAAGGGAAGGACCCTTCCCCCGGATGGTTCCGCCAACGTCGGCGATGGCGACGAGGAGTGGCCCTCAAAGGCCAAGCCTCTGGCGAGATCGTAAGTATCCGGACTCCTAGATGATTTATAATTTTTCTTTTTGCCACGCGATGTCTTTCTAATGCCGCACACAACCTGTAGTCCGGCCGAGGATGATCTTCCCACTTTGTCAAGCGGGTCCTTGGGCACGTCGGATATGGATTCTCTTCCGACCGCCTCCACCCCTCATGACACTGACAACGTCGAGGTGGGATCCCGGGAGGGGACCCATCAGGGGGAGGAGGCCCTGGAGGTGCCACAGGGCAACCTCCCGGACTTTGCACCGGACTCCGTACCGGAACCCGCAGTGGTTCCGGAGTCCGGTGAGCGGCCCCTTCGTAAGAAGGGCAAGAATGTGACACCGGCGGCCTTCGTCCAACCGGAGGCGCCAGATAACTTGCTGGAGGCGCTCAACGGCGCTTCCATCAAAGAAGAACACCGCACTATCATGAGTGCGGTGATTCAAAAGGTTCAGCTCGCCAAGAGCAGGCTGACCGAAGCCTGCCGCAGCCTTCTAACAGGCTTTGAGGTAAGAATTTTAAGATGTTTAATATAATACCGCATAGAAAGTAGCCCCTGATGCTCGGTTCGGTGTTCGGAAAGAAAAGCCGGACCGAGGATCTAAAAAGATATACGCAGGAGTCTAAAAAATATGTCAATATGGGATTGCAGGCTGCGCTGCTGACCTCTTCGGAGGTCAATGCTGTGAAGCAAAGCCTCGAGCGGTCCAAGAATGAGCTCGGACGTGCCAAGAAGCAACTCGAGGACAAGGAAGGTGAGTAACACCTTATTTTACCTTACAGAAAAGGATTTGGTTGCAAGAGAAATAACAAGGATAACGTGGGCACTACAGGGGCCACGAACGAGGTGGCGACCCTGAAGGAGGCGGTGTCCGCGGCTGAACGCAATGCGGCCGCGGAACGAGCCGAGCGAGAGAAGCAGGAGGTGCGGGTGGCGGAGGTACAGCAAGAGCTCCAGGCTCTCGTGGAAAAGCACGAGAGTTTGGAGCGTGACTCGAAGACTCGAGAGTCTGAGCTTGTGTCGGCTCTTGAGAGTGCCAAGGCCGCTAAGGCCGAAGCCCGCAAGGCCCTCCAGGAAATCGAGGCGTTGAAGAAGATAGCGGCGGGTAAGGCATTTTTCATGCAAAGCAAGCATGCGAATGTGAATTACTTATTACTTACCCGAATTCGGAGCTCTCCAGGAGCGTTCACAGATCTGCCTTGCAGCGTGTCCGATGCTGCCGCGTTCTACCAGGCCGAGGAGGGGAGCTCGACAGAGAAGGTCTTCTGGTCTCAGTATGCTGCGGCCGGTCATCCGGTGCCCCTTAGCGACCAGCTGAAGCAGCTGGTCGAGCTCCACAAGGTGGCCAAACAGGCCATGAAGGGCCTCATAGTTCGGCTGTGGCCCAAGGGGGCCATGCCTGGGAGCTACTTCGGCCTGGTGCGGCGGCTGGTGGATGCGTGTCCCTGGGTTGATGTCGTCAAGCACTCCACGTCAATTGAAGGTGCCCGTCGGGCCCTTGCCCGTGCAAAGGTGCACTGGGGCAGGATGGATGCTGAGAAGCTTGTGACGGACGCGTCACCGACGGGCAAGGAGTATCGTACGCCCGAAATGTATAATAAGAGTGTCCTGAAGGGTGCCCACATGATTGTGGGTGAGTGCTCCAAAGATGTAATATTTGAGTAGACTCGCATTTTGTTATCCTGTGCGCTGAAAACTTTGTTCATATGCGCTAAGCAACGCTTGTTGATTTAAAATATTACCTTCTGTGCGGCCGTTTATGAAATCTGAGAGATGGCAAGTCGTCGGCTTCAGCCCCCATGCCACGAGTGCTGGGGTGTTCGGGATAAACTTGAGCGCTCTTGTTCCCATTTTTGGGTCCATCTAGGGAGGCGTTCAACACAACGAATGAGGCAACCGGACTTATAATGCTTGAACACTCTCACTTAGCCATAGAATTCTATAATTTTAAATTTCGGCGAAGCCCCTAGTGTTCGGAAGACCGAGTTCGGGGCGCTATCCACGCCTGGGTCGGACAAAGCCGGTTCCTCGCTCTAAGAGGCATAAGTCTTTAGGGACTCGAAAAAACCTCTCGAACAGCGACCAAGTCTCGCCTTATCATGACGATCAGTTTTAGCTTTCTCCACTGAGGCGCTCGCCCAGCTCAACTAGGGCGCAATCGCAGTGGTTCTCCCAGTGCTACCTTAGCCGATACAACGGAACGTAAGGTACCAAAACATGGGAGCCGGGCAAACCCAACTATTGACCCAAGACATGATTCGGAGTCGATGCATATAATGCTATAAGTTTGGGGTGCCGCACTTGTGAAAGTGTTCGGACTTATCACACCATAATGTGGGGAACTTAAGCCCCTGGTGGATCTAGCTGTACCAAAGTGTACGGATGCGACATGTCATAAACGAACACATGTATAAAAAAGAAATGCAATTATAAGCAAAAAGCGATGCATTGTTTATTCAAGTAATACTGCTATGAGTGCAGAACGATACAAATAGTGCGGTAAGCAAGGGTTTGGACTATTAAACATGTCCCCCTCCAGGGGTAGGCTGCGGAATGGTGTATAAAACAGGTATAATGCTCAAAATGGAGGCCACCTGGATACTCATCGTAGCTTTTCTCCTTCCCTGGCTTGTTGCATTGTGAGTTCGGCAGGTCTGCTGCCGGACAAGGCCTCTAGTAAATGGGGTCATGTGAAAAAAAGGAAATAGGATGACACACTTGGGAGCCCTTGGTGTGGTTGAGCCGCACTCTGGGCCTGTTGTGGTCGTGCCCCTCCCCCTATGCCCATGGTATCTCCAGGGCGTAATGATGTACGCGAAGGACCAGTCTTGCAATTTTGCATGGGCTGGGGTTGGGGCCGCATTGCTACGCATGCTCGGGACGTGCCAGGTGGTCTTGTTGTAGGTTACTCCGGGCGCGTTTGGCCGTGTCCGGTCGCTTAACGGCCGGACTCGAAAATTGCCTTAAGAGGCTGCTCTGTACTTCTGCCGCGAGAGCCGCTGTGTGTTCCTCCGTTCGGAGGGAGCGTTCAGTGTTTCCATTGACCGTGATGACTCCTCGAGGGCCTGGCATCTTGAGCTTGAGGTATGCGTAATGCGGCACCGCGTTGAACTTTGCAAATGCGGTTTGTCCGAGCAGAGCATGATAGCCACTGTGGAACGGAACTATGTCAAAGATTAACTCCTCACTTCGGAAGTTATCCGGGGATCCGAAGACCACTTCAAGTGTGACTGAGCCTGTACAATTGGCCTCTACACCTGGTATGATGCCTTTGAAGGTCGTCTTTGTGGGTTTAATCCTTGAGGGGTCTATGCCCATCTTGCGCACTGTATCCTGATAGAGCAGTTTCAGGCTGCTGCCGCCGTCCATCAGGACTCTGGTGAGGTGAAATCCATCGACGATTGGGTCTAAAACCAATGCCTCGAATCCGCCATGGCGGATACTGGTGGGGTGGTCCCGTCAATCAAAGGTGATCGGGCAGGAGGACCATGGGTTGAACTTCGGGGCGACTGGCTCCATCGCATATACGTCCCTGAGTGCATGCTTCCGCTCCCTTTTGGGTATGTGGGTTGCGTATATCATGTTCACCGTCCGCACTTGTGGGGGGAAACCTTTCTGTCCTCTATTGTTCGGCGGTCGGGTCTCTTCCTCGTCATCGCTATGCAGCCCCTTTTCATTGTTTTCGGCAATTAACTTGCCTGCCTGCTTGAATACCCAACAATCCCTGTTGGTGTGATTAGCTGGCTTTTCGGGGTGCCGTGTATCTGGCACGAGCGGTCGAGTATTCGGTCCAAATTGGACGGACCTGGAGTAGTTCTTTTGAATGGATTTTTCCGCTGACCGGGTTTGGAGCCTCTGAATCCGGCGTTGACTGCCATATCCTCAGTGTTATCGCCGTTAACGCGGCGTTTGTTTTTGTTACGACGCGACCTGTCATTGCAGTCCTTGTTATCCGGACTGCCAGAATTTTTGATGAGGTTGTTACTGCGGGCTAGCCAGCTGTCCTCTCCCGCGAAAAAGTGGGTCATGAGTGATGTGAGGGCTGCCATGGATTTCGGCTTTTCCTGTCCTAGGTGCCGGGCAAGCCACTCGTCGCGGATGTTATGTTTGAAGGCTGTGAGGGCCTCTGCATCCGGACAGTCGACAATTTGATTTTCTTTGTTAAGAACCGTGTCCAGAATTGTCTGGCCGATTCGTCAGGCTGCTGAGTTATATGGCTTAGGTAATCGGCGTCTGGTGGTCGCACATATGTGCCCTGGAAGTTGTCAAGGAATGCGGCTTCCAGGTCCTCCCAACACCCAATTGATTCTGCTGGCAAGATGTTAAGCCAATGCCGAGCTGGTCCTTTAAGCTTGAGTGAGAGGTATTTGATGGAGTGAGGATCATCGCCGCGGGCCATGTGGATATGAAGGAGATAGTCTTCGATCCAAACTGCGGGGTCTGTTGTGCCATCGTAGGATTCAATATTAACGGGTTTGAACCCTTCGGGGATTTGATGATCCATTACTTCATCTGTGAAGCATAGTGGGTGTGCGGCGCCTCTATATTGGGCTATATCACGATGTAGCTGAAATGAGCTTTGTCTATTGTGTTCGGCCCGGCCGGAGTTGCTATATCCGGTGCAACGGTCGTTGTCACGCATCGTGGGGTGCCCACGCGATCCGTAGATCGATCTTGATTGTCTTGCCTTATCCTCCAATATGTCTCGCAAGTCCGGCGCATTCCCCCGTGGCTTCATACTTTTTGAGAGGTGCCGGGGTACGGTTCTGGTGGAGGGCCTAGAGGCCTCTCTGTCGCGGCCACGAGGTGGTCGGTCAGCCGTATTGTGCACTGGTGATGCAGGTTTATATGCTTCCTCCTCTAATCGGGGGAGCAACTTGCGTTTGGGGTAGCTTTTGGAGGGGCGTTCGAGTTCATGCTCTTCGGCCGCAAGGACTTCAGTCCATCTGTCGGCTAGCAGATCTTGATCAGCTTTAAGCTGTTGCAGCTTTTTCTTGAGGCTGTTCGCAGTGGCCATAAGCCTACGTTTAAAACGCTCTTGTTCGACGGGATCCTCAGGCACGACGAATTCGTTGTGGTCGAGGCTTGCCTCGTCTCTGGAGGGAGGCATGTAATTATCATCCTCTACCTCATCGTCTGCCGCTCTCTCATGAGGGCTGGCGTCTCCGTCCTCTTGTGATGAATCTTGCTGGAGGGGGTTGTCTTCAGCACTGTCTGGGGTGTTATTATCTTCGGTGCCGGAATCTCCATTCTTGCTGTGGCGGGATTTAGAGCGGCACCGATGACGCCGGCGCCTAGGCTGTTTCTTGGAGGGGTCTTCCTCCACTGCTTCCTCGCCATTCCCATCTTTTGGGATGTCCACCATGTATATGTCATATGACGAGGTGGCCTTCCAGTGCCCCGTAGACGCTGGTTCTTGTTTGTCTCCGGCATCGTCGTCCATACCGATGTCTTCGGAGTCGTAGTCTAGCATGTCGGTTAGATCATCGACAGTGGCTACAAAGTGGGTGGTGGGTGGGCTTTCAATTTCTTTGTCGTCCGCATCCCAACCGTCCTGACCGCAGTCCGGCCAGGGCTCTCCTGATAGCGAGAGATACTTTAGCAAATTCAGGATGTCGCCAAAAGGTTGGTGTTGAAAGATGTCCGCGGCGGTGAACTCCATGATAGGCGCCCAATCGGATTCGATCGGAGGGGGTGCGGGAGGTTCGGAGTCCGGCGAGGAGTCCGGCACCTCGGAGTCACGAGCCTCACAAGGGACAAGGTCGGTATTCGGCTCCATCGCCGTAGATGTAGCAGCCCCCGAGGCGGTGTCTAGCCACCCGTCCTCAATCTACGCACCCGGCTCCGAATTGAGGATCGGAGCAGACTCGTGTGTAGCCTCCAGGGCACTGTCCGGCAGCAGAGCTAAGTCCTTCCCATCGTGACAGTGCGGCGCGCTCGGCTGTGGCTCGAATCCATCGAAGATCAAGTCTCCACGGATGTCAGCTGTGAAGTTCAGACTTCCAAATCTGACCTGATGGCCAGGGGTGTAGCTTTCAATCTGCTCCAGATGGCCAAGTGAATTGGCCCGCAGTGCAAAGCCACCGAACACGAAGATCTGTCCGGGGAGAAAAGTCTCACCCTGGACCGTGTCGTTATTGATGATCGAAGGAGCCATCAAGCCTATCGGTGACGACACAGAGGAACTCTCAATGAAAGCACCAATGTCGGTGTCAAAACCGGCGGATCTCGGGTAGGGGGTCCCGAACTGTGCGTCTAGGCGGATGGTAACAAGAGACAAGGGACACGATGTTTTAACCCAGGTTCGGGCCCTATCGATGGAGGTAAAACCCTACTCCTGCTTGATTGATATTGATGATATGGGTAGTACAAGAGTGGATCTACCACAAGATAAAGGAGGCTAAACCCTAGAAGCTAGCCTATGGTATGATTGTTGTTCTTTGTTGTGTCCTACGGACTAAAACCCTCCGGTTTATATAGATACCGGAGAGGGCTAGGGTTACACAGAGTCAGTTACAATGGTAGGAGATCTACATATCCGCATCGCCAAGCTTGCCTTCCATGCCAAGGAAAGTCCCATCCGGACACGGGACGAAGTCTTCAATCTTGTATCTTCATAGTCTTGGAGTCTGGCCGATGATGATAGTTCGGCTATCCGGACACCCCCTAGTCGAGGACTCCCTCACGGCACAAACCCTTTTTCAGGTTGTTGAATAAATGGCCAAATCTTTTTATGCGTGCAACTGGGTTCCATCCCGTGTTACTAAAGAACAACTAAATGGGTGCATGGCCACTGGCGCTTTAGCAAAGAAAGAAGTCATCCACTTGAGAGTCCCCGGTCCAGAAAGTCCTCCTAAAACCCAGGATGGAGAAGTAATTGTGTTCGTTGATCATCTGGGTCTAGGTTTTAGCCCTCCCGGATCAAAAAAAATCTGTGATGTGCTTGCTAGCTTCCAACTCCACCCTCAAGATATTGGACCTAACTCCGTATCCAATATTTGTAATTTTTAAGTGTTTTGCGAGGCTTATCTACAAGAAGAACCCACTGGGCCAATACAGAACTTGGTGGGGTTTCAATTCAGAAAAGGAAGGATGTCAGGTTTCCTCATGCCAAATATCATAGTCACCCCAAAGACTGGAATCAGACTTGGTTCTATTGCCGAGACACGTCTCCAGTTGATGAGAATCCTCTGCCAGGTTACCGTGCTCACCGGCTTACCAATACCCATCCATTTTCCCAAAGGTTGACTGCAAAGGAACGGGCCAACTATGCCCCACAACTTTCAAATCTCAGAGCCTTTATGGCTAATGGTTTAACGGGCATCGATTTTGTCTGTTGCTGGATATCTTGGAGCATTTTGCCTTTAAGCCGTCGCTCCGGTTTAATGTTGAAAGACCCTCCACGGCACACTGACATTCAGCTAACTGATGTTGAAATCACTGAATCGTTTAAGAAGATACTGGATGAACTGGTGGCTGCTTGAAGTAAAACAGGGCTTAATCCGTTCTGTGTTTCAAATAAACTGCCAGCTATAAGAATCGAAGAACTCCTTCTTTAATCTGATTTTCTTAATGCTTCCTTATAACCTTTGTTAATCTTTGACAGGGTCATGATCCATTCTGGAAGAAGAAACCGCAGGATAAACCGGCAAAACCCCCTCGTGTTAAGACTAAGGCCACCAAGAAGCCTGCCAAGAAGAAAACTGCTGACTCCAACAAGTTAATCATTGCTGATGATGATGAGGATCATGAGTCAGAGGTAGAACTTGATTCACTTGGTTCCTTTTCCATACATCTCATTTACAATGATCCTTATCAGGGTGATGCTGCGGCTAGCCATGCTGGTGAGGTAGAGGTAATTATTCTTTCCTCCGGCTCAGATCCTCTGCCAACACAGAAAACCCGTCAAGCAAACCAGAAAGTAAGATTTTCTAACCCCCTAGCTCACTTGGATCAAAACTTACTTTTGAAGAAACAGCAACAAGAAGCTTGCCGCACAACCCATCATAGCGGCCAGGTGGTAACTTCCTCCGGTTTACCGAACACGCCAGTTCGTAAACGCCGCCCAGAGGTCTCTCATATTTCTGATGCATCTTATCCCAAGGCGGGTTATTTCAGACCACCTCTTAATCCGTCTGATTCCAACTATCAGGGAACCTCTCATTCCTCCTCTGGCGAATCAACGGGGACGCAAATCCCAACTCTTAAAATAGTTCCTGGGTGAGCATTTTTGAAACTAACCTTTAATACCTTATGTTTGCTTGGTATGCTTAATATTTATATTCGTCCCTTTCAGAGCTAAGGCCAGACCCAGCAAAATGTCCTAGTTGAAAAAACCGGCTGACGATGACCAGACAGCTTACCTGGAAAAAACTCAAGAACAGTTTGAATCAAACGCCAATGCTATTCTTGATGATCCGTGATGACCCACAAGTATAGGGGATCTACCATAGTCCTTTCGATAAGTAAGAGTGTCGAACCCAACGAGGAGCAGAAGGAAATGACAAGCGGTTTTCTGTAAGGTATTCTCTACAAGCACTGAAATTATAGGTAACAGATAGTTTTATGATAAGATAATTGGTAGCGGCTAACAAGCAATGACAGTAAATAAAGTGCAGCAAAGTGGCCCAATGCTTTTTGTAGAAAAGGACAAGCCTGGACAATTTCTTATAATGAGAAAAAAGCTCCCGAGGACACATGGGAATTATTGTCAAGCTAGTTTTCATCACGCTCATATGATTCGCATTCGGTACTTTGATAATTTGATATGTGGATGGACCGGTGCTTGGGTACTGCCCTTTCTTGGACAAGCATCCCACTTATGATTAACCCCTGTTGCAAGCATCCGCAACTACAAAAGAAGTATTAAGGTAAACCTAACCATAGCATGAAACTAGTGGATCCAAATCAGCCCCTTATGAAGCAACGCATAAACTAGGGTTTAAGATTCTGTCACTCTAGCAACCCCATCATCTACTTATCACTTCCCAATTCCTTCCTCTAGGCCCAAATAATGGTGAAGTGTCATGTAGTCGACGTTCACATAACACCACTAGAGGAAAGACAACATACATCTCATCAAAATATCGAACAAATACCAAATTCACATGACTACTAACAGCAAGACTTCACCCAAGTCCTTAGGAACAAACGTAACTACTCACAAAGCATATTCATGTTCATGATCAGAGGAGTATTAATATGCATTAAGGATCTGAACATATGATCTTCCACCAAGTAAACCAATTAGCATCAACTACAAGGAGTAATCAACACTACTAGCAACCCACATGTACCAATTTGTGGTTTTGATACAAGATTGGATACAAGATATGAACTAGGGTTTTGAGAGGAGATGGTGTTGGTGAAGATGTTGATGGAGATTGACCCCCTCCCGATGAGAGGATCATTGGTGATGATGATAGTGATGATTTCCCCCTCCCGGAGGGAAGTTTCCCCGGCAGAACAGCTCCGCCGGAGCCCTAGATTGGTTTCGCCAAGGTTCCGCCTCGTGGCGGCGGAGTTTCGTCCCGTAAGATTGCTTATGATTTTTCCAGGGTAAAAGCCTTCATATAGCAGAAGATGGCACCGGAGGGCCACCAGGGGGCCCAGAAGACAGGGGGCATGCCCAGTTGGGGGGGGGGGGCGCCCCCCCTCTTATTAATTCCAAAAATGACTTCCGTGGAGTTTCAGGACTTTTGGAGCTGTGCAGAATAGGTTTCCAATATTTGCTCCTTTTCCAGCGAGAATCCCAGCTACCGGTATTCTCCCTCTTCATGATAAACCTGGTAAAATAAGAGAGAATAGCCATAATTATTGTGACATAATGTGTAATAACAGCCCATAATGTAATAAATATCGATATAAAAGCATGATGCAAAATGGACGTATCAACTCCCCCAAGCTTATACCTCGCTTGTCCTCAAGCGGAAGCTAAAATCAAAAAACATGTCCACATGTTTAAAGATAGAGGTGTCGATAAAAATAAAATATGGACATGAGGGCAGCATGATCATTCTTATAACAGCAACATATATAGATTTTATAATATGATTTCTTATGCTCAAGTAACAATCTATTCACAATGTCAAGTATGGAACATAAACTTCATTGAGAACTAAAAAACTATAATCTCAATCACTGAAGCAATTTCAATTTATCATAACATCAGAAAGAGTCAAGAATAGAGCTTTTCAGAAAGTCCACATATTCAACTATCATATAGTCTTCTACAATTGCTAACACTCACGCAATACTTATGGTTATGAAGTTTTAATCGGACACTGAGAAAGATAGGGGCTTATTGTGTTGCCTCCCAATGTATTCACCTTTGGGTGATGTCAACAATAATAGTTCATGCTAACTTACATCCAATTGGATTTATGTATCAGGATCGTTCCAACACGAGGTGCTTGCCAAAGGATAAATAAAAAAGGGAAAGGTGAAGATCACCTTGACTCTTGCATAATGTGAAGACATAAAGTAAAAGATAGGCCTTTCGCAGAGGGAAGCAGAGGTTGTCATGTGCTTTTAGGGTTGGATGCACAAAATCTTAATGCAAAAGAACGTCACTTTATATTGCCACTTGTGATATGGACCTTTATTATGCAGTCTGTGGCTTTTATTACTTCCATATCACACGATCGTATAAAGCTTATTTTCTCCGCACTAAAAAGTCATACATATTTAGAGAGCAATTTTTATTGCTTGCAACGTGACAACTTACTTGAAGGATCGTACTCAATCCATAGGTAGGTATGGTGGACTCTCATGGCAAAACTCACTACAAGAAATATGTCAACTTGTGACCTTCTCTTAGTGACCATGGGTGAATTGGTCATAAATCTATGACCATTTAGAATCAATTGGTGAAAAGCTGATTTGGAGGGTCCAAACCCTAAACCATAACGACCATTTTGGTCAGAAAGGTCGCAATTGCCCTATACGAGATGGTCATAAATTTGTGAACATGATTTACAATGTTATTTGTTGTTGATTATGACCTATTTAGATAGTCGTAAATGTCTAGGATGATCTGATTTGACAGGACTTGGCAGACACCTCAGCAATCTCGCCTACATGGCATGTTTAGGTGTCATCCGAGTTACATGTCACTATTAACCACTTAATTTTGTTTCCTATTGACAGGTGGAACCCGTGGGACCAACACCACTCACATGCTCCCATTGACATGTGGGGCCTGTCCCATCGAGTGGGACCCTCACCACACACATGTTTCCAATGACGTGTAGGACCCACCCTACCGATCTGGCGCGTGGGGCCTGCAGCACCTACGAGCCCACCAACCTGACGTGTGGGACCAGGGGGCCTACGTGTTCGCAACAAACCCTACCGATCTGGCGCGTGGGGCCTGCAGCACCTACGAGCCCACCAACCTGACGTGTGGGACCAGGGGGCCTACGTGTTCGCAACAAATCATAAGCAGGCGGCAACCTGACGTGTCTAGGATGATCTGATTTAACAGGACTTGGCAGACACCTCAGCAATCTCACCTACATGGCATGTTTAGGTGTCATCCCAGTTACATGTCACTATTAACCACTTAATTTTGTTTCCTATTGACAGGTGGAACCCATGGGACCAACACCACCCACATGCTCCCATTGACATGTGGGGCCTGTCCCATCGAGTGGGACCCTCACCGCACACATGTTTCCAATGACGTGTAGGACCCACCCTACCGATCTGGTGCGTGGGGCCTGCAGCACCTACGAGCCCACCAACCTGACATGTGGGACCAGGGGGCCTACGTGTTCGCAACAAACCATACCGATCTGGCGCGTGGGGCTTGCAGCACCTACGAGCCCACCAACCTGACGTGTGGGACCAGGGGGCCTACGTGTTCGCAACAAATCATAAGCAGGTGGCAGAAATAAAAAGAGGCAATGCGAGGACTCGAACCCGCGACCTCGTGGGGCGCTGAGCGGGGGCAAACCAACAGGCTAGCACAGCTTGTGATATATTCCCCCACGCAAGTAATTTATACAGTCATTCGTCTGTTGGGCCTGGACCTAGTTGGGCGACTGGGCCATCCTCACGACGCCCCGGGGCTTCTTTCTACTCACGGCCATGGGCCGGCCCAACACGCGACCATGAGCAGAAAAGTTAATCAAGCTTTTGAAAAAGAAAAGTACAAAACAAATATGGGCAAAAGGGGGATTCGATCCTGTGCCACACCACTAAAAGTGGTAGAACCATACCACCACGCCACCATCTCAGTTTTGATATTCTACTACAATCAATTCTTTTATAGATAAACGTTTCCTGGGCTTGGGCCAAAACCGTGATAGACCTCCCCTTCTCTCCTTCTTTTTTACATTAACACAACGGTCCGCCGAGTGGGCTCACGGCCCATAGCCTATTAGCAGTCGTTTTTATGTCTTGTATGCCTATTATTATTATTTTTGTTTAATTTCTTCTTCTTTCAAATAATTCGGGATTTCAAAAGAGTTTCAAACATAAAAGTAAATTTGTTGGAAAAATGTACATGAAAAAAATAAAATGTATGCGGAGTAAAAGAAGTTCATGATATTAAAGAAATGTTCAAGTATTGAAATAATGCTTGTGAATTTGGCCCAAAAATTTGAATTCAAAAAATGTTCATGATTCTTTCATAAAAAGATCGCAAAAATGATCATAAATTTCAAAAAAAACCTCATTGATTCAAAAATATTCGTCATTTCCAAGTTTGTAAATTTTTTAGTAACTACGTGACAAATGTGACGCAACGCTAAGGTTTTAAATTTTCATGATTTTTAAAACTTCTCATGTAAAAATTTGAAAAACATTATACAGAAAATAATGTTTACGCAATGGTTTATCATGTATTCTAAAAATGTTAATCCAAGCATTAGAAAAATATGTTAAACATTTTTTGATTAAATGTTAACCAAGTTTTTTTTAAATGTTAAACTTGCAGTAATGTTAAATATGTATAGAATATGGTGTTGTTCCACTTTGCAACAAATATTTTCTAGGTTCTTCAAACAACAAATATTAAACTTGTATTGGAAAAATGTTCTTGACGCATATAAAAAATATAGAATGAAAACCAAAAGAAACAAAGAAAAAAATGAAAACCAAAAGAAACTAGTGCAAAAATAATGGACACAAAGAATATTAAAATAATGTTGAAAATAAAGAAAGAAACAAAAATAACCAAAGTAAAAAAATAACCTGGGGATTTCCCAACCCACTAGACATGCCTAGGCCGCCCAGAACGCATGACAACGCCACGGTCACGCGGTGACCACGCGGCTGCATGCGAGCGTATGCACTCCAGAGTTGGGGCCCTCGGCCACCGTCCAAACCTCGATGTCTCGCCATCAAACCATGTATTTCTGATAAAATAGATACTTATTTACCTAGAAATGATTTTTCGAAAAAATAAATAGCAAACTATGAGGCACCTGCAGTTCAAATTTGACCCGCTTCCAACTGAATCGACGGGAATTTGTCTTTTTCACCAGAGGTGGATCAAAACTTTTGACACCCAACCATTTTGGCAATTGTGCATTATATATGGCCTAGTATTTTATAAAATTGATTAGGTCCAATTTTGCAACAAATATATGGTAGGTCCTTCACAAAAAAACTCATTTTGGGCAGTCGAAAAAATGGAAAATGAATTTTTTGTCCAAAGAAAATGAAAAGTTCCTTAGGCAACATTGTTTGTCATTCCAAGATGCACCCTTGTGCATGATATGAGGTCATTTGAACAAACTATGCCATGAATGTGGCCATAAGATTGATCATTTGGCTTGAAAGCCATGAATCTTCACACATGATAGCTCATTTCTGAGAACACTTTTTAAAAATAATTGTCATATTGCAAGTTTATTATTTTTCCTGGAAACTTGGTCACATATAATGACACAATGCAAAGGTTTTCCAATTTTTATATTTTTTTTATTTTTTATGCCCATTTCAAAATGCGGTCAAAACAGCGGGCTTGACTGTTCCTAGCTAGTGGTTGAATCTTGCAAAACTTTTGATGTTTTTCTGATTAAATAGGTACTTATGTACCTAGAAATGATTTTTGGAAAAAATAAAAAGCAAACTATGAGGCAGCTTTAGTTCAAATTTGACCCGCTTCCAGCTGAATCGCGGAAATTTATCTTTTTCACCAGAGGTGGATCAAAAATTTTGACACCCAACCATTTGGTCAATTATATAGTAAATGTGGACTAGTATTTTAGAAAATAGATGGAGTCTAATTTTTCAACAAATATTTGATAGGTTCTTCACAAAAAAAATCATTTTTGCCACTTGAAAAATGATTAAAATAGATAGAAAGATGAGAAATGCATACAAACTGGCGCTCATCCATAGAATGTGGGCTAACTCTAGTGAAAATTTGTGTGGTGCCCTTTTGCAAAATATTTTTGATAGATGCTTCACAAAATCCCTCTATTTTTAGTATTTGAAAACTATTTTAAATCACTAATTTTCTGAACCAATCAGAACACTTCCCACGGATCACCCTATTGTAGCTGATCTGAACCGCCCATATCCAGCACATCCAACGCCTCTCACGCCTCTCACCCCAAACCAAACCCTAGCAGCCCGAGGCCGCCTATCTCTCTCCCTCTCTGACAGAACACACCCGCCGCCGCCTCTCTCTCCCCTCTCCCCGATCCAGATCAACGATGACGCCCCCCCCGTCGCCGCCCCCTCCTCCCCCATCCCGCCGCCACCTCTCTCTCCCATCCATCCCCTCCCCACCCATCCTCCGCCTTGTCTCGCTCCCACCCACAGACGCCGCCACTGCCCCAACCCAAACCATCTCCCTCCCACCTCGATCCGCTGTCACACCCACCGTCGACGACCCAGATCAAGCAGGTGAGGCGGTGCTTCCAGACCCGCGACAGCGGTAGTGGGCTCGCGACCCAGATCACAAGGACGTCCCCTTCCTCCCGATCTCATCGTGCTCCTCTCCATCCCGTCCCCTTCCTCCCTGCAGCGGAACCTTGGTTTTGACCCGTCACGTTCCTGTGTGCAGAAGTCCGGGAGGCATGGGGCCGAGGACGTGTGCCAGATCTGCCCCGATGGCCTGGGCACCACGATGGACGCCGAGGTCCTCACCGCCTTCGACATCTATCGCTTCCCGGTCTATGTGCACAAGCGCAAGGAGGGCACCCAGGCCTGCCTCTGCCTGGCTTTTCCACCTCCGCCACCGCGCCATGGCAGGCGGCCGTGGCCGCGACACTGGAAGGAACCCGGCAGCCCCTCCTCCTCCTCCTCCTCCTCATCCCGGCAGCAGAAGCCCCGGTCCTCGCACGAGTTCGTACGTCCCTCCTTGCCCTAACCTTTTTTCGCCTCCTCTGTTCTGTTGAATGCAGACATACGGGGGTTTCTTTCTTTTCGTCTTTCCGGCTCCGACGGGGCTAGGGTTTGGGGGTCTCACCGCCGGCCGTGGGTCGCCGCGAGCGCTGTGTTGCCGGGATTTCGGAATGCGCCGTGCCATTTGTGCGGCGCGGCGGTTAGGGGTCAGCGCTGTGTCCGTTGCGGGTTTTGGTTTGGTACGAAATTGGGAATCTTCTCGTCTACATCTACGGAAGGGAAAGTAGCAGTATCAAACTGCGGTGTTCCTTCCCCCTGACGGGGCCTGGAATTAGGGCCTGAATTTGTGGCTCAGGAAACGTGCTACCTCATGTGCTAGCAGAATATCATAGTGGATGGACAGAGCATGCTATTTCTTGGGTTCCTCTCTGTTTTGCGCTAGAGTAGCTCATGAACGTAACACAAAATTTTCGACACTTTACAAACTCGTTAGTCATTCATAGCAGCAACCATTATTTTTGTATCACTTAGGGTCTGAATTGGTGTTAGCACAATATCAGAGTTTGTACTCTTGCAGATTGACTGAGCTTGTTATTTTTTGGGCTCTCTTTGTTGCTGCGCTAAAGATGGGATCTCTTTTTAGTGGTTTGTAGAGGTTTTGTTCTGTCTGTCAGTTGAACAAGTAACATGAATACAGTCACCCGTTTGCAGTGTGGGGTGGCCATGGAGTTTTTATTTTGTGTGTATTTCATTTGCTGGATCTGAATCAAAGAATGTGGGATCCTATGTATTAACTTTCCTGAAAATTGAACTTTTCTTAACAAATCAAGAACTCCGCTCATTATGTGAAACACCTATGCATATGACTAATTCTGCACGGCAATTCTGTTCAATTCTGATTTCTTTGGTAGTCAATTTTGTTCAATTGTGAAACACCTATGCATATGACTGTGAAAGCATGTCTACATCAGTACAACTTTGCATGCATATTTTATTGACTAGATATATGTGTTGACTGTTCGTGTATTCCTATGTACTGCATATTGTGTAATGGAGTTTGCTTGTATGGTGTTTGTGAAAATGTTAGTATGAAAATAATTGACATTGGTGATAGCGTATGTGGCCATTAGAAATGCGGAAGCTTACAGTGGCTACGGTCGCCCACACTCTGCTTCTCCTGGTCTCTGTACCCTGCTTGCATAGTGTCTGTTTGTGATTTATTCTAGCAAGTATCCGTTCATGAGAAATAAGCTCTCCAGGATTCACCGGACCAACAACTAGTTCTAGCATGTTTATTTCAAGCAATTTCCGATTCATGTGGTTTGATGAACCAATACCCATGTCGAGAGACTAGTAGAACTTGCAAACTTTAGTCACTTATCCTGCTGTTCATGTCCATAGTGATGAGCATTTATGTGTATTGCTATTTGCCTCTGGTGACATGTGAGAAGCACTCATCTATATGTTTATATTTTGAGCAGCTGGGTACAACTACAGTTGCAAAATCATCCAGCCAAATTTTGGGAGGATGACATAAAAGATTACATAACCCATGCTTTTGAAATCATGGTAAGCTTCACAAGCTTGTAAGGTGTTTTCTATTTTCAAGTGACTTTACATCAAGTAACTGTTTCTCAATAGAAATTCTAGACTGTGTAGCTTTTTATTGTTCTTTCCACTTATTTGTACAACCAAGGATGCTTACTTAACTGTATAGCTCTTTATTGTTCTTTTCTAGGTATTCTATTTATGCTCCATTCCGAAATCTATTGTGCACTGCCAAGTCCATGAGGCGAAGCGCTCACTGCTCGACTATTTCTTGACTAAACTGGGAGCAACAAAGGCAAGATATTCGAAACAAGTTGAAGTCCTTTTGATTCTTGATTTCTAGCATACACATGCAACCTGATTGGTGATGTTACTGTAGATATGATGTAGGTTCAATGCTTACAATTTTTTGATGTGATGCATGTCACCTTTTGAAATATGAATATGCTCTATCACTGTTGCTGGCAATCTGGCATATCATAACAGTCTTACCCCTTGTTCTGTCACTAGCATACACTATAGTTTTAGATAAAAGGGGGGCATATCATTTGCTCTATAAAATGGATTGTTTATTAATTTATTTGGACTTGCACACATTAGGTAAGAAAGGATCGCCAATCTGGGTGTCCAAACGATAGTAAAACCTAGGCTCTTGCACGGTTCTTGGATTTATTTTTAGCATATATTACCCATATCGAGACTGAACATGTGTCTTTTCTTATCATCTACAGGAGAGTTATGTGCTGATTTTTTTGAAGAAGCTGGAAGTCCAAGACAACGACTTGCTTTATATGTTTGTTGTAATGTCGTATTTTCTGGGAATTTGGATGTACTGTTGATCTTGCTGAGAATTTGGTGTATATTTGCTTGCTGAACTTATTATTCAAATGCTAGAATATATGTACAAATGCCAGAATATATGTACAAATCTTTGGAATATTATTGTATGTATTTTTGAAATGAATTCTTGGATTGAAAGTGGTCAAAAACAGAGTATATTGGTATTGAATTTGGGTTGATTCTATGTCTGTGCTGTAAATTGTATTTGAAATAAAGAGGCATGGCCCAAATTAAAAACTGACCGAAGTGTCTATTGTCCCAAATGGAAAACTGGTCGAAATGGCTATAGCCCAAAAAGAAATGGATCGCAAAGAGGCCCAGGCCCAAAAATTGGATCGCAAAAAGGCCAAGGCCCAAAAATCAAATGCATATTAAAAATCATGAGGCCCAAATTTAAAATGGACCGCAAAATGCCCAAAGCAGTTGACCAAAATTGGCAGGAAAAAATATAAATGGGCTGAATTAATGGGCTCGTCCCATATAAACACCGAATTGGACCGAGCTGATTCTTGTGCCACATTGGATTGCCACGTCGGATGCCTACGTGGCCTGGGCAGACAGCTAGTGACCAAAACAAGAGAGTAGGCTTATTTTGGTCGTAAATGTCTACGACCTTCTCACAGAAAAGGTCAAAAATGTCAGTTTACGACGGCCAGCTTTTGACCTTCTGGTTTTGGTCACAAAAAGGTCACAAATAAAAAACTATGACCATTTTGTGACCAATAGTGGTGGTCACAAGTTGACATATTTCTTGAAGTGGCTGGGTTTAAGGATATTTGGAAGCACAAGTAGTATCTCTACTTGGTGCAAGGAATTTTTGGCTAGCATGAGGGGGAAAGGAAAGCTCAACATGTTTGAGCGATCCATGACAATATACTTTAACTGAGATGTGAGAAAACATAACCCATTACGTTGTCTTCCTTGTCCAACATCAGCTCTTTAGCATGTCATACTTAATGAGTGCTCACAATCATAAAAGATGTCCAAGATAGTATATTTATATGTGAGAACCTCTCTTTCTTTATTAATGCCTATTAATTGCAACTATGACCAAAACTATGTTTGTCAACTCTCAACAACTTTTATGCTTCATACTTTTTATATGTGAAGTCATTACTATCCATAAGATCAATATTAACTCTTTTATTCTTTTTGTTCTTTCTATTTTCTCAAGATCATAGCAGGATAGCAAAGCCCTTGACTCAACACTAATCTCTATTATATAGCTCACGGACTCGATTACATACAGAGATCACAAAGAAAAACTCAAAACTAATTCATACCAAAACTTCAGTCTACTAGATTTAGATATTACTAAAGGGATCGAACTAAGTAAAACAGTAAATATAGGAGTGTGTGATGGTGATACAATACTGGGGCACCTCCCCCAAGCTTGGTAGGTGCCAAGGGGAGTGCCCATACCCATGTTATTATGTCCTCCGAGGTGGTGAAGAAGGAGTTGTTGATGATGTAGGCTTGTCGTCCATCTTCCAAGGCATAGGCTCACCATCATAGAACGATGATCGAGTCTCTAGGATCCTCAAATCTACAGCCAAACTCATCCTCTTGAATCTATATTCATACTCACAGTTTTAGTTTTGGAGGTCATAGATCTGGGCTTGGAGGTGCTCGATTTTCTCATGAAGCTTGAAGATGGTATCCCCAATGTTCTTGGCGTCTATCTTGTGGTTGTTGGTGAATTCTACGATCATCATCTGATTGGCGTTGAGTCCACGCTCCACCATCCCTTGGCACTCGAAAACTAGTTGCTCCATAGCTTCGAGCTTTGTCTCCACGCTTTTGGTACGCCATCGTCCCTCCACATCGTGGATGTGCAGCACCCCCTCATGCATCTCAATGGTTTGAGGGTGTTGCAGCACCTCCGCGAGATAGGGGTTGATAACCCTCTCGAAAAACTTGTCCTTGGGAGCGCTTGGAGACGTCATGATGCTCTAGATCTGTCAGAAAAGCAGCTCAAAACGAAAAAAGGAGATAATTGTGTGATAAGGTGTTCAAAACCTTCGGGAGATTATATAATGATTTTTTACCGACCAAAAGAAGTATTGTGCAAAAAAAATGGAGTCCGGGAGGCACACGAGGTGGCCACGAGACAGGGGGCGCACCCAATAGGGGGGGGGCGCCCTCCACCCTAGTGGAGGCCTCGTGTCCTTCCCGGATTACTTCTTGCTTTCCAAAATTCTTAAATATTCCAAAACGGAGAAAAAATGCCATTAGAATTGTTTTGGAGTCGATTTACTTACCGTACCACATACCTATTCCTTTTTGGAGTCTGAGACATTCTGGAAAGTGTCCCTTATGTATTCCTCCGGGGTTACGATCTCAATAATATTAGTTTCAACATTGATAGGATTACCTAAGATATAATATTTGATACTTTGACCGTTCACCACCCTCGGACTTGTGCCTTCGAAGTTGTTGACTTTTATGGCACCGAAACGATAGACCTCCTCGATAACGTAAGGACCTTCCCACTTAGAGAGAAGTTTTCCTGCAAAAAATCTTAAATGAGAGTTGAATAACAATACATAATCACCTACGTTAAATTCTCGCTTTTGTATTATTTTGCCATGCCATCTTTTAACTTTTTCTTTGAACAACTTGGCATTCTCATAGGCTTGGGTTCTCCATTCATCAAGTGAGCTAATGTCAAGTAACCTCTCCTCACCGGCAAGTTTGAAGTCATAGTTGAGATCTTTAATAGCCCAATATGCTTTATGTTCAAGTTCGAGAGGTAAGTGACATGCTTTTCCATAAACCATCTTATAAAGAGACATACCCATAGGATTTTTATATGCAGTTCTATAGGCCCATAATGCATCATCAAGTTTTTTTGGACCAATTCTTTCTAGATCTATTAACTGTCTTTTGCAAAATTAATTTGAGCTCTCTATTACTCAACTCTACTTGACCACTAGACTGTGGGTGATAAGGAGATGCAATCCTATGATTAACATGATACTTAGCAAGCAATTTACGAAAGGCACCATGAATAAAATGTGAACCGCCATCAGTCATAAGATATCTAGGGACTCCAAACCTCGGAAAAATGACTTCTTTAAGCATCTTAATGGAGGTGTTATGATCAGCACTACTAGTTGGAATAGCTTCTACCCACTTAGTAACATAATCAACAGCAACTAAAATATGTGTGTAACCATTAGAGGCAGGAAAAGGTTCCATATAATAAAAACCCCAAACATCAAATGGTTCAACAACAAGAGAATAATTCATAGGCATTTCTTGACGTCTACTAATATTACCAATTCTTTGACATTCATCACAAGACAAGACAAACTTACGTGCATCTTTGAAGAGAGTAGGCCAATAAAAACCGGATTGCAATACCTTATGTGCAGTTCTATCTCCAGCGTGGTGTCCTCCATATGGTTCGGAGTGACACTTGCATAGGATCTGTTCCTGTTCATGCTCAGGTATACAACGTCTAATAACACCATCTACTCCTTCTTTATAAAGGTGTTGGTCATCCCAGAAGAAATGTCTTAAATCATAAAAAAACTTTTTTCTTTTGCTGGTATGTGAAACTAGGTGGTATAAATTTAGCAACAATGTAATTAGCATAATCAGCATACCATGGAGCAGTACGAGAAGCATAAATGACCACTAATTGTTCATCAGGAAAGCTATCATCAATAGGTAGTGGGCCATTAAGAACATTCTCTAACCTAGACAAGTTGTCTGCAATGGGGTTCTCAGCTCCCTTTCTATCAATAATATGCAAATCAAATTCTTGGAGCAAGAGAACCCATCTAATAAGTCTAGGCTTAGCATCTTTGTTTTCCATAAGATATTTAATAGCAGCATGATCAGTGTGAATAGTAACTTTAGAATCAACGATGTAAGGTCTGAACTTATCACATGCAAATACGACTGCTAAAAACTCTTTCTAGTAGTAGCACAATTTCTCTGGGTAGTATCAAGAGTTTTACTAGCATACTGGATAACGTTTAATTTCTTATCAACTCTTTGCCCTAGAACAACACCTACAGCATAATCACTAGCATCACACATAATTTCAAAGGGTAAATTCCAATCAGGTGGCTGAACAATAGGTGCAGTGATCAAAGCTTTCTTAAGTATTTCGAATGCTTCTACACAATCATCATGAAAGACAAAAGGAATATTTTGTTGCAAAGAATTAGTCAGAGGCCTAGAGATTTTAGAAAAGTCCTTAATGAACCTCCTATAAAAACCGGCATGACCAAGGAAACTTCTTATACCTTTAATGTCCTTGGGACAAGGCATCTTTTCAATAGCATCAACTTTAGATTTTTGAACTTCAATACCTCTTTCAGAAATTTTATGCCCAAAGACAATGCCTTCATTAACCATAAAGTGGCACTTTTCCCAATTCAAGACGAGACTAGTGTCTTCACATCTCTACAAACCTCGATCAAGGTTGCTCAAGCAATCATCAAAAGAGGATCCATAAACGAAGAAATCATCCATGAATATCTCACAAATCTTTTCACAAAAGTCAGAGAATATAGCCATCATGCATCTTTGAAATGTAGGAGGCGCATTACATAAACCAAAAGGCATACCTCTATAAGCAAAAGTACCGAAAGGGCAAGTAAAAGTAGTTTTTGATTGATCCTTTGCTGACACAGGTATTTGAGAGAAACCAGAATAACCATATGGAAAGCAGAAATGTGTGTGTTTGGGTAGTCTTTCTAGCATTTGATCTATAAAAGGTAAAGGGTAATGATCTTTCTTAGTAGCTTTATTTAATTTATGGAAATCAATTACCATCCTATAACCTGTAATAATTCTTTGCAGGATCAATTCATCTTTATCATTAGGAACGACGGTAATACCTCCTTTTTTGGAACGCAATGGATAGGACTTACCCAATCACTATCAGCAACGGGATAAATTCTACCTGCCTCAAGGATTTTTAGTATCTCCTTTCTTACCACTTCTTTCATCTTAGGATTAAACCGTCGTTGTTGATCTCTAACTGGTTTGGCATCTTTCTCCAATTTTATTTTGTGTTGGCATAGAGTGGGACTAATGCCCTTAAGATCATCGAGAGTATATCCAATAGCAGCACAGTGCTTCTTCAGAGTTTTCAATAATATGTCTTCTCCTTGGTCTGAAAGGTTAGCACTAATAATAACAGGATATATCTTCTTTTCATCAAGATAAGCATATTTAAGATTATCAGGTAATGGTTTGAGCTCAAACACGGGATCACCCTTGGGTGGAGGGGGATCCCCTAGGATTTCAATAGGTAAGTTGTGTTTCAGAATAGGACCCTGTTGAAGGAATACTTCATATATTTCCCTTCTTTCATTCATAAACATATCATTTTCATGGTCTAGCAAATATTGTTCTAATGGATCAGTAGGAGGCATGGCAATAGAAGCAAGACCAATAATTTCATCCTTACTAGGCAATTCTTTATCATGGGGTTGTCTATGAAACTTAGTAAAATTAAACTCATGAGACATATCCTCTAAGCCAATTGTAACAACATCCTTTTTGCAATCAATCCTGGCATTACCAGTATTCAAGAAGAGTCTGCGAAATATAATGGGACAAAAGTCATCTTGTGGGGAACCAAGAACAAGAAAGTCAGCAGGATATTTAACTTTCCCACGCAAGACTTTGACATCTCTAACAATCCCAAATGGCTTAATAGTATCTCTATTGGCAAGCTTAATTGTAACATCAATATCTTCTAACTCAGCGGGTGCAATATCATGCATAATTTCATTATATAGGGAAATAGGTATTGCACTAGCACTGGCACCCATATCACATAAGCCATGATAGCAATGATCTCCTATTTTAACAGAAATAGCAGGCATGCCTACAACAGCTCTATGTATCTTAGCATCTGGTTTAGCAATATTAGCAGTTTCACCACAGAAGTAAATAACATGCCCATCTATATTATCATCCAAGAGATCTTTAACCATAGCAATAGTAGGTTCAACATTAATTTTCTCAGGAGGTGTATATGTTCTAGTATTACTCTTACGAACAACAGTTGAAGCTTTAGCATGATCCTTTATCCTAATAGGGAAAGGTGGTTTCTCAACATAAGTAATAGGAACAATAGGATCATTTTTTTGAAAGAATTGACAGTGGGAGAGCACTCCCACTGTGTTTTATATATATCTATATAAATGGGGTGTTTACATAGACATATATAACGCCAAACACAACCAACCAACTACCACCCCCTCCCTATGGCTTAGAGAAGAGGCAAACTACCAGCCCTCCACAGGAGGAGCCAAGAGAAAAGAGTCAACAAGGATCAACCTAGAGTATTACAAAGGTCAACAAGGAGGAACAATAGGATCATTATAAGTGATAGTCTTTTCTTTAACTGTAATAGGTGCAACTACTTTTACTTCAGTGGGAGGATTATATTTAAACCACTTCTCCTTAGGGAGATCAACATGAGTAGCAAAAGATTCACAAAAAGAAGCTACTATCTCAGAGTCAAGTCCATATTTAGCGCTAAATCCACGAAAAGCATTGGTATCCATAAAAGATTTAACACAATCAAACTTAGGTGTTATACCTGACTCCTTACCATCGTCGGAAACCCAATCTTCAGAGTTGCGTTTAATTATTTCCAATAAATCCCACTTGAATTCAGTAGTCTTCAGCATATAAGAACCAGCACAGGAAGTATCGAGCATGGTGCGATCATTGAGAGAAAGCCGAGCATAAAATTTTTGAATAATCATTTCTCTTGAGAGCTCATGATTGGAGCATGAATATAACATTGACTTAAACCTCCCCCAAGCTTTAGTAATGCCTTCTCCTTTGCGAGGCCAGAAATTATATATGTAATTACGATCACGATGAACAAGATGCATAGGATAGAACTTCTGGTGAAATTCCAACTTCAATTGTTTATAGTTCCAAGATCCTGTATCATCACATAGCCTGTACCATGTCAATGCATCTCCCTTCAAAGATAAAGGGAAGACCTTCCTTTTCACAACATCATCGGGAATACCGGCAAACTTAAATAATCCACAAACGTCATCCACAAAGATAAGGTGTAAATCGGGATGGAATGTTCCATCTCCTGCAAAGGGATTAGCTAGCAGTTTCTCTATCATACCTGAAGGAATCTCAAAGTAAACATTTTCAGTAGGTTCAGTAGGTTGAGGAGCAACTCTTTGTTCTACTGGTCAGGGTGAAGATACCCCAAACAAGCCCCTCAAAAGATTAGTTTCCATAGTAACAAGTGACAGAAAATTTCAGCACACTATATAAATGTTTCCTTACCAAGTTCCACTCACCAGAGGTGCTTCACTCCCCGGCAACAGCGCCAGAAAAGAGTCTTGATGACCCAAAAGTATAGGATATCTATTGTAGTCCTTTCGATAAGTTAGAGTGTAGAACCCAACAAGGAGCAGAAGGAAATGACAAGCGGTTTTCGGTAAGGTATTCTCTGCAAGCACTGAAATTATAGGTAACATAAAGTTTTGTGATAAGATAATTGGTAGTGGGTAACAAGCAATGAAAGTAAATAAAGTGCAGCAAAGTTTCCCAATCCTTTTTGTAGCAAAGGACAAGCCTGGACAATTTCTTATAATGAGAAAAGCACTCCTGACGACACATGGGAATTATCGTCAAACTAGTTTTCATCACGCTCATATGATTCGCGTTCGGTACTTTGATAATTTGATATGTGGGTGGACCGGTGCTTGGGTACTTCCCTTTATTGGACAAGCATCCCACTTATGATTAACCCCTATTGCAAGCATCTGCAACTACAAAAGAAGTATTATGGTAAACCTAACCATAGCATGAAACTAGTGGATCCAAATCAGCCCGTTACGAAGCAACGCATAAACTAGGGTTTAAGCTTCTGTCACTCTAGCAACCCATCATCTACTTATCACTTCCCAATGCCTTCCTCTAGGCCCAAATAATGGTGAAGTGTCATGTAGTCGACGTTCACATAACACCACTAGAGGAGAGACAACATACATCTCATCAAAATATCGAACGAATACCAAATTCACATGACTACTAATAGCAAGACTTCGCCCATGTCCTCAGGAACAAACGTAACTACTCAGAAAGCATATTCATGTTCATGATCAGTGGAGTATTAATATGCATTAAGGATCTGAACATATGATCTTCCACCAAGTAAACCAATTAGCATCAATTACAAGGAGTAATCCACACTACTAGCAACACACAGGTACCAATTTGTGGTTTTGATACAAGATTGGATACAAGAGATGAACTAGGGTTTTGAGAGGAGATGGTGCTGGTGAAGATGTTGATGGAGATTGACCCCCTCCCGATGAGAGGATCGTTGGTGATGACGATGGTGATGATTTCCCCCTTCCGGAGGGAGGTTTCCCCGGCAGAACAGCTCCGCCGGAGCCCTAGATTGGTTCCGCCAAGGTTCCACCTCGTGGCGGCGGAGTTTCGTCCCGTAAGCTTGCTTATGATTTTTTCCAGGGTAAAAGCCTTCATATAGTAGAAGATGGGCACCAGAGGGCCACCAGGGCGCCTAGGAGACAAGGGGCGCGCCCAGTAGGGCGGGGCGCCCCACCCTCCTGGCCAGGGTGTGGGCCCCCTCTGGTATTTTCTTCGCTCAATAATTCTTATTAATTCCAAAAATGACTTCCATGGAGTTTCAGGACTTTTGGAGCTGTGCAGAATAGGTTTCCAATATTTGCTCCTTTTCCAGCCAGAATCCCAGCTGCCAGTATTCTCCCTCTTCATGATAAACCTTGTAAAATAAGAGAGAATAGCCATAAGTATTGTGACATAATGTGTAATAACAGCCCATAATGCAATAAATATCGATATAAAAGCATGATGTGAAATGGATGTATCAATCCACCGCCGCAAGATCGTGACTTCGTTGAACAGATGAAAACTGATCCAACAGGTCATGCTAATAAACCGCCGAGCCCAGACAAAAACACTGATAAACCACCAAGCCCAGCCAAAACTGCTGATGACAAAGCAGATGATGTTGTAGTTACTGGCTTCGGCTATACATCCCCTAACAACCCCATTGCCCTGTCAAAACACAGTGCCAAAGAAGAAATCTCTGTTGTTGACAAGGGTAAATGGAAAGCAGATTTGGAAAACTATGCCCATCTCAGCGCCCAAGACATCCATTCCCGCTTTCTAAACCGCCTGTACACAAGCCGCGACTCTGAAGCCGGTTTAGTAAACATGATGAAGGATCGATATGGGGTAAATACTGTTAACTTTGCATAATTATTCTTCCCTTTTATCTGATTTAGAATATCAACTCCAGTATCCCCCAAGGGCCAGTTTATAATACCATTATAAACCGGGACTTTTGTAATACTTCAACTTTTGCCTGCATAGCCCCCAAGGGCCGGTGTATCTTTTGAAGATGAACCGGGAATTATATCCTAGGAAACTCAAACACTGTTGTTGAATACCTTGGTAAACCGATTAATCATCGGGCTGATTGAGCAAATATGCATTTATTGATAAGAAGCAATAGGCATTAGCCCCCAAGTGCCAAGTGTATAACTTGTTATGTGCTTGGTACTTCAAATATGTATTGTAAACCCATAACATGTGTGTCTCCTGCAGGCTGAGCTGAGCAAAAAGGAATCCCAAATTGCTGACCTTCTAGAAAATTTCAAGTCTCAACAAACCAAAACATCCAAAGCGAAAGAAGAACTCACTGGCACTTTAGCAGCCATGGAAACACTGAAGGAGAACTTCAAGAACGAGCATGCGGGCTGGGACACAGAAAAGGCAGCTCTTCTGAAAAGGGCTGAAGATGCTGAAGCAGCTCTTGCTCCGGTAACATAAGAACTGACTGGTTTGAAGCGGCAAATAGATGTCATGACTTCTGTTGTTTTCGGTAAAAACCTCTTCATGATATTTTAGCATGTAATCTCCACAAAATTGTCGGTTTACTGATTATTGTGTATGATGCAGGATCTCGCAACGCTCATCTTGGCGCAGACATGCGGAATAAATTGAAGGCTGCCTATGCTCTTATAGAGCAACTATATGTTGGTGCACAACAGGTCATCTACACGGCCTCCCACAATAAACCACCCCTGACTTTGATTAAGGAAACATTAGAAAGATTTTCCATGTTGCCTGCCCGGTTTGAAGAGCTAAAAAGATCAGCTGCAAGGGCAGGTCCTCTGACAGCACTAACCCGGGCCAAAGCATGGGTACCTGATCTTGATCCAGCTGATGTGGGAGGCGGCTATCCAATCTTAAAGGAGGACAGATCAGAATTTGATAATGATGACCTCAGGGCCCTAACAAAGGAGATGCGTCCGTTAGCTAGTAAACTGGCTGAAGAGGCCGATCTTTCACACTATCAGTCGGTTTATGATGCTGCTAACAAGAGAATTAATCCACCAACCTATGACGCTCCAACTCTTATTCCTCCAATCCGTAAGCATACCTATGCCCCTGATATTGACCCCTCCACCCTGATAAGTGATGAAGCTGTATTTAGAGCCTTAACTGGGATCGATTGGGCCACTATTGATTTCCAGCCACTTGATGGAGAGGAGGAGGATGAACCGGCACAAGATGATCTGCAACCTTCCAGTCAGCCCGACCAAGACTCATGAACCGGTGCTGGAGTAGCTTCTACTTTCTGCAAGTCTTGTTGAAAACAATCATTCTTTTTGGCATCAAACTCCTTGTAATAGGCTAGTTCAAACTCTCGATGTGCTATGCCATCGCGCATATTTTGTTTGGCATGACACTGATGAGTTTAAAATATGCCACGCATGCTTATGATACTAGCAATGTTGAATCTGTTCCTGCATATAACAGATAAAAAGCGTCTTGGCAGTTTACCGCTAGACGGGTTATGATACCCAATATAAACTTATAGGAAAACCAGCCTAGTTTATAACCAGAAATGGATTTTAAAAATACACATATATCATACATGTGATATGTGCTTGCACGGCCGGTTTACCAAGCCAATGTGATAAGGGTGAAAACCGAAATTTACATATTGGTAACCGACCATATATTGCCGGCTTATGAAGAGAGCCAGGGCCGGGTTAATAAACTCTGGATATTATGTTATCTTATACTAGTGACTTATAGTCAAAAACCAAGCCGGGTTTATAAACACCGGATATTAATGTCATAGATGACTCATGAGGCTTTATAAACCATATTGGTTTTGAACCATGTATTTTTGTGTCAAACGAGAAAAAATCACGCAAAGACATTAAAATCAAATCAAAAGAAAAAATCCAAGGCTTTCATTGGCCGCCACGCCAAAATATATTCTTCAATGAAACTAGCATTAGCCACTCGAAGGTACGCGCTTTCCATGAGCCAGCACTCACATTACCAAATCGACATTTTAACCCAGATAAGTTCAGTTCTTACTTAAAGATAGACTTATCAGGAGTATGCGGGGCCATAGTAGCATCATGCATCACAGGACGATTTATCCAAGTTTCAAGGGAGGCGGCTTTATCAGCCTGAGCTTCTCCTTGCTATCCGTAAACCGTGCCCTCTCATGATAAACCGGTGTTTTAACCTTAACAAGTTCAGCATCTTGTTGAAAAGATTGACTGTTAAGAGTTCGCCGGATCAATCAGGATTACCTAATGGAGAAGCATCTGGCATGCAGGCAGGATAACCCGAGGTTTTAGGTGAATACACCTGGCTTCCAAGCCTGGCTTTTAAGCCTATCACAAGGGTTATAGCAACTCTTGTTCTTTAGAACAAAAAGAGCCCCCAAGTAATATTGTGAGCTATGCTCAAGGGGCCCCTATGTTTGAGCTGTTTTTTTGACAACAGACTCTCTTTGGTCCCTTTAACCCGGGTGGATAGCCCCCAAGTTTTTTTCAATTTGGCTTATAAGCCGGTTCAAAGGGAATTATAACTTCGCGCATAAACCGGAAGCCCCCAAGTAACCAAAAACTCATGAAGAGAAACGACAGAGGCCCTGCTTTAGCAGGGATGCCGGTTTATTATATTAATCATAATATATACATTGTCTAGACTATGTACATAAGGAGAGCCTATGGCTCAGGTGTAGTAAGGCCAGAGATGAGCAATAATCCACGGCCGGTTGGTCTCCTCCTCCGATTTTCCTGAGTCTCTGTGCTCTCGAACATCGATAAGGTCGTACGATTTGTTGTTCAGATTCTTGCTGACCACAAAGGGCCCTTCCAAAGGTGGGGATAACTTGTGCATGTCAGTCTGATCCTAGATGAGCCGGAGCACCAAATCGCCTTCTTGAAAAGTTTTGGTTTTAACCCGACGGCTATGGTAACGACGCACATCCTGCTGGTAAATCACCGAACGAGCCGCTGCGATGTCACGCTCCTAATCTAACAGGTCAAGTGCTTCCTGACGTGCCTATTCATTGTTGGCTTCAACATAAGCCACCACACGGGGTGAGTCATGATAGATGTCACTAGGGAGGACCGCCTCTCCTCTGTAAACCATGAAAAAAGGTGTGTAACCCGTAGATCTGTTGGGAGTGGTATTAATACTCCATAACACGGAAGGTAACTCCTCCACCCAACAACCCGGCATCCTCTGCAGGGGAACCATAAGCCGGGGCTTGATGCCTCTCAGGGTCTCTTGATTGGGTCTCTCAGCTTGACCATTAGATTGGGGGTGAGCCACTGATGACACATCAAGCCGGATGTGCTCACGCTGACAAAAGTCCTTCATAGCACCCTTGGAGAGATTAGTGCCATTGTCTGTTATAATGTTGTGTGGAAAGCTGAAGCAGAAGATTACCTTCTTCATGAATTGAACCGCCGTTGTTGCATCACACTTACTCACTGGCTCTGCCTCTACCCATTTAGTGAACTTATCAACCGCGACAAGGAGGTGGGTCTTCTTATCTTTGGACCTCTTAAAAGGCCCAACCATGTCAAGCCCCCAGACTGCAAACGGCCAAGTAATTGGAATCATCCTGAACTCTTGAGCTGGCACATGGGCATGCCGAGAAAACTTTTGACAACCATCACACTTACTGACCAGGTCCTCTACATCAGCATGAGCCGTCAGCCAATAAAAGCCATGACGGAAAGCCTTAGCTACAAGAGATTTTGATCCGGTGTGATGACCACAATCCCCTTCATGAATCTCACGAAGAATCTCACGGCCCTCTTCTGGGGAAACACATCTTTGAAAATCCCCAGTAACACTTCAATGGTGTAACTCGCCATTGACTATTGTCATTGACTTAGACCGCCGGGTTATCTACCTGGCTAAGGTTTCATCCTCAGGTAACTCGCCCCGAGTCATATAAATCAAATAAGGGACTGTCCAATCCGGAATTGCATGAAGAGATGCCACCAACTAAGCTTCCGGATCAGGAATAGCCAAATCTTCCTCCGTAGGTAACTTGACCGACGGGTTATGCAAAACATCAAGAAAAACGTTGGGCAACACCGCTTTAGGTTGAGAACCCAGCCGGCTTAAAGCATCGGTCGCTTCATTTTTCCTCCGATCAACGTGCTCAACTTGATAACCCTTGAAGTGACCAGCAATGACATCCACCTCTCATCGATAAGCCGCCATGAGGGGATCCTTAGAATCCCAAGTACCAGAAACTTGCTGAGCCACCAAGTCCGAGTCACCAAAGCACCTTACCCGGCTTAAGTTCATCTCCTTAGCCATCCTAAGACCATGTAGTAAGGCCTCATACTCCGCTACATTGTTAGTACAGGGGAACATCAAACGGAGAACATAACAAAATTTATCACCTCGAGGGGAAGCTAACACAACTCTAGCCCCCGAGCTTTCCAATTGCCTGGACCCATCAAAGTGAATAGTATAATACGTGTTATCTGGCTTTTCCTCCGGTGCCTGCAACTCTATCCAGTCATTGATGAATCCACCAGTGCTTGGGACTTGATGGCTGTACGAGGCACATACTTTAAATCATGCGGGCCAAGCTCAATGGCCCACTTAGCAACCCAGCGAGTTGCCTCCCTGTTTTGGATGATATCTCCCAGAGGAGCAGAACTAAGCACAATGATGGGATGACCCTGAAAATAGTGTTTAAGCTTCCGGCTCGCCATCAAAACCTCATACACAAGCTTCTGCCAGTGCAGATATCTCTGCTTGGACTCAATAAGTACCTCACTGATGTAGTAAACCGGCCGCTGAACCGGGTACTCCTTGCCTACCTCCTTCCGTTCCACTACAATTGCCACACTGACAACCCGGGCATTAGCAGCCACATATAATAACAAGGGCTCTTTATCAATAGGAGCAGCAAGAACGGGTGGCTCAACCAGCTGCTTCTTCAAGTTCTCGAATGCCTCATTGGCAGCATCACTCCAAACGAAATCATCTGTCTTCTTCATCATCTGATACAGAGGGATGGCCTTTTCTCCGAGACAACTTATAAACCGGCTCAAGGCTGCGATAGGACCCGCCAAGCGCTGGATGTCATTGATACACTTCGGTTTAACCAGAGAGGTAATAGCCTTGATCTTCTCCGGATTAGCCTCAGTGCCCCTGTTAGACACCAAGAAGCCCAAGAGCTTGCCCGCCGGTACACCAAAGGCACACTTGGCTGGGTTAAGCATCATCTTATAAACCCAGAGATTGTCAAATGTCTCCTTTAGATCATCAATTAAAGTCTCCTTTTTCCTGGATTTCACCACAATGTCATCCACATAAGCATGAACATTACGCCCAATCTGATTGTGAAGGCAATTCTGTACACACTGCTAGTAAGTCGCCTGGGCACTCTTGAGCCCAAAAGGAATAGATACATAGCAGAAGGCTCCAAAGGGAGTTACGAAAGTTGTCTTCTCCTGGTCCTTAACTGCCATTTTGATCTGATGATAACCCGAATAAGCATCCAGAAAGCTCAAACACTCACAACCCGTCGTAGCATCAATAATCTGATCAATACGAGGGAGAGCAAAAGGATTAGCCGGACAAGCCTTGTTTAAGTCCGTGTAGTCCACACACATACACCAAGTGCCGTTCTTCTTTAGTACCAACACCGGACTAGCCAACCACTCAGGATGAAAAACTTCAACAATGAACCCAGCCGCCAAGAGCCGGGCGACCTCCTGACCAATGGCCTTATGCCTTTCTTCATTGAACTAGTGAAGAAACTAGCTGACCGGTTTAAACTTGGGATCAATATTAAGAGTGTGCTCAGTGAGTTCCCTCGGTACACCTGGCATGTCAGAAGGTTTCCATGCAAAAATGTCCCGGTTCTCACGGATGAACTCGATGAGTGCGCTTTCCTATTTCGGGTCCAAATTAGCGTCGATGCTAAACTGCTGGGATGAATTGCCAGGAAAAAAATCAACCAGCTTAGTCTCATCTGCCGATTTAAACTTCAGAGCCAGATCATGCTCTGTAGTTGGCTTTTTCAAAGAAGTCATGTCCGTCGGATCAACATTGTCCTTATAAAACTTCAAATCTTCTGTAGCACAAACTGACTCAGCATAAGCCGCATCACCTTCTTCACACTCCAAGGCTATCTTCAGGCTTCCATGTACTGTGATGGTCCCCTTATAATCTGGCATTTTGAGCTGCACATAATAATAACAGGGCCTTGCCATAAACTTAGCATAAGCCATCCATCCAAATAGAGCATGATAAGGGCTCCGGATTTTCACCACTTCAAAGGTCAATGTCTCAGACCTGGAATCATGATCATCTCCAAAAGAAACTTCGAGCGCTATCTTGCCAACTAGGTACGCCGATTTACCAGGCACCACACTGTGGAAAACGGTGTTTGACGGTTTAAGATTCCTATCTGTCAACCCCATACGACGGAAAGTCTCATAATAAAGAATGTTAATGCTACTCCCTCCGTCCATGAGTACCTTGGTGAACTTATATCCTCCAGACTATGGTGCCACTACCAATGCCAGGTGACCCGGATTATCAACCCGGGGCGGGAGATCTTCTCGACTCCACACGATGGGCTGCTCAGACCAACGCAAATAACGGGGAAAGTGCCGGTTCAACGGAGTTCACCGCCCTCTTATGAAGCTTCTGGTCGCGCTTGCATAGGCTAGTGGTGAAAACATGATATTATCCACTATTCAACTATTTCGGGTTGCTCTGATAACCCGACTGTTGCTGCTGTTGACTCCCCTAATTATTCTGCTGGTTGTAACCACCCTGACTGCCTTGATTGCCCTGGAATCCAGAACTTGAACCGCCGCCGCCATAACCCGGTCTATTGGAGCCAGGCCCCGAACCGCCGCCCGGTCCATGGTTGCCTTGAAATAAGCTGGATTTTTTGTACTCCTTCATGATGAAGTAATCCTTCCAGAGGTGACTTGACGGTCTTTCTCACGTACCATTTTTCGGGCAGGGCTGGTTTAGTAGGTACTCAAGATTGACCCCTGATCCTCCGGTCTATGGGAGCGGTTTACCCTTACGACGCTGACCATTGTTCTGTGTGCTGGTGTTAGCCACAAAGTCTGAACTATTGTCAGCCTTGCGCTTACCATTGTTTCCATGACCCACCGCATTATGCTGCTGTCCTCTGGTGCTGCCGCTCTTCTTTCCCTTTCCCAGCTTCTCATCGTCAGACTCGGGGTCCTTGGTACCATCAGAGTCAGCGTACTTCACCAAAGCTTCCATGAGTGTGCCCATGTCATTGCAGTGACGTTTGAGCCGCCCTAATTTCTGCTTCAGGGGCATAAGGCGGCAATTGTTTTCCAACGTTAAGGCTGCTGAATTGGCATTGATGCGATCCGACGAGTGCAGGATGGTCGAGACCCACTGCACCCAATGTGTTGTCGATTCCCCTTCTTCCTGGACACAGGCAGCCAAATCCACACTTGACATGGGCTGCTTGCATGTAGCCTTAAAATTCTGGATAAACTGGGCTTTCAACTCAGCCCATGACCCAATGGAGTTGGCTGGCAATCCCTTCAACCACGTACGAGCCGTCCCTTCCAACATCATTGTAAAGTACTTAGCACATGCAGCATCATCGACATCCAGCATCTCCATCGCCATCTCATAATTCTCAACCCACGCTTCGGGGGATAAATCGGTAGTGTAGTTGGGCACCTTACGGGGACCTTTGAAATCCTTGGGCAATCGTACATTACGTAGAACCGGAGCTAGACACGGTACACCCAAAGTCCTGAACTTCACACCCGGCTCCCCCGAAGTTGTCGGACGAACCGGAGTAAGTTGATGGGCCGCATACTGTGCTGCTAACTCGGCTTTGCGACGCGCCCTTCCTTGATACACCATGTTCTGAGCATCTACATTGCCCGCTGGGTTATGCCCACGAGCCGGGTTACGGTTTTGCTCGCAGCTTGACACAACCGGCTCATCAATATGCCTGTTGTAACTCCGGCTTGGGCGGGGGGTGGAATGAATCCTCTCACGGCTGTAAGAGTAAGCCTGCTGCTGAACCAAAGCTATCTAAAGAAGCTCTCTAGCCCTCCGCATCTCAACCGCTACTGGGGATTCGCCTTCAACTGGGAGATCCGCCAGTCATGAAGCGGCAACAACCATGTTATCCAAGGGGTTGGAATAATGACCCGGCGGTGTCGGCATGTATTGCGGCGGGGTATTATCCTGACGAGGTGGGTCGATGGTTCGCGGTTGAACCGGCGCTCCCGTCCCAGGCGCTTTGACCCAGTTTACTGCCGGCGGGTTACTGGTTCCTGCTCCTGGCATGTTAATGAGATTCCTCGCCTCGTAAACCGGTGGCAGACGACTCTGATGCCTCCTCCTCATGACTTCATTCGAAGTGTTCTGATCTAGCATAAGCCGAAAAGACTCTGATTGAATCTGCTGCGCCTGAACAGCCAACGCAGCCCGCTCCACTGCCATCCTGGTGTCCTCAGCTGCCAGGTTTGCCTTGGCTTGATCTATCTGATCCTTCACATTCGCAACTTACGCATTATGCTGATCCTGGGTTGCTGGGTTAACCTATACCGCCAGCAGCGTTGCCAAAGTGTCAAATAAGTCGGACAAAATCTAAGCCGGCGGTCGCACAGGGCCTCCTGCCCCGGCCGCTGTCGCCGCTACTGACCCGGAGATCATCAACATTGCAGTCGAAGAGTGTTGTACTGGTTATGTACCGACCATGAAGATCACAACCCGGTTCGGCGGCTCAAAGGTGTCTGGAATACTGTCGCCATCGGAACAGCCCCCAAGCCGACCATCTTGCAGTTGATACAATGACTCGGTCTCACTGATGGATGACTCGTCATCAGAATAGACGACTGTCTGATCACCATATGCCGCTCCATGGATGAATCCCATGAAGGCACACTTAATAGCAGGCTGAACTCAGGCAGGTCTTGCACGCTCAGCCGTCTCGAAAATGTCGGTGCAGATGTCCGGCTCAGGGCCCGATTCGCCGATCTTGAAGATGAAGACGTGAATTCCACCAAAGGGGACCCGGTACCCATACTCAATTGAGACGGCCTCGGGGCCACAGCCTGTGTCATCGATGTAGAGCTTGCCGCGCTGACTCTTGGTCATCCGGCCCATGGCGTATCCTTTGATCCCTTCGAAGCTGCCCTTTAAGAACTCGAAACCACCATGCGCTGGCCCCATGGTGGGCGCCAACTGTCGTGGTTTTGTCACGGCAAATGTCATCATGGAAGGACTTAGTTGTCGAGCCATTGCGACGAGGTTAGCTTAAAGGGGTTAAACAGGACAAAGGACACGGGAGTTTATACTGGTTAGGCCCCTTGCGGTGAAGGCAAAATCCTAATCTAGTTGAGGTGGTATTGCTAGGGTTTCGATGACCAGGGAGTGAATACGCTTTGCCTGGCTCTCGAGTTGTTGTTTCTTGTCCCTAAACCGCCGCCGGGTCGTCCCTTTATATGCACAGGTTGACACCCGGCAGTCTACACATTCCCGGCCGGCTCATACACGTGTCCGGCTGAGTATCTACTCTTTCCTATCTTACAACATAAGTTACACATCTAATGGCGGTTTATGTCTTTGGGCCCTAATCCTCCCTTGGGCCTTGGGCCTTACTACTAAGTCTCCTTTATAAAGCGCCATCTTATATGTCTTCATGGGCTTCGAAATACGGGTAACTCACTATGAGCATAACCCAGCCCCTCCTGGGTGGTTTATCCTCGATAGGTATACCCCGAACAGCTGGAGTGCTTTCTTGGGGCGGAAAGGATGAGAACTTTGGTGCTGGAGCTCAAGAATGGGTGGGCAGAGAGAGAGAAAGAATAGGTGAAAAGGGTGAATCCTTATCTCCTTATAAAGGCAGCGAATATCAAACGCCTCCCCACTCGCCTTAAAACTCACCTATTCCCCGTGCAGATGGCACGGTTGGGTTACCCACACCCGTATTGATGAGAATCCCGTGATAAGGGGACACAATCTCTCCTTCGACAACACGTGCACATAAAACTGCATCTCGAAACATGGAGCGGGAGGCTAAAAATGGTTCGAAATAATGACCGGGCGGGGATGTGATGTCACGCTACAAAAGTTGTCAGCAGATTCGACTCCTGAAATATTCTACTCTCTGCGGTTGTGTGTGGAACTTGTTTTGCAGAGACGGACACGTTTTCTGTGTTCGAAGGTATTGGGAAACGTAGTAATTTCAAAACAATTCCTACGCACACGCAAGATCATAGTGATGCATAGCAACGAGAGGGGAGAGTGTGTCCACATACCCTCGTAGACCGAAAGCGAAAGCGTTATGACAACGCGGTTGATGTAGTCGTACGTCTTCATGATCCGACCGATCCAAGTACCGAACGCACAGCACCTCCGCGTTCAGCACACGTTCAGCTCAATGACGTCCCACGAACTCCGATCCAGCAGAGCTTTGCAGGAGAGTTCCGTTAGCATGACAGCGTGATGACGGTGTTGATGATGCTACCGATGCAGGGCTTCGCCTAAGTACCGCTATGATATTATCGAGGTGGAATATGGTCGAGGGGGGCACCGCACACGGATAAGAGATCAATGATCAGTTGTTGCGTCTATGGGGTGCCCCTTGGCCACATATATAAAGGATGGAGGGAGAAGGAAACCGGCCCTCACAGGGCGCGCCCAAGTGTGGAGTCCTACTAGGACTCCCTAGTCCTAGTAGGATTCCTCCTCCCACATGGAATAGGAAAAAGGGAAGGGAGAAGGAGAAGGAAGGAAGGGGACGCCCCTCTCCCTAGTAAAATTCGGACCAGTCCATGGGGAGGGGTGCGGCCACCCTTTGAGGCCTTTCTCTCCTTTCCCGTATGGCCCATTAAGGCCCAATACAAATTCCCGTAACTCTCTGATACTCCGAAAAATACCCGAATCACTCGGAACCTTTCCGATGTCCAAATATAGTCATACAATATATTGATCTTTACGTCTCGATCATTTCGAGACTCCTCATCATGTCCTCGATCTCATCCGGGACTCCGAACTACCTTCGGTACATAAGAACACATAAACTCATAATACAAATCGTCACCAAATGTTAAGCGTGCGGACCCTGCTGGTTCGAGAACTATGTAGACATGACTGAGACACGTCTCCGGTAAATAACCAATAGCGGAACCTGGATGCTCATATGGGTTCCTACATATTCTACGAAGATCTTTATCGGTCAAACTGCACACACGTTGTTCCCTTTGTCATTGGTATGTTACTTGCCCGAGATTCGATCATCGATATCTCAATACCTAGTTCAATCTCATTACCGGCAAGTCTCTTTACTCGTTCCGTAATGCACCATCCCGTAACTAACTCATTAGTCACATTGCTTGCAAGGCTTATAGTGATGTGCATTACCAAGAGGGCCCAGAGATATCTCTCCAACAATCAGAGTGACAAATCCTAATGTCGATCTATGCCAACTCAACAAGTACCATCGGAGACACCTGTAGAGCACCTTTATAATCACCCAGTTACGTTGTGACATTTGGTAGCACACAAAGTGTTCCTCCGGTATACGGGAGTTGCATAATCTCATAGTCATAGGAACATGTATAAGTCATGAAGAAAGTAATAGCAATATACTAAACGATCAAATGCTAAGCTAACGGAATGGGTCAAGTAAATCACATCATTCTCCAATGATGTGATCCCATTAATCAAATGACACACTACAAGAAATATGTCAACTTGTGACCTTGACTATTGGTCACTGAAATGTCATTGTTTTTCATTTGTGACCTTTTTGTGACCAAAAACAGAAGGTCAAAAGCTTGCAGTCGTAAACTGAAATTTACGACCTTCTCTGTGAGAAGGTCGTAGACGTTTACGACCAAAATATGCCTACTGTCTTGTTTTGGTCACTAGCAGCCTCCCCAGGCCACGTAGGTATCCGACGTGGCAATCTGATGTGGCACAAGAATCAGCCCGGTCCTATTCGATTTTCTACATGGGCCTAGCCCAACAATTCAGCCCATTTAATATATTTATTTCTGTTAATTTCTGTCAGCTACATGGGTCAAGCCCAACAATTAGACCTTTTTATCTTCTGAGACGTAGACTTTTACAATTTGTTTCTTTTTCGGGCCTCAGCCTTTTTACAGTCCACTTCTTTTTTGGGCCTCGGCCTTTTTGCAGTCTATTTACGTTTTGGGCCTTGGCCTCTATCAATAAGTTAGTCCAACTCATCAGCTTTCCATTTCTCACATTTCTCACAGTACACAAATGACAAATATTTCAAATGAAATAGAACTATTACAGTTTTACAACGTCACTGGATTCTGCTCCAGAATGTGCTGACTACTACAGAATACAATATAACTAGGTACAAAGTACAACCAAAACACAAGGCAGATTGATAGATAACCACCATGCTTCATCGTCTTCTCTTCCAAACAAGTGGAATGAGCCCTCTCTTAGCTCCAGGAGAAACTATCTTTTCGCCTGCCAAGTGCCAAATATTTTCCATTCTGGAACTGCTGGCATTAGCTGCATGCAGCCTGAACTTTTGTAGACCTTCAAAATAATGAGATAGGGCTTACCACTGTTTCAAAAAACAAAAGAAGAAATATAAGTAGAAAGTTGTGGTTGAGTCCATTCTTATTAGCAGCAACATCAAAATAAAGAATCATTCTGTGCACATTTACCAGAAAACAATCCTTCTGGCTTATCAGTCACAAACATGGTATATCAGTAATTTGCTATCATTCTACATTCACTTTATATAATATCTACCATCCAAACATATTCTAATCTTATCACAGATTCACAGCTGAATTGACTTACCACTGCATTCCCATCATTAAGGTGCACATACACATGTTGACTTCTAAATAAATGAGAGGCACCAAGGACAATGCACACATGCATATTGTAAGACCAAGGTAATTTGTTTCTAGTTACAAATGGATTAAGATGGACATTTTCACAGCCAACACAACAAAGCACGTATGATCATCAATCTACCTAGTTCTTGTTGATTCATACACAACAATTTTTTGTTTGAAACAAGGAGTGACCACATGGTGTTGGTTGTACTGCTATCAGGTTAGAGCAATAGGATGGGGATTGTGTATTTTCCTTTCCCATCAGATTGTCCTTTCGAAGGATATATGTACACACAATCAATTAAACAGGGTCACTCCTCATAGTTAAGCAGGACAGGGTAAGCAGCAGCATGCCAAACCAATTATGCAGTCAGCCCTCTGCTTATACAGCACCACAAACCAAACTTGAAATCACTTCAACAATAAATCAAACCTTTTACTGATGCTAGTAATAAGAAGATGGACAGATGTGTATATATACCGATGTTGACAGGGCCAACGGTGGCCTGCTTGTAAAGGCAGAGCTTCTCCTGGGAGTGCTCCTTCTTATCCTAGGCGTGCTCCTCCTATAACAGCAGCAATAGCAGGTCAAGAACAACAATAGAGTCATATGAGCTGCTGTTCATAGCATCAGTTTGACACCAAAAACAGCAGAGATTAGAGTCATATGACAACGAAAACAACAACAAAAGTAGTTTGACAGTAGCAGCAGCAGAAATAGTTTCACTTCAGCAGCAACAGTTTCACAACAGCAGTACTGGAGGGCACAAATGCTACTGGAGTAGTACTGAAGTACTACTGCTATCCAGGGTACATATTTAATATATGCATTCAAGTGCTGCTGCACACACCACAGGTTGCGGATATATTTTTCTCAGGTCCGTATTGAGCAAGTGTAGGAGGTAGGAATTAAGCCAATGTACATAGATTGACACAATTTGCCAACATCTAGCAGTATAAGAACATCAACATATTTTGGAGCATGACAATTATTCTTTTTGAGGATTACTGCAGCATTATAGAAATGAGATTACCTGGTGATAGATGGCATTGTTGCCAGAAGCATAGCACATGCATAAATTATTGGAATTAAAGTCCTAGGTTTGTTCTTCCTCAGCCACATCAAGGATCCTAATGCAGCAAGGGAGAGGGTCATCATCTGCAGAAGTACAAAAGTAAGTCTTCTGAAATTAGGATAATATAAACAAGGAACCTGAAATTATATTTTTCACACTATATAGTAGCATTACAAGATTGGCATTTGCTTCAAGTCCTTGGAATATGTACTCCCAAGTAAATTCAAGCCTGGACAGTTGTAAAATCAATAACCTATATAATGGTACGAAATGTTAAAGGGACACATGATCTCAATACATCTTCAAGTTACCAGGAACCAGATAGAAAGTGAAAAAGGAACAAGTTGGTAGTCACTTAAATTCAATCGCCTCACAACTAAGATAAAACAAGCTGATCACCAATGCATAGTACAATTTATGTTCATGATTACAATGATGAGTACCATAACTGTGCAAAAGAGCCCAGCTGGTTCAGATTGTATGGCAGTATTATCAATCAAGTTGAAGGGGGGCATTAACTGAACCTCACTGTAACCCTTATCTAAGGATATACTAATTACAAGCAGGAACTGACATACTACCACGGGTTGCAAGACTGACTTTAAATTACAGACTTGCAGATGCGAAATTAACTGAGAGCAAAACTGAACCACTTTTGCCACATGTTCACATCCTTGCATGTAACAAACAACAAAACTGTAGACATGTGCAAATGGCTACAATCCTAACAAAACTAACACCAAAATTGCAGACATGTGTCGGCTACAGTCCTAAGAAAACAACCCAATATTTATCTCAACTGATCTTAGTCTGGAGCTCAAAATGATGACACAGGACAACTCGACCGCATCCAATGCTCCCAGGATCCATGTGACCAAATCCGCACTGATCCAACCTGCCTACCCAAATCCCCATCCCAATTTCCATGTTACCAAACCATGTCCATGTGCCATCATGCCTAACAAGCAGCAATCTATCCATACAGGACGGGTAAAACATGCCTGTACTAATCAAACATGAAGGGCATGCATACATGATTAACCAATCGGGGAGAATTTGCGGGTTTTCTGAACCAAAGGCAACAGAGAGATGGAGCAGACCTTCCATTCCATGGCACTGGTAGGAGAAGGAGGATGCTCTCCTCGTTGTGTTGTCGCTGGCTGATGTGCCTCACTTACACAGAAGAGAAGAGAAGGGACGAGGGGGTCAGGGAGAGACAGAGAGAAAAGGACAAGTAGAAGAAGACAAGGGGAGGAGGGATTCATACCGTAGCACCGACCGTCGTCGAGGTCTGGGAGGCTGCGGTGGGTCGCCATGGCCATTGCTGGTCACCGTTCCTCCTATCCTACCTGCAGAGATAGAGATAGAGACAGAGACGTGGTGAGATAGAGAGAGAGAGAGGAAGATTGAAGGAGAAGAAGAGGAGGAGGAGGGATTCATACCAGACCATAAAGCAGTCGTGGATGCCTTGGAGTGCTGTGGTGGGTCGCCATGGACGGGCGGCTAGGGTTTCCAGCCAGTGGGAGGAGGGTGGATCTGATGGTGGCCTGAGCTGCTGCTGGAGTGGGTGTGGATCCACTGCTGGGGAGACGACGACATTGGTGTTGCTGTTGGGGGAGAGGGAATCGGGAGAGGAGGAGGATCTGGACCGAGGGGAGGAAGGGGACGGGCTTGGCGGATGCGGCGACATGGGGGAGGTAGTCGCGGAAGAAGGCGAGGGCAGGGTCTGTGAGGGTGGTGGCGGCGCTCGGCAGACGAGGATGAGAGGCGGTGGATCTGGATCGGGGAGACGGCGGCCGCGCGAGGAGGCGCGGATCCAGCAATACAAAAGCGCGGATCCGGAAGGCCCGATGTGGCCGTGGCTGGAGAGCCACTTGAGGGCGGGGAGGCGTGGGGACTCAGGCTCCTCTCCGTCAATGGCCATGGTGCAGGGGCGGGGTCGGCGGGGTCTAGGGTTTAGCGAGAGGGTGCGGGTCCGAGCGCGGGCGGCGGTGGCGGCGGCGACGACTGGATCTCAATCAGGGGAGAGGGGAGAGGGGACGGGAGGAGTGGAGCTAGGGTTTGGGCTGCGAGTGGGTGGGTGGATGGATGGATGGATGGATGTGTGCCATGTCATCAATCCATGGCACAAACATCTCCACCAATGAAAATTAAACTTACGTATATGTGTTTTTTTCTTTTTGTTTCTTTTCTTCGTTTTCACCTATGTGAAGAACCTATCAAATATTAGTTATAAAATTGGACTGCAACAATTTTCAAAAATATTCTACCGTGTTTTATGTACAAATTAACCAAATGGTTCCCTCTTAAAAGTTTTTCGTCCACCTCTCGTCAATTTTTCAAGTGTTCAAAATGAGTTTTTTGTGAAGAACCTACCAAATTTTTGTTGAAAATTTGGACCAGATCAATTTTATAAAATCTTAGGCCATATTTAATGTATAATTGAGCAAATGGTTGGGTGTCAAAAGCTTTGATCAACCTCTTGTGAAAAAGACAAATTCCCGCCGATTAAGCTGGAAGCGGGTCAAATTTGAACTGCAGCTGCCTCGTAGTTTGCTCTTTATTTTTTCTAAAAATCATTTCTAGGTACATAAGTATCTATTTAATCAGAGAAATACCAAAAGTTTTCCAAGATTCAACCACTAGCTAGGAACGGTCAAGCCCACTGTTTTGACCGCATTTTGAAACGGGCATAAAAAATTCAAAAAAAATCAAAAATTTGGAAAACCTTCGCATTGTGTCATTATATGTGACCAAGTTTCCAGGAAAAATAATAAACTTGTAATATGGCAATTCTTTTAAAAAAGTGTTCTCAGAAATGAGCTATCATGTATGAAGATTCATGGCTTTCAAGCCAAATGAACAATCTTATGGCCGCATTCATGGCATAGTTTGTTCAAATGATCTCATATTGTGCACAAGGGTGCATCTTGGAATTCCAAACAATGTTGCCTAAGAGAGTTTTCATTTTCTTTGCACGGAAAATTCATTTTCCATTTTCCGAGTGCCTGACATGAGTTTTTTTGTGAAGGACCTACCATATATTTGTTGCAAAATTGAACCTAATCAATTTTACAAAATACTAGGCCATATTTAATGCACAATTGGCCAAATGGTTGGGTGTAGAAAGTTTGGATCCACCTCTCGTGAAAAAGACAAATTTCCGCCGATTCAGCTGGAAACGGGTCAAATTTGAACTGTAGCTGCCTTGTAGTTTGCTCTTTATTTTTACCAAAAATAATTTCTAGGTACATAAGTATCTATTTAATCAGATAAACACCAAAAAAATCTAAGATTCAACCACTAGCTAGGAACGGTCATTCTCGCCGTTTTGACCTCATTTTGAAACGGGCATAAAAAACTCAAAAAAAATCAAAAAATTGGGAGACCTTCGCATTGTGTCATTATATCTGGCCAAGTTCCCACGAAAAATAATAGACTTGTAATACAGAAATTATTTTTAAAAAGTGTTCTCAGAAACGAGCTATCACGTGTGGAGATCAATGGCTTTAAAGCCAAACGATAAATCTTATGGCCGCATTCATGGCATAGTTTGTTCAAATGATCTCATATTGTGCAAAAGGGTGCATCTTGGAATTCCAAACAATGTTGCCTAAGGGAGTTTTCATTTTCTTTGCACGGAAAATTCATTTTCCATTTTCCAAGTGCCCGAAATGAGTTTTTTTGTGAAGGACCTACCATATATTTGTTGCAAAATTGGACCTAATCAATTTTACAAAATACTAGGCCATATTTAATGCACAATTGACCAAATGGTTGGGTGTGAAAAGCTTTGATCCACCTCTCGTGAAAAAGACAAATTTCCGCCGGTTCAGCTGAAAAAGACAAATTTGAACTGCAGCTGCCTCATAGTTTGCTCTTTATTTTTTCCAAAAATCATTTCCAGGTACATAAGTATCTATTTAATTAGAGAAACATCAATAGTTTTCCAATATTCAACCACTAGCTAGGAACGGTCAAGCCCGCCGTTTTGACTGCATTTTGAAACGGGCATAAAAAATTTAAAAAAAATCGAAAATTGGAAAACCTTCGCATTGTGTCATTATATGTGACCAAGTTTCCAGGAAAAATAGTAAACATGTAATAGAGCAATTATTTTAAAAAAGTGTTCTCAGAAATGAGCTATCATGTGTGAAGATTCATGACTTTCAAGCCAAATGATCAATCTTATGGCCACATTCATGGCATAGTTTGTTAAAATGATCTCATATTGTGCACAAGGGTGCATCTTGTAATTCCAAACAATGTTGCCTAAGGGAGTTTTCATTTTCTTTGCACAGAAAATTCATTTTCCATTTTTCGAGTGCCCGAAATGAGTTTTTTTTGTGTGAAGGACCTACCATATATTTGTTGCAAAATTGGACCTAATCAATTTTCTAAAATACTATGTCGGATTTCGGGTTCCGGCAGACCCTTGAGGTTCGAACACTGGGGTGCGCGCGGAGATCTCGCCCTCTACTTACCTGCACCCTGTCGCCTCGCTAGGATCTAAGCTATGAAAAGAACAGCACAAGTGACACAAGGTTTATACTAGTTCGGGCCACCATTGTGGTGTAATACCCTACTCTAGTTTGTGGTGTGGTGGATTGCCTCTTGGGCTGATGGTGATGAACAATACAAGGAAGAACAGCCTCGCGAGGGTCTGTTCTTGGTCGGGGCGATGAACTGCTAGGAGGAGTTCAGTCGCCTTTCTTTCTCTCTCTTTCTCTCAGTTCCAGCCTCCTCTACCCTATGGGTGGCTAGTCCTATTTATAGGCAAAGGCCCTGGGCCTCTTCCCAAATATTGAGCGGGAAGGGCGCCAACAATTGGCCATTTTGAAGGGGAACATCTGGTACACTTATCCTGACTAAAGTTGGTCCTCGCCTGCCAAAGGCTCTGGTGGTGACGCCCGCTTGGGCTCCACAATGACTTCCTTCCTACCATTGGGCTGGTCTTGGTCTTGTTGCACCGAAATGGATGCCTTTACTTGATGCTCTCGCCTGCGCTTGCTCCCTTTGCACAAAAGAGGAAAGGAGGACACTGCGCGGGCTGGCGCCTGCCTGGCGCCCTTGGTCGTCATGGCTTGCGTCATGGGCACCTCGTGAGGTACCCCGCCTTGATCTCTCCGCCTCCTCGCGAGCCATCCTGATGAGGCCGTGCCTGAGGAAGCTCCCTGTCGTCCATCCCGTGAGGCTTGGCCCCTCGCGAGGGTCTTGAGCTCATTGTTGATGAAGATGGGCCGTGCTGGGCCCCCCTTTGAGCCACGCCGCAGGCCGCAGGCAGGCAAGTCTGGGGACCCCCGTTCGCAGAACACCGACAGTAGCCCCCGGGCCCAAGGCGCGCCCGGGCTTGGCTGAGCAGAGAGGCGAAGGGGCAAGTGTGAAGCACCGTGGGCCCTAACAGCCTGCGACCTTGGGCGCCGTGTGGCGGTTGATTGGACGTGGGCGGCACTGTTCCCCCACGCCTCCTTATTTTGCGCCATGCTAGGCGGACTCGTAGTCGTACACAGCCGCTCCCCTTTTCGTTGCTCGAGCGTCCCTTGTTCTTTCTCCTCTCGAACTCCAGCTTCTGCTTCCAATCCAATCTCGAACCTTCCCCCCCCCTTCCATTGCCATGGCTCCAACGAAGAAGGGAAGAGGGAAGAAACCCATGCCTCCGCCTCTCTCACCGTCGTCGGCGGCCCCCGCCGTCGATCGGTCAATCATACTCAATCGAGAGGGCCTGGGCAAGGTCAGCTCGGCTTTGGCCACCATCTTCAACGAATGCGGGAGGACGACGGCCTGGCCCGCGTCCCACTTCTCCATTGACAGGATAATCACTGAGGTCCGGTATTTTGTCGACGCCCTGTGGGCGGGACTGGTTCCCCCCTTTTCTGATTTCTTCAACGCTGTGCTCTCCCACTATCAGATCCATATGATGCATCTGGGTCCCGAATCCATCACTCTTCTTGCGGTCTTTGCCTTTGTTTGCGAGGCGATGATGGGCATCTCTCCTTCAGTTGCCTTGCTGCACCACTTCTTCTCTCCGTGCCTTGTGGACCCCACCCAATGCTCGGGGTGCGTGAGCTTCATTGCTGCACCTGAAACAGCAGCTTCAGGGATTGACTTCAGCCTTCCTCCGCCCGCGCCTGGGTTTCACGAGCGGTGGTTGTACATGGACGTAGGGGTGCCCAGCCCCCTGCTGTCGGAGGCATCTTCGCCTGCTGTCCCCAATTCAGGTTGGGGCCAGGAGACGCTCACGAGTTCCCTGCTCATCTTCGTCCGGCGCCGCTTCGCGTTCTTGAGGGCGCTCGGCGTGACGGCGCCCAAGGTGGTGAAGGAGTTCCTGCTGTGCCGCGTTGCCCCTCTCCAACGTCACTCTCGCCGGATGTGGGCCTTCAGTGGGCGTGAAGATCGTATGAGGCTCCAGGAAGAGGACCTGGCGCCTGAAGCGCTGAGGAAAGTACTCTTGGTCTTGACTGGGGACCCCACCCCTGGCAGCATCCGGCAAGGGGGGGCATTGTTGTACCTCTGCCCGAACAGGGGCGACTTTGTGAATCAGATGCCCGTCTTCGACGAATGGGGGGCTGCGCCCCGTTGGCCTCCGGGGGCCTCGCGAGAACCCAGTGGTGGTGACCGCTCTTTCAGTCGGCCATGGCGGCTCTTCCTCAAGTGGCGGAGCAGGGAGGCATTGGCCGCCAGAGGCTGGGGGGCCCCCGCTGGGGTGACGGCGCCAGGCGGCGCCCCTAAGGTAGCAGCTCTTGAGGCCCGTGCTACTGTGGCTGAGGGTGGCGAGCAGCTACCCGCAGCGCCTGCGACTGAGGCCCCAGTTACTCTTCTTGGTGAGGTGACGGGTGACGCGCATCAGGTAGACGCCCCTAACGCGGGTCGTCTTGACGCTTCTTCCTCGTCACAGGCTGACCCCTGCGCTCAACTCTTGGGTCGCTTCCACGTGGACTTCGAGGCCCTCCGGAAGAGAAGGGAGGCCTTGGGTGACGATTACCCTTGTCACCTGCTTAAGCACAGGAAGTATTTCGCCATCGACGAGTAAGCCTTCCCCTTTCCTAGCTCCTGATCCTTCTGTTGATTTTACTGATCCTTGCTCCGCAGGGCCCTTCCCGCCGAGCTCACGGAGATGGCTGAGGAGCCATCCCTCTTGGCTCCGCCATCTCCACCGTCTTCGAGCAGTCCGAGCAGCAGAGCCCTTGTGGTGAGGCCGGTCAAAGAGACGAACCATCCTGAGGCGCATCGCGGCCCTGCGCGCCTCGCGACCCTCCTTCGCGAGCCTTCTCGTGGCATAGCCAGCCTGCCGTGGGCTTCTCGTCTGGTCATGGACTGTGATCAGCTGAGGCACTCCCTGCGCTCTTCATTTGGGGGTGGGTTGGCTCCAGGCCGGGCTTCTGGCGAGGCGTGCCCGGCCGCAATGAGGGTGCCAGCCCCCAGCCCCCTGCCCGGAGGGGGAGTGCTGATTCGTGGCCCCCGGCGCTCGCTTGGGGCGAATGATGGTGTGGAAGACGTACTCGAGCGTGCCCAGGAGCGTCGCTCTTTGCAAAGGGTTTCTTCGGAGGGTGGCTGACGCGGTGAGCCTACTTGGTGAAGAGCTCGCTGATGGAGACGCGCACCTGGAGGCCGAGGGCCTGCGCCTGGTTGCAGAGAGGCGCGAGCTGAAGGCGGCTACCGCCCTTGCGCGCCATCGGCATGATCTTGACAATGGGGAGGCCAAGGCGTCGCTGGCAGCCTCTCGGGAGGTCCGTTCTCGGCCGTCGAGGAGGCCCGGGAAGCTGACCGGCGGTGAGAGGCGGCGGAGGAGCGGGCGCGGGAACTCCTGGCCCGATGCCATTCACTAGAGGAGCAGGTGGAGCTGCGCGAGTCGGTCCTTGCGTCGATGAAGGTGGCCTCAGGCGACCCAGTAGAGCTCCAAAAGCGTGAGGAGGTGCTAATGCTGGAAGCCGCCGAATGCGCACGTGAGTATGAACGCCTGGAGACAAGGGAGCGCTTGGTGACGCAGGCGGAGGATGATGTCGCTGCGCGGGAAGCCCGTGTCCTGGAGGAGGTCGGACGTCGGGTTGCGATGGCGTGCTTGAACCTCGAGCGCGAGTTCGAGGAGAGGCTGGGGTTGATCCGGGCCGAGGCTGAAGGTAGGACCGCTGCCCTGAGGGTCAAGCTGGAGGAAACGACGCGGTGGGCCGATGCTTCTAGGGCCGCCCTTGAGGTGGCGCAGGAGGAGTCAACTACCTCCCGTGCCGAGGTGCTTCTTCTTCGCCAACGGGTGGACGAGGCTGAGGCCGTCGCACGACAGAATGCGGACGAGATATGCCAGTGGCGGATCCTGGAGCATGAGCATGGCCCCATGCTCACCACGCTCCGGGAGAGAGGCAACACAGCCTTGGGTAACAGCTGTGAGGCGGCCGTTGGCGAGCCGCACGCAGTTAACTATGCCGGCAACCTTCAGTTCTTCACCGACGTGGTGACGCAGCTGGAGGCGCAGTCGGTTAGGGCCGACAGGTTGGTGGAGGAGAGGAGCCGCGCCCTGCTCGGGCGCGCCTTTTCTCGTGTCTTCATCCATCTCCGGAATATGGACCCCCACTTCAACTTCGACGCCGCCATCGCCCCAGTACCCAGGCCGTTCGGGATGACCTGGCGCACTGGGTGGAAGATAACGTGGACACTCTCGTCAGGGCCTTCGCTTCAGACAACGATGGCGTGATCGTGGCTGCTGATGAAGGCGGCATGGTGAACGGCCCTGAAGCCGCCGATGGCAACGCAGAGAGCGATGGTGAGGCCAGCAACGCCAGCGATAGTTCGGGAGGTGCTCCTAAGGATGCATTGGGGGATTTATCCGACTAACCACACATCGTTCCTATTTCCTTACCCTGCACGAATAGAGCTCAGATTTTGGCCTGATGGTCGTAAGAGCATTTTGGGATGGGGAGCCCCTCATGTAAAACTTATGTCCAGCATATTAGTAGATGCTATTTCACCCGTACGCCCGCGCTAAGTGGCCGGCTAGACGACGAGCTGGCTGGCTAGTTTACCTTCGTCCCACGTGGGTCCTGAGATAGCCTGCGGAGGGTTGTGGTGTCTCGAGTGTCTCCTGATCGAACCCGTAGGATCTGCAGTGAAAAACCTCCTGAGAGGATGCGATGGCGGCAGTCTGGGCTGCATGCAAGCTGGGCCCGACCCGGCTCGCGAGGGGCTCACGAGGGGAGGCAGCTGAGGCAAAGTGGTAATCGGAACGCGAGAGATTGCACGAACAAGACTAAGCACCCCTTCCCCAAACACACGCAAATCTCAAATTCGAACCCAACTTAAATCCAGCGGGGGAAAGTGACAACCAAGGGAAAAGCAATGAAAGCAGAAAAAGGCCGCGTCCGGCACTTAGTCTAGTCTTGGACGTCTTCTCACCAGCGCGGAGCTAAGTGCTGCCACTGGGCGTGGGAGGGAGCCCCAGGGCCTGAGGCCGGCACCCCTTAGACTCCGGGGCGTGTACAGCCCCACTCATTATTACGTGAGAGTGTCACGGGGCGGCGAGCTTCACAGGCACCGGGCCTTCTTCACAGGTACCGGCCTTGCTTCACATTGCCAGACGAGGGCCCCGCCTTGCGCCACACTCTAGTGCCATCAACGACGACCGGAAACCAGGACGCCGCCGATGGGGTAGAGCGGTCGCCAGCGGTTCCCCCGACGACCACAGGTCCTCCGCCAGGGGAAGGCCCTGAGGCACCTCCCCAGCTGAGGGCCTACCTCCTGAGAACGCCTTGGTCCGAACGCCGCGGTGGTGATGCCGGATCTCGGCCCCTCTCCTGCAGCCCCCGACGCCCTCCTCCTGAGGTGTAGGAGACTGCGGGAGCGGGGCAGCCGCCCACTGTGGCGACCTGCACCTCCTACGATCCATGATTAGCGTATGCCTGCTCCTGAGGTATTAGGGGTACCCGATAATCGTTGCTTCCAGTGTGGCCGGCAGGGCCTTCCCGAGGCTCTTGGAAGAGCTCAGCTTCTGGTGCCTCGTCCCCCCAGCTTGGGCTGAGGAGCGAGCCTTGTTCGCCCTCATGCGGGTGCCCTTGGTCCATCATATGGGGCACGTATCCTTCTGGGGCCGTCATCCCGAAGGCCACGCCATAATGCTCCGCGTGCCATGCAGCTCTGCTTGAGGCGCCCACCTGGGGGTGGTAGTGCGGCGGCCCACTGGGGCCTTGGGTGGCGATGAGCCCTTCTTCGCTGGCTGGGAGCGGAGGTAGCGCTGCCGCTGGCCCGGTGCTGACAGCTTCGCTGGTGTTGGAGTAGCCTTGGAGCCCGCGGGCGCGCGTGGATCCCCCCGCGCGGGCCGCCCTGGACCTGAGGTGGGAGCTGGGTGCAGAAGGGATGGGCCCCAGAGGCGGCAAAGCCCAGGAGCTCTGCCACCCGCTCTAGCAGCACGTCGCGGCCACCCTCCAGCAGCCTGCACTGCAGTAGCTCTCGGGCCACCATGAGCGCGGCCCTTGAGTTCGCCTGCTCCCGGCGGGTCTACGGCGTCGTGGCCGCGGCGTGGTTGGAGGCCCTTGCTGCTGACCGGGGCTGCCGCGGCGTGAGAGCTGTCGATGCCTGTCTGCATCGCCTGCGGCCCGCAGCGCCCTGCGGACAGCGAGCTGCCTAGGGCATGGGGTCGCCCGAGGCGAGCGGCTCTGCATGGGCGGGCCAAGCCGCCCAGGGATCGGGGTTGCCTGCCTGGTCGCCGGACATGATGATGACGATGCGACGGGACGCGAAGCGGCAGAAGGTGGATCCTGGCGCACCCCTACCTGGCGCGCCAATTGTCGGATTTCGGGTTCCGGCAGACCCTTGAGGTTCGAACACTGGGGTGCGCGCGGAGATCTCGCCCTCTACCTACCTGCACCCCGCCGCCTCGCTAGGATCTAAGCTATGAAAAGAACAGCACAAGTGACACAAGGTTTATACTAGTTCGGGCCACCATTGTGGTGTAATACCCTACTCTAGTTTGTGGTGTGGTGGATTGCCTCTTGGGCTGATGGTGATGAACAATACAAGGAAGAACAGCCTCGCGAGGGTCTGTTCTTGGCCGGGGCAATGAACTGCTAGGAGGAGTTCAGTCACCTTTCTTTCTCTCTCCTTCTCTCGGTTCCAGCCTCCTCTACCCTGTGGGTGGCTAGTCCTATTTATAGGCAAAGGCCCTGGGCCTCTTCCCAAATATTGAGCGGGAAGGGCACCAACAATTGGCCATTTTGAAGGGGAACATCTGGTACACTTATCCTGACTAAAGTTGGTCCTCGCCTTCCAAAGGCTCTGGTGGTGACGCCCGCTTGGGCTCCATAATGACTTCCTTCCTGTCGTTGGGCTGGTCTTGGTCTTGTTGCACCGAAATGGATGCCTTTGCTTGATGCTCTCGCCTGCGCTTGCTCCCTTTGCACCAAAGAGGAAAGGAGGACAATGTGCGGGCTGGCGCCTGCCTGGCACCCTTGGTCGTCATGGCTTGCGTCATGGGCACCTCGTGAGGTACCCCGCCTTGATCTCTCCGCCTCCTTGCGAGCCAGCCTGATGAGGCCGTGCCTGAGGAAGCTCCCTGTCGTCCGCCCCGCGAGGCTTGGCCCCTCACAAGGGTCTTGAGCACGTTGTTGATGAAGATGGCCCGTGTTGGGCCGCCCTTTGAGCCACGCCGCAGGCCGCAGGCAGGCAAGTCTGGGGACCGTTCCCAGAACGCCGACATACTAGGCCATATTTAATGCACAATTGACAAAATGGTTGGGTGTCAAAAATTTTCATCCACCTCTCGTGAAAAAGACAAATTCTCGCCGATTCAGCAGGAAGCGGGTCAAATTTGAACTGCAGCTGCCTCATAGTTTGCTATTTATTTTTTTTCAAAAATCATTTATAGTTACATAAATACATGGTTTTGTGGCGATACTTCGAGGTTTGGACAGTGGCCGAGGGCCCCAACTCTAGAGCACGTAAACTCGCATGCCCGCCGCGTGGTCATTGCGTGACCGTGGCGTTGCCATGTGTTCTGGGCAGCCTAGGCATGTCTAGTGGGTTGGGCACTCCCCAGGTAGGTGCTAGGAAGAAAATCACAACATAAGATTCTCACGAGGAGACCGATCGATGCTCAATCATGAATAAGCAGCCAAGTGTTTGATTTGCGGTACGGTAAATGCACATGGCTAATGGGCGTGAGTTTTGGCTGAGGATGATCAGTTACTAAGAAGACCGTCTTCACAAATTTTCAGCTCAAAAGGAGGACCCTAGGTGGTACTTGCTTTGCAAAGTACCACACTGGACATAAATACGAATGTTGAAGCTGGGCTCAAAATATTGAATGGATTGAGCTGGCATTTGGTGGAGGATGGTTATTTGGGCATAGGAAAGCACTGTAGAAAATGGATACCATTTGGACATGCCAAAGTGGTACTTCCTTCACAAAGTGTTGCTCTGAACAGAATAGGAAAATGAATATTGTTGAGTTATTTTTGAACTAGGCAAGGAATGTTTTTGACATATTTTATGAAGATATTATCCAAACAATTTATGAGAATTTTTTGGGAATTTTTGGAATAACAGAAATATAGGTTGCTTCACAACCTAGGGCAAAAATTGACACATGGACATGACACATAGGCAAAACTGATGAGATGGCGCGTAGTCATCACAACCCGCCACAATCTACAAGGCTATGACCATCTATATTGGTCGTTAACAACTAGAAATAAGGCAGCGGACCAGCACTGTTTGCTTTATGAACATTTCGTGTAAGGAAATTACGACCTTTCTGACCAAAATGGTCGCAATGGTTTCGGGTTTGGAGCCCCCCTAACAGCTTTTGACCAATTGGTCTCAAATGGTCATAGATCTATGACCAATTCTTCCAGGGTCACTGAGAGAAGGTCACTAGTTGATATATTTCTTGTAGTGACAACTCCTGTCTATGGCAAGGAAACTTAACCATGTTGGATTCAACGAGCTAGTCAAGTAGAGGCATACTAGTGACACTCTATTTTGTCTATGTATTCACACATGTATCAGTTTTCCGGTTAATACAATTCTAGCATGAATAATAAACATTTATCATGAAATAAGGAAATAAATAATAACTTTATTATTGCCTCTAGGGCATATTTCCTTCAGAAGGATGCTTTGAAGTATTCGGAGAAGGAACCCGCCTTGCAATGCCGAAGATAATCTGCATGCCGGACACCTCGTCATTGAAGCCTGGTTCAGGGGCTACTGAGAGAGTCCTGGATTAAGGGGTCCTCGAGCATATGGCCTATTGGACATGGGCCGGACTGATGGGCCATGAAGATACAAGACAGAAGACTCTCTCCCGTGTCCGCATGGGACTCTCCTTGGCGTGGATGGCAAGCCTGGCGTTCGGACATGAAGATTCCTTTCTCTGTAACCGACTTTGTACAACCCTAGTCCCCCCGGTGTCTATATTAACCGGAGGTTTAGTCCGTAGAGGCAATCATAATCATACAGGCTAGACTTCTAGGGTTTAGCCATTACGATCTCGTGGCAGATCAACTCTTGTAATACTCATATTCATCAAGATCAATCAAGCAGGAAGTAGGGTATTACCTCCATAGAGAGGGCCCGAACCTGGGTAAACATCGTGTCCAATGTCTCCTGTTACCATCGACCTTAGACGCATAGTTCGGGGCCCCCTACCTGAGATCCGCCGGTTTTGACACCGACATCCGCAACTATGAAAGAAGATTTAAGATAAATGTAACCATAGCATTAAACATATGGATCCAAATCAGCCCCTTACAAAGCAACATATAGACTAGAGTTTAAGCTTCTGTCAATCTAGAAACGCATCATCTACTTGCTAGTTCTCAATGCCTTCCCCTAGGCCCAAATCATGGTGAAGTTTCATGTAGTCGACGTTGACATAACACCACTAGAGAAAAGACAACATAAAACTCATCAAAATATCGAACGAATATCAAATTCACATGATTACTTATAACAAGACTTCTCCCATGTCCCCGGGGCCAAAAGTAACTACTCACAAAGCATGTTCATGTTCATGATCATAGTGGTTTTTAATAGCATTAAGGATTTGAACATATGATCTTCCAACCAATAAACCAACTAGCATGAACTACAAGATGTAATCAACACTACTAGGAACCCACAGGTACCAATCTAAGGTTTGAGACAGAGATTGGTTACACGAGATGAACTAGGCTTTGAGATGAGATGGTGCTGGCGAAGATGTTGATGAATATTTGTCCTCCCATGATGAGAGGATCATTGGTGATGTCGATGGCTTTGATTCCCCCCTCCCGGAAGGAAGTATCCCCAGCGGAATCACTCCACTAGAGAGCTAGATTTCTCCTGCCCAGGTTCCGCCACGAGACAGCGGCGCTTCGTCCCGAAAGTCCTCTCTGTATTTTTTCTAGGGGAAATGACCTTATATACTAGAAGACGGGCATCGGAGGCTGGCCAGGGGCCCTACAAGCCACCAGGGCGCGCCCAGGGGGTGGGTGCGCCATGGTGCCTTGTGGGCACCTGGTAGGCCCCCTCTGGTACTTCTTTCTTCCTGTATTTTTGTTTATTCCAAAATACTTCACCGTAAAATTTCAGCTCTTTTCGAGATGTGCATAATAGGTATCTTTGACGTAGCTTTTTCCGGTCCATAATTCCAGCTGCCAGCAAGCTCCCTCTTCACCTAAATCTTGTAGACTAAGAGAGAAAAGGCATTAGAATGGCACCATGAAGTATTATATTGATCAAAAACATAGTAAATAATAGTAGGTAATCATGATGCAAAATGGACGTATCAAATATGCAAAGAAGAAAGGTGTCTCATCGTAAGTGATTGATGTAGGATACACAAGAACGGTAGTTTCATGTAAGAACATGGTTAATAGATAGATGTAGTATCTACCAAAAACAGGAAGGCATGTCATATTCACATGTATAATGTGTAAACTAGGCAGATGCAATTTACCCTAATTAGAAGCAATACAAGCTAGACAGCATATGCAACATGCAACCACATATCACACTACCAAGTTAGAGCAAGCACATGTGGTGGTGGTGTAGGGTAAATGCGGTCCTCAACTGAAGAGGTACGTTGAATATCTTCATCTAGACTTGTTGTTTCTTTATAAGAGTAGTGCGTCTCATACTAACCCACGGGTGTGACTGTCTCAACATAATTGATAGATGCAGGATACATAAGAATGGTAGTTTGATGTAAGAAGATGGTGAAGGAAATATGCCCTAGAGGCAATAATAAAGTTGTTATTTATATATCCTTATATGGTTATAAATGTTTATTATTCATGGTAGAATTGTATTAACCAGAAACTTAGTACATGTGTGAATACATAGACAAATAGAGTGTTACTAGTATGCCTCTACTTGACTAGCCCGTTAATCAAAGATGGTTAAGTTTCCTAGCCATATACCTGACTTGTCATTTGATGAATGGGATCACATCATTAGAGAATGATGTGGTTGACAAGACCCATCCGTTAGCTTAGCACTATGATCGTTTAGTTTGTTGCTATTGCTTTCTTCATGACTTATACATGTTCCTATGACTATGAGATTATGCAACTCCCGAATACCGGAGGAACACTTAGTGTGCTATCAAACGTCACAACGTAACTGGGTGATTATAAAGATGCTCTACAGGTGTCTTTGATGGTGTTTGTTGAGTTGGCATAGATCGATATTAGGATTTGTCACTCTGATTGTCGGAGAGGTATCTCTGGGCCCTCTCGGTATTGCACATCACTATAAGCCTTACAAGCAATGTGACTAATGAGTTAGTTGTGGGATGATGCATTACGGAACGAGTAAAGAGACTTGCCGATAATGAGCTTGAACTAGGTATGATGATACCGACAATCGAATCTCGGGCAAGTAACATACCAATGACAAAGGGAACAACGTATGTTGTTATGCGGTTTGACCGATAAAGATCTTCGTAGAATATGTAGGAACCAATATGAGCATCCAGATTCCGCTACTGGTTATTGACCAGAGATGAGTCTCGGTCATGTCTACATAGTTCTCGAACCCGTAGGGTCCGCACGCTTAACGTTCTGTGACGATCGGTATTATGAGTTTTTGTGTTTTGATGTACAGATGGTTGTTTGGAGTCCCGGATATGATCACGGACATGACGAGGAGTCTCGAAATGGTCGATACATAAAGATCGATATATTGCATGGCTATGTTTGGACATTGGAATGGTTCCGGGTGAGTTCGGGCATTTATCGGAGTACCGGGAGGTTACCGGAACCCCCGGGTAGTGTATGGGCCTTATTGGGCCTTAGTGGGAGAGAGGAGGAGGAGGCCTAGGATCCCCCCCCAAGCCCAATTCGAATTGGGAGGGGGGGCCGGCCCCCCTTTCCTGCCCCCCTCTCTCCACCTACCTTCCTCTCCTACTCCTACTTGGAAGGGGGGAATCCTACTCCCGGTAGCAGTAGGACTCCCCTAGGGCGCGCCATAGAGTGGGCCGGCCCTCCCCCTCCTCCACTCCTTTATAAACAGAGGAAGGGCACCCAATAGACACACAAGTTGATCATTGTCTTAACCGTGTGCAGTGCCCCCCTCCACCATAATCCACCTCGGTCATATCGTCGTAGTGCTTAGGCGAAGCCCTGCGCCGGTAACTTCATCATCACCGTCATCACACCGTCGTGCTGACGAAGCTCTCGCTCGACACTCAGCTGGATCGAGAGTTCGTGGGACGTCACCAAGCTGAACGTGTGCAAATCGCGGAGGTGTCGTACTTTTGGTACTAGGATCGGTCGGATCGTGAAGACGTACGACTACATCAACCGCGTTGTCATAATGCTTCCGCTTTCGGTCTACGAGGGTACATGGACACACTCTCCCCGCTCATTGCTATGCATCTCCTAGATAGATCTTGCGTGATCGTAGGAAAAAAATTGAAATACTGCGTTCCCCTACAGTGGCATCCGAGCCAGGTCTATGCGTAGATGTTATATGCACGAGTAGAACACAAAGAGTTGTGGGCGATAATAGTCATACTTTTTACTAGCATGTCATACTTTGATTCGGCGGTATTATTGGATGAAGCGGCCCGGAACGACATTACGCGTACGCTTACACGAGACTGGTTCTACCAACGTGCTTTGCACACAGGTGGCTGGCGGGTGTCAGTTTCTCCAACTTTAGTTGAATCGAGTGTGGCTACGTCCGGTCCTTGTTGAAGGCTAAAACAGCACACTTGACGAAAAATCATTGTGGTTTTGATGCGTATGTAAGAACGGTTCTTGCTCAGCCCGTAGCAGCAACATAAAACTTGCAACAACAAAGTAGAGGACATCTAACATGTTTTTGCGGGGCATGTTGTGATGTGATATGGTCAAGACATGATGCTCAATTTTATTGTATGAGATGATCATGTTTTGTAACAGAGTTATCGACAACTGGCAGGAGCCATATGGTTGTCGCTTTATTGTATGAAATGCAATCGCCATTTAATTGCTTTACTTTATCACTAAGCGGTAGCGATAGTCGTAGAAGCAATAGTTGGCGAGACAACAACGATGCTACGATGGAGATCAAGGTGTCGCGCCGGTGACGATGGTGATCATCATGGTTGTAAGTGCATCTAGTGCCCCTTAGTGATTTTGGTGTATTGAAGACTTATACGTTAAGGGACTAATGCGTTTGTGAGTGTACACAGGTCTATAAGTCTATGAGGAGTTTGATATTTACAGAGAAAGTCGACCCCTAAAAATGAAGTTCTTCAACTGAAGACTTTGATATTCTGAAGACTTTCTGAAGACTTTGAAAGTGAAGAAATTGGTGTGACCTTGAAGACTTGGTATTCATTTGTGGAACATGAAGCGTGAAGAGTTTTGTTTTCGTAGTTTCATTTTCTCTTTCTTGAGTCATAGGAAACACCGTACTGTTAAAGGGGGTCGAGGAAATACTAAGGAAAAATTTCCATGTGATGCTCAACTCAAAATCCTACACCTACCAATCCCTTCGAGTGAAGCCTTTGGAAATCTCATACAGTTCAGTCATTTTCTTCAGTGACAGAGACGAAGTTCTTCTGGTCGCTGATGAATTTGCTCTGACTGAGGAGTTAGGAATTCGCCAGTGTGAATTGCCTACACAGTGAGGAACATGATAGCCCTGAGGAATTTGAGAGTCAAATTTCTGACCGTTGCTGTGCTGCGCGCCAGCTGTCCCAAAATATCGTATCCACCTAAAGGTCATATCATTGAAGTCCATTTATGTCTTATCATGTCGGGCTGCTCCCTAGGCTATAAATAGCCGCCCCCTACAACCACTAGCTGGTTGGCTGCTCCAAGAGAACTTGACACTTGTCATTTGAGAGCAACCCATCCTCCGAGGACTTTGAGCGAAAATCATCAAGTGAGGAAAACCCAAAACCAAACACCTACAAACCCAAGTGATTGAGCGTCACTGAAGAAATTGATCCTGCGTGGATCCGACGCTTGTTACCTTTGAAGACTGTGCTTCTTCCAGACGGTTAGGCGTCAAGGTCTAGAGCATCCAAGAGGAATTGTGGATCACCGAGTGACCAAGTCTGCGAAGGTTTGGAAGTTGCGTGAAGACTTACCACAAGTGATTGGACGAGGTCTGCGTGACCTTAGTTCAAGGAGAATACGGTGAGGACTGGGTGTCCTGAGCTGCATGCTCAACGACTGGGTGTCCGGGACTGCGTGTCCTCGAGTTTAAATACTCAGCCGCTCCAACCAGACGTACAACTGAGACAGCTGTTGGAACTGGTCTACCAAATCATTGTCTTCACCAACCTAACTGGTTCTATTTCCTCAGCCCTTTCATTTCCTCATTACTGTGTTGAGTGTTTGTTCATATCTGTGTTTGAAGACTTTGACTGAAGACTTTCTCAAATTCCTCAGTTCAATTTCTTCAGTCTGTTTGTCTTCATCTTGTGTTATCCTGTGATTACACTTTCTGAACTACGTGCTAGTCTTCATTTCATCATGATGACCATGCTTGTATTCTGTTATGTTTACTTCTGAGTACTTATTCCGCTGCTAATAGTTCTTCGCAAAGGAATTTCCTCACCGGCAAATTCCTCAATGAAGAATTCATAAAAATCGCCTATTCACCCCCCCCTCTAGTCGATATAACGCACTTTCAATTGGTATCAGAGCGAGGTACTCCCTTGTTCTGTGTGATTTTGGTTTAACCGCCTGGAGTTTTAGTTATGTCGACCGCAGGTATGATCAAGGTCTCGGCTGGGTGTCCTACCTTTGATGGGACGGACTACCCCTACTGGAAAAACAAGATGCGAATGCATTTCGAGGCAATTGACAACGATCTCTGGTATGTTGTGGAAAATGGTGTTCCCTCTGTCTCACCCTCACTGAATGCTACCGATGTGAAGAGATTCAAGCAACTCGATTCTCAAGCGAAGAATATGATATGTGGCCATCTGAGTAAAGGACAGTATGGAAGAGTGAGTGCTTTGGAAACTGCCAAGCTCATCTGGGACAGGCTGTCCAAAGTAAATGAAGGAGTCTCAACTCAGCATGACTCTCGAGTTGATGTTCTTCGCAATCTCTTCAACCGCTTCAAAAGACTCGACAACGAAAATGTTCAACAAACCTTCGATCGCCTCACTGACATCTCAAATGAGCTTCAAGCGCTTGGGGCCACTGACATCACCGACCATGAGGTGGTGAAGAAATTGTTGAGATCGCTTGATTCCTCATTTGATACTCTGGCACTGATGATACAAGAGCGTGCTGACTACAAGTCACTTGATCCTGCCGATATCCTCGAAAGGCTAAATACTCACGAGTTCCAGCTTGCTAAAAAGAGAGATGTCTATGGTTCGAGCTATGGCAAACCACGTGCCCTGAAGGCCAAGGCTGTGTCTGAATCTGAGTGCGAAGACTCTGGTAGTAGCCTTGGAGATCCTGAAGAATTGAGCCAGGAGCTAGCACTGTTCGTGAAGAAATTCCAGAAGTTCTCAAGACGTGGTCGCTTTGGAAAATCCTCAAGAAGCAGCGATTCCTCATCAAGTGACTATAAGAGAAGGCTGTGCCACAAATGCAAGAAACCTGGTCATTATATTCAAGATTGTCCTCAGTGGGAAAAGGAATTGAAGAAGAAGAAATACAAGGATTACAGTTCTGATGATGCGAAGAAGAAGAAGAAATCGTCAAAATCTTCGCCATCAAAATCCTCGAAGTCTTCATCTCACAAGAAGAGCAGCTCCAACTAGGCTCGGGCATTCATTGGCAAGGAATTGGACTCTGAAGCTGAATCTGAGGAACTTGAGGAAGAGGAGGCGTCTGAAGAATCCGAATCTGGTGTGGCGAGTCTGGCCTTCGCTACTGCTTTCGTTAGCAAGTCCATCTTCAACACTGAAGAAACTGACCCCGCCAACAAGCCTGATGAAGATAATAATGACTACGCTCCCACCTATTGCTTCACGGCAAAAGGTGCCAAGGTACTCAAATACACCTCCTCTGAATCTAGTGAAAATGAATCTGATGAGGATCTCAAGCCCAGCTACTCTAAACTTGCTAAGATTGCTATAAAACAACAAAGGGCTTTTGAAAAGGTTCAAAACATGCTAGACAAAAGTGATGATATGTTGGGTGAAGAAATGGATCGCACTCAAGCCCTGACTGAAAATCTTCAGAGACTTCAGTCTAGGTTTGATAACGTTCAAAGTCATCATAACACTCTCTTATCTGATCATGAGAAACTTTCTTATGAATTTCTTCAAAGAAAGCAAGATCTTGAGAAGCTAAGAATGAGTTATGAAGATCTTCAGAAGGAGCGCGATTCATTACTAGCTCAACAAATCAGCGCTTCTCAGGAAGAATTTGTTCCTCCATGCTTAAAGTGCATTGAACGTGAATCTGCTAATTCTTCACCTGAATGTTCAAATGCTTCAACTGTTACAAATTCTTCACCTGCCTCTGCTATCACTAATTCCTCATCTGCTCACCTGCCTCTGCTAGTATCACTGACGATGCAGGGCTGAAGGAATTGTACATGACAGGCATGTACAAAAGCCTCAAAGGGCATCAGATTCTTTGTGATGTGCTCAAAAAGCAGATCCTCAACAGAAACCCTAGGAAAGAGGATATCGCCTTTGAGAGGAAACTTAATGCTGATGGAACATATTGGAAGCCTGAGCAGTACCCCAAAACCTTATGGGTTGCTGCAAAGGGACCTCCAGTTGATCCATCTAACTTGTCTGGCTTTACATGTGAATCTCCTCATCCTTCTGATGAGTCATTTGACTCCAACTACAAACTGTTCAAAAATCAGAATGGTGAAGTATTTGCTAGATATGTTGGCACTAACTACAGGAACGGTTCTCCTATGAAGAAAATCTGGGTTCCCAAGAAGTGCCTTGAAAGTCTTCAGGTGAATGTCCTCATGACACCACCAGTGAAGAACTGGAACCCCAGATCAAATTCTTCATATGGATCAAATTCCTCAAATGGATCAAAGTCCTCATATGATTATCATCGTGCTAACAACTCTGTTTCGCAGGGTAGAGCTAAGGGCTATGAATATGTGCATTATTCTTCAAACCATTATGTTCATAAGTCCTCAAAGAATTTCTCTGCTTATTCATATGCTTACCCTAACCCCTCTTATGTGAAACGAAATGGTTTGGCTTCTATGCCACCATTCTCGTATGGTCCTCACAGAGTGATGAACTCTTTGCCACCCCTTCAGATGTGGGTGGTGAAGAAAAAGAACTAATCTCTTCTGCAGGGTCAGGTCTCCAGACGTGCCTTAACGTCTGAAGAATTTGCTGGGGACCTGACAAAAATGCCTGAAAGGACGCAGGCGAATCATGATGAAATGAACTTTCATTTCACACGTCCTCCTACTGCTATATATGTTTACTGCTTGATGAAATTCATCTGATGAACTTGATATCATATTCTTCATTGATGAAGCATATGAGATTGTAAGTTACACTAATTCATCTGCAGGATGATCAACCCAAAACCACTGAATGGGTCCTCGATAGTGGATGTACAAATCACATGACTGGTGACAAGAATCTTTTGATGAATGCTCCCTTATCACCGTCACATCTGAAGCATATCATCTTTGCTGACAAAGGCAAAAGTCAGGTATTGGGTCTTGGTAAGGTTGCGATCTCTAAGGATAAACACATGGACAAAGTCATGCTTGTTGAGTCCTTAGGATACAACCTCATGTCAGTCTCAATGCTTTGTGATCTTGATATGGTTGTTGTCTTTGGCAAGTATCGTTGTGTTGTGATTATGGAAGCTGACAATTCCAAAGTCTCCGGAGGCTTTAGGAGAGGAGATTTGTATATTGTTGATTTCTCTACAGGACCACAACCAGCCGTGTGCCTACATGCAAAAGCTTGAGAAGGCTGGTAAAGGCATCGACGACTTGGTCACGCAGGCATGAGGAATTTGCACACGCTTGCGAAGAAGAAGCATGTCATTGGCATTGAGAATGTCAAATTCCTCAAGGATCACTTATGCGGAGCCTGTGAAGCTGGAAAAATGACCAAGGCCAAGCATCCAGCGAAGACTATCATGACCACTACTCGTCCATTCGAATTGCTTCACATGGACCTCTTCGGACCTAATCATTACTCAGCTGTCAGTAGGTTGTCAGAATCGTGATTTTGAATCGGATCGGAGCTCCGATGGTAGGATCGCAAATCGTAGAATCTTCACTATCAGGATCGTAGAAACGTAGATTCTATGAAGTAAAATCGTAGAATCAGAGGGGTTAGTTTGGATCGTAATGTCATAGAATCGTATAACAGAATCGCGATTCTGACAACCTTGGCTGTCACTAATGATGCATCTCTATATGGTTTTGTCATTGTTGATGATTACTCTCGATATACATGGGTACACATTGTTACTTACAAACATGAAGTGCAGGAAGTCTTCAAACGTTTTTCCTCGAGGGCTTCAACCAACTTTGGTGTGAAGATCAAGCACATTAGGAGTGACAATGGAACTGAGTTCAAGAATTCCGGTCTTGATGACTATCTTGATGAACTTGGTATTACTCATGAGTTATCTGCTCCCTATACTCCTCAGCAAAATGGTGTCGTGGAGCGCAAGAACAGAACTCTTGTTGAGATGGCTCGCACTATGCTTGATGAATACAAAACGCCTCATCGTTTTTGGATTGATGCAATTGATACTGCGTGCCACATCATCAACAGAGTATATCTTCACAAATTCTTCAAGAAGACGGCCTATGAACTCCTCACTGAGAAGAAACCCAATGTGAGTTATTTCAAAGTCTTCGGTGCTAAATGTTGGATTAGAGATCCTCACCACAATTCTAAATTTGCACCAAAAGCACATGAAGGTTTTATGCTTGGTTACGGAAAGGACTCGCACACCTACAGAGTCTTCAACATTGTTCTTCACAAGATTGTTGACACTATAGATGTGCGGTTCGATGAAACTAATGGCTCGCAAAGAGAGCACCTACCCTTTGTGTTAGATGAACCAGCACCTGAGGATTCTATCAAGTTCAAGGCAACTGAGGATGTCATACCTACTGAAGAATCTGCTGAAGAATTCATTCCAGTGCATGAAGAACATCGAGCTGATGCACCTGAAGAAAATGCTGAGGAAAATGGTGCTGAAGAAAATGTTGATCAAACTCCTCAGCGACAACCAGCTCATCCTCGCGTTGCAAAAGAAGTGCAAGTGGAGAAGATCATCGATGACATTAGAGCACCAGGTCCTCTCACACACACAAAAGCTTCACATTTATCTAACTTTTGTGGGCACTATGCTTTTGTCTCTATCACAGAGCCCACTAAGGTAGATGAAGCATTTTTGGAGCCGGAGTGGATTCAGGCTATGCAAGAAGAATTACATCAGTTCGAGCTCAACAATGTCTAGGAACTGGTCAAACGTCCAGATCCTCGCAAGCATAATATCATTGGCACAAAGTGGATCTACCGCAACAAGCAAGATGAAAATGGCCTTGTGGTGAGGAATAAGGCACGACTGGTAGCTCAAGGCTACATACAGGTTGAAGAAATTGATTTCGATGAAACTTTTGCACCTGTTGCTAGACTTGAGGCTATTCGCATATTACTTGCTTATGCTAACCATAATAATATTATCTTACAACAAATGGATGTGAAAAATGCATTCCTCAATGGTAAGCTTGAGGAAGAAGTATATGTTGCTCAACCCCCAGGTTTTGAAGATCCAAAGAATCCTGACAAAGTCTTCAGACTTAATTAGGCCCTCTATGGCCTCAAGCAAGCCCCTTGGGCGTGGTATGATACATTGAAGGAATTCTTCGTGAAGAATGGCTTCACACCCGGTTCACTCGACCCTACTCTCTTTACTAAATCTTATGATGGTGAACTGTTTGTGTGCCAAATATATGTTGATGATATTATCTTTGGCTGTACTGACCAATGTTATAGTGATGAATTTGCCTATATGATGAGTGAAGAATATCAAATGTCTATGATGGGAGAGTTGAAATTCTTCTTAGGTCTTCAAATTCGTCAACAGCGCAATGGCATATTCATATCTCAGGAGAAATACCTCAAAGATGTACTGAGGAAATTCGGCATGCAAGATTGCAAAGGCGTCAAAATTCCTATGCCCACAAATGGCCATCTATGCACTGATGAAAATGGTATTGACTTCGATCACAAGGTATACCGCTCCATGATTGGTTCTTTATTGTACTTATGTGCATCTAGGCCAGATATAATGCTTAGTGTTTGCATGTGTGCCGATTTCAAGCTGCACCGAAGGAATCACACCATAAGGCTGTGAAGCATATTCTTCAATATCTAGCTCACACACCAACACTAGGATTATGGTACCCCAAGGGCTCTGCTTTTGATCTCATTGGATATTCTGACTCTGACTATGCTGGTGATCGTGTGGACCGCAAGTCAACTTCTGGCACTTGTCATTTCCTAGGACGATCTTTGGTCTGTTGGTCCTCGAAGAAACAGAACTGTGTATCACTGTCCAGTGTGGAAGCTGAATACATTGCTGCTGGCTCTTGCTGTGCTCAACTGCTTTGGATGAAGCAAACACTCAAGGACTATGGCGTCAACGTGAAGAATGTGCCTCTCCTCTATGACAATGAGAGTGCCATCAAGATTGCTCACAACCCAGTTCAACACTCGAAGACAAAGCACATTCAGATTCGTCATCATTTTCTTCGTGATCATGTGTTGAAGGGCGACATCTCCATCGAGCACGTGAAGATTGAAGAACAGCTAGCTGATATCTTCACTAAGCCCTTGGATGAGAAGAGATTTAGCAAGTTGCGGTGTGAGCTAAATATCTTAGAATCTTCGAATGTTCTTTGAAAAGGACACACATCCTAACTCTTATGCAAAATTGATAACTTAGATGTGCAACACATGAAGAAACGTTTTTCTTCAATCAATGAAGAATAACACTCTAAGTGTGAAGAAATTAATGAAGAATTTGATTCTCAGAACCCTACGACAATTGTACGCGGTGTCTGAAATCATCATTCTTATACGGTGGGACACGCCACCACAAAAAGTTGAAAATCTTAAATTTGAGTTTTTCCTCAGTTTTGAAATTCTTCAGTTTTTCAAATTCTTCAACTTTTCAAAATCTTCACTGTTTCCTTCGTTTTTCTTCATTGG